>NC_136059.1:83320055-83866682 GCF_964261635.1 Lissotriton helveticus | reverse complement strand
GAGTGAGGGTGAGGGTGAGTGAGGGTGAGGGTGAGTGAGGGTGAGGGGTGAGGGGTTGAGGGTTGAGTGAGGGTGAGTGAGAGGTGAGGGTGAGTGAGGGGTAGAGGGTGAGGGGTTGAGGGTGAGTGATGGTGAGGGTGAGGGGTTGAGGGTGAGTGAGGGGTTGAGGGAGGGAGAGGGTGAGTGAGGGTGAGGGTGAGTGAGGGTGAGGGGTTGAGGGTGAGTGAGGGTGAGGGTGAGTGAGGGTGAGTGAGGGTGAGTGAGGGTGAGGGTGAGTGAGGGTGAGGGTGAGTGAGGTGAGGGTGAGTGAGGGTGAGGGTGAGTGAGGGTGAGGTGAGTGAGTGAGGGTGAGGGTGAGTGAGGGTGAGTGAGGGTGAGGGTGAGTGAGGGTGAGTGAGGGTGAGGGGTGAGGGTGAGTGAGAGTGAGGGTGAGTGAGGTGAGTGAGGGTGAGTGAGGGTGAGGGTGAGTGAGGGTGAGGGTGAGTGAGGGTGAGGGTGAGTGAGGGTGAGGGTGAGTGAGGGTGAGGGTGAGTGAGGGTGAGGGTGAGTGAGGGTGAGGGGTTGAGGGTGAGTGAGGGTGAGTGAGGGTGAGGGTGAGTGAGGTGAGGGTGAGTGAGGGTGAGGGTGAGTGAGGGTAGAGGGGTTGAGGGTGAGTGAGGGTGAGGGGTTGAGGGTGAGTGAGGGTGAGTGAGGGTGAGGGGGTGAGGGTGAGGGGTTGAGGGTGAGTGAGGGTGAGGGGTTGAGGGTGAGTGAGGGTGAGGGGTTGAGGTGAGTGAGGGTGAGGGTGAGGGTGAGTGAGGGTGAGGGGTTGAGGGTGAGTGAGGGTGAGGGTGAGTGAGGGTGAGGGTGAGGGGTTGAGGTGAGTGAGGGTGAGGGAGGAGTGAGGGGAGGGGTTGAGGGTGAGTGAGGGTGAGGGTGAGGGTGGGTGAGGGTGAGTGAGGGTGAGGGGTTGAGGGTGAGTGAGGGTGAGTGAGGGGTGAGGGTGAGTGAGGGTGAGGGTGAGTGGTGAGTGAGGGTGAGGGTGAGTGAGGGTGAGGGTGAGTGGGGGTGAGGGTGAGTGAGGGTGAGGGTGAGTGAGGGTGAGTGAGGGTGAGGGTGAGTGAGGGTGAGGGTGAGTGAGGGTGAGGGTGAGTGAGGGTGAGGGTGAGTGAGGGTGAGTGAGGGTGAGGGTGAGGGTGAGTGAGGGTGAGTGAGGGTGAGGGGTTGAGGGTGAGTGAGGGTGAGGGTGAGTGAGGGTGAGTAAGGGTGAGTGAGGGTGAGTGAGGGTGGGTGAGGGTGAGTGAGGGTGAGGGTGAGTGAGGGTGAGGGTGAGTGAGGGTGAGGGTGAGGGTGAGTGAGGGTGAGTGAGGGTGAGGGGTTGAGGGTGAGTGAGAGTGAGGGTGAGTGAGGGGTGAGGGTGAGTGAGAGTGAGGGTGAGTGAGGGGTTGAGGGTGAGGGGTTGAGGGTGAGTGAGGGTGAGGGTGAGAGGTTGAGGGTGAGTGAGGGTGAGGGGTGAGGGTGAGTGAGGGTGAGGGTGAGGGTGGGTGAGGGTGAGTGAGGGTGAGTGAGGGTGAGGGGTTGAGGGTGAGTGAGGGTGAGTGAGGGTGAGTGAGGGTGAGGGGTTGAGGGTGAGTGAGGGGTTGAGGGTGAGTGAGGGTGAGGGTGAGGGTTGAGGGTGAGTGAGGGTGAGGGTGAGGGTGGGTGAGGGTGGGTGAGGGTGAGGGGTTGAGGGTGAGTGAGGGTGAGGGTGAGTGAGGGTGAGGGTGAGTGAGGGTGAGGGTGAGGGGTTGAGGGTGAGTGAGGGTGAGTGAGAGTGAGGGTGAGTGAGGGGTTGAGGGTGAGGGGTTGAGGGTGAGTGAGGGTGAGGGTGAGGGGTTGAGGGTGAGTGAGGGGTTGAGGAGGGAGAGGGTGAGTGAGGGTGAGGCTGAGTGAGGGTGAGGGGTGAGGGTGAGTGGGTGAGGGTGAGGGTGAGTGAGGGTGAGTGAGGGTGAGGGAGGGTGAGGGTGAGTGAGGGTGAGGGTGAGTGAGGGTGAGGGTGAGTGAGGGTGAGGGTGAGTGAGGGTGAGGGTGAGGGTGAGTGAGGGTGAGTGAGGGTGAGGGGTTGAGGGTGAGTGAGGGTGAGTGAGGGTGAGGGTGAGTGAGGGTGAGGGTGAGTGAGGGTGAGGGTGAGTGAGGGTGAGGGGTTGAGGGTGAGTGAGGGTGAGGGGTTGAGGGTGAGTGAGGGTGAGTGAGGGTGAGGGGTTGAGGGTGAGGGGTTGAGGGTGAGTGAGGGTGAGGGGTTGAGGGTGAGTGAGGGTGAGGGGTGAGGGTGGTGAGGGTGAGGGGTTGAGGGTGAGTGAGGGTGAGGGTGAGGGTGAGTGAGGGTGAGGGGTTGAGGGTGAGTGAGGGTGAGGGTGAGTGAGGGTGAGGGTGAGGGGTTGAGGGTGAGTGAGGGTGAGGGTGAGTGAGGGTGAGGGTTGAGGGTGAGTGAGGGTGAGGGTGAGGGTGAGGGTGGGTGAGGGTGAGTGAGGGTGAGGGGTTGAGGGTGGAGTGAGGGTAGTGAGGGGTTGAGGGTGAGTGAGGGTGAGGGAGTGAGGGTGAGGGTGAGTGAGGGTGAGGGTGAGTGAGGGTGAGGGTGAGTGAGGGTGAGGGTGAGTGAGGGTGAGTGATGGTGAGTGAGTGTGAGGGTGAGTGAGGGTGAGTGAGGGTGAGGGTGAGTGAGGGTGAGTGAGGGTGAGTGAGGGTGAGGGTTGAGGGTGAGTGAGGGTGAGGGTGAGTGAGGGTGAGTGAGGGTGAGTGAGGGTGAGTGAGGGTGGGTGAGGGTGAGTGAGGGTGAGGGTGAGTGAGGGTGAGGGTGAGTGAGGGATGAGGGTGAGGGTGAGTGAGGGTGAGTGAGGGTGAGGGTGAGGGTGAGTGAGAGTGAGGGTGAGTGAGGGTGAGGGTGAGTGAGAGTGAGGGTGAGTGAGGGGTGAGGGTGAGGGGTTGAGGGTGAGTGAGGGTGAGGGTGAGAGGTGAGGGTGAGTGAGGGTGAGGGGTTGAGGGTGAGTGAGGGTGAGGGTGAGGGTGGGTGAGGGTGAGTGAGGGTGAGGGTGGGTGAGGGTGAGTGAGGGTGAGTGAGGGTGAGGGGTTGAGGGTGAGTGAGGGTTGAGGGTGAGTGAGGGTGAGGGTGAGGGTGAGGGTGAGTGAGGGTGAGGGTGAGGGTGGGTGAGGGTGGGTGAGGGTGAGGGGTTGAGGGTGAGTGAGGGTGAGGGTGAGTGAGGGTGAGGGTGAGTGAGGGTGAGGGTGAGGGGTTGAGGGTGAGTGAGGGTGAGTGAGAGTGAGGGTGAGTGAGGGGTGAGGGTGAGGGGTTGAGGGTGAGTGAGGGTGAGGGTGAGGGGTTGAGGGTGAGTGAGGGGTTGAGGGAGTGAGGGTGAGGGGTTGAGGGTGAGTGAGGGTGAGGGTGAGTGAGGGTGAGTGAGGGTGAGGGTGAGTGAGGGTGAGGGTGAGTGAGGGTGAGGGTGAGTGAGGGCGAGGGTGAGTGAGGGTGAGGGTGAGTGAGGGTGAGTGAGGGTGAGGGGTTGAGGGAGTGAGGGTGAGTGAGGGTGAGGGTGGTGAGGGTGAGGGTGAGTGAGGGTGAGGGTGAGTGAGGGTGAGGGTTGAGGGTGAGTGAGGGTGAGGGGTGAGGGTGAGTGAGGGTGAGTGAGGGTGAGGGGTTGAGGGTGAGGGGTGAGGGTGAGTGAGGGTGAGGGGTTGAGGGTGAGTGAGGGTGAGGGGTTGAGGGTGAGTGAGGGTGAGGGGTTGAGGGTGAGTGAGGGTGAGGGTGAGGGTGAGTGAGGGTGAGGGGTTGAGGGTGAGTGAGGGTGAGGTTGAGTGAGGGTGAGGGTGAGGGGTTGAGGGTGAGTGAGGGTGAGGGTGAGTGAGGGTGAGGGGTTGAGGGTGAGTGAGGGTGAGGGTGAGGGTGGGTGAGGGTGAGTGAGGGTGAGGGGTTGAGGGTGAGTGAGGGTGAGTGAGGGGTTGAGGGTGAGTGAGGGTGAGGGTGAGTGGGGTGAGGGTGAGTGAGGGTGAGGTGAGTGAGGGTGAGGGTGAGTGAGGGTGAGGGTGAGTGAGGGTGAGGGTGCGTGAGGGTGAGTGAGGGTGAGTGATGGTGAGTGAGTGTGAGGGTGATTGAGGGTGAGTGAGGGTGAGGGTGAGTGAGGGTGAGTGAGGGTGAGGGTGAGTGAGGGTGAGGGGTTGAGGGTGAGTGAGGGTGAGGGGTTGAGGGTGAGTGAGGGTGAGGGGTTGAGGGTGAGTGAGGGTGAGGGTTGAGGGTGAGTAAGGGTGAGGGTGAGTGAGGGTGAGTGAGGGTGAGGGGTTGAGGGTGAGTGAGGGTGAGGGTGAGTGAGGGTGAGGGTGAGGGGTTGAGGGTGAGTGAGGGTGACGGTGAGTGAGGGTGAGGGGTTGAGGGTGAGTGAGGGTGAGGGTGAGGGTGGGTGAGGTGAGTGAGGGTGAGGGTGAGGGGTTGAGGGTGAGTGAGGGTGAGTGAGGGGTGAGGGGTGAGGGTGAGTGAGGGTGAGGGTGAGGGGTTGAGGGTGAGGGGTTGAGGGTGAGTGAGGGTGAGGGTGGGTGAGGGCGGGTGAGGGTGAGGGTGGGTGAGGGTGGGTGAGGGGTTGAGGGTGAGTGAGGGTGAGGGTGAGTGAGGGTGAGGGTGAGGGAGGGTGAGGGTGAGGGTTGAGGGTGAGTGAGGGTGAGTGAGAGTGAGGGTGAGTGGGGGTTGAGGGTGAGGGGTTGAGGGTGAGTGAGGGTGAGGGTGAGGGGTTGAGGGTGAGTGAGTGGGTGTGAGGGAGAGTGAGGGTGAGGTGTGAGGGGTTGAGGGTGAGTGAGGGTGAGGGTGAGTGAGGGTGAGTGAGGGTGAGTGAGGGTGAGTGAGTGTGAGGGTGAGTGAGGTGTGAGTGAGGGTGAGGGGGGTGAGGGTGAGGGTGAGTGAGGGTGAGGGTGGGTGAGGTGAGTGAGGGTGAGTGAGGGTGAGTGAGGGTGAGTGAGGGTGAGTGAGGGTGAGTGAGTGAGTGAGGGTGAGGGGTTGAGGGTGAGTGAGGGTGAGTGAGGGTGAGGGTGAGTGAGGGTGAGGGTGAGTGAGGGTGAGGGGTTGAGGGTGAGTGAGGGTGAGGGTTTGAGGGTGAGTGAGGGTGAGTGAGGGTGAGGGGTTGAGGGTGAGGGGTTGAGGGTGAGTGAGGGTGAGGGGTTGAGGGTGAGTGAGGGTGAGGGTGAGTGAGGGTGAGTAAGGGTGAGTGAGGGTGAGTGAGGGTGGGTGAGGGTGAGTGAGGGTGAGGGTGAGTGAGGGTGAGGGTGAGTGAGGGTGAGGGTGAGGGTGAGTGAGGGTGAGTGAGGGTGAGGGGTTGAGGGTGAGTGAGAGTGAGGGTGAGTGAGGGTGAGGGTGAGTGGAGTGAGGGTGAGTGAGGGGTTGAGGGTGAGGGGTTGAGGGTGAGTGAGGGTGAGGGTGAGAGGTTGAGGGTGAGTGAGGGTGAGGGGTTGAGGGTGAGTGAGGGTGAGGGTGAGGGTGGGTGAGGGTGAGTGAGGGTGAGTGAGGGTGAGGGGTGGTGAGTGAGGGTGAGTGAGGGTGAGTGAGGGTGAGGGGTGTGGGGTGAGGGTGAGTGAGGGTTGAGGGTGAGTGAGGGTGAGGGTGAGGGGTTGAGGGTGAGGTGAGGGTGAGGGTGAGGGTGGGTGAGGGTGGGTGAGGGTGAGGGGTTGAGGGTGAGTGAGGGTGGAGGGTGAGTGAGGGTGAGGGTGAGTGAGGGTGAGGGTGAGGGGTTGAGGTGGTGTGAGTGAGAGTGAGGGTTGAGTGAGGGGTTGAGGGTGAGGGGTTGAGTGAGGGTGAGGGTGAGGGGTTGAGGGTGAGTGAGGGGTTGAGGGAGGGAGAGGGTGAGTGAGGGTGAGGCTGAGTGAGGGTGAGGGGTTGAGGGTGAGTGAGGGTGAGGGTGAGTGAGGGTGAGTGAGGGTGAGTGAGGGTGAGGGTGAGTGAGGGTGAGGGTGAGTGAGGGTGAGGGTGAGTGAGGGTGAGGGTGAGTGAGGGTGAGGGTGAGGGTGAGTGAGGGTGAGTGAGGGTGAGGGGTTGAGGGTGAGTGTGGGTGAGTGAGGGTGAGGGTGAGTGAGGGTGAGGGTGAGTGAGGGTGAGGGTGAGTGAGGGTGAGGGGTTGAGGGTGAGTGAGGGTGAGGGGTTGAGGGTGAGTGAGGGTGAGTGAGGGTGAGGGGTTGAGGGTGAGTGAGGGTGAGGGGTTGAGGGTGAGTGAGGGTGAGGGGTTGAGGGTGAGTGAGGGTGAGGGGTTGAGGGTGAGTGAGGGTGAGGGTGAGGGTGAGTGAGGGTGAGGGGTTGAGGGTGAGTGAGGGTAGGGTGAGTGAGGGTGAGGGTGAGGGGTTGAGGGTGAGTGAGGGTGAGGGTGAGTGAGGGTGAGGGGTTGAGGGTGAGTGAGGGTGAGGGTGAGGGTGAGGGTGGGTGAGGGTGAGTGAGGGTGAGGGGTGAGGGTGAGTGAGGGTGAGTGAGGGGTTTGAGGGTGAGTGAGGGTGAGGGTGAGTGAGGGTGAGGGTGAGTGAGGGTGAGGGTGAGTGAGGGTGAGGGTGAGTGAGGGTGAGGGTGAGTGAGGGTGAGGGTGAGTGAGGGTGAGTGATGGTGAGTGAGTGTGAGGGTGATTGAGGGTGAGTGAGGGTGAGGGTGAGTGAGGGTGAGTGAGGGTGAGTGAGGGTGAGGGGTTGAGGGTGAGTGAGGGTGAGGGTGAGTGAGGGTGAGTGAGGGTGAGTGAGGGTGAGTGAGGGTGGGTGAGGGTGAGTGAGGGTGAGGGTGAGTGAGGGTGAGGGTGAGTGAGGGTGAGGGTGAGGGTGAGTGAGGGTGAGTGAGGGTGAGGGGTTGAGGGTGAGTGAGAGTGAGGGTGAGTGAGGGTGAGGGTGAGTGAGAGTGAGGGTGAGTGAGGGGTTGAGGGTGAGGGGTTGAGGGTGAGTGAGGGTGAGGGTGAGAGGTTGAGGGTGAGTGAGGGTGAGGGGTTGAGGGTGAGTGAGGGTGAGGGTGAGGGTGGGTGAGGGTGAGTGAGGAGGGTGAGTGAGGGTGAGGGGTTGAGGGTGAGTGAGGGTGAGTGAGGGTGAGGGGTTGAGGGTGAGTGAGGGGTTGAGGGTGAGTGAGGGTGAGGGTGAGGGGTTGAGGGTGAGTGAGGGTGAGGGTGAGGGTGGGTGAGGGTGGGTGAGGGTGAGGGGTTGAGGGTGAGTGAGGGTGAGGGTGAGTGAGGGTGAGGGTGAGTGAGGGTGAGGGTGAGGGGTTGAGGGTGAGTGAGGGTGAGTGAGAGTGAGGGTGAGTGAGGGGTTGAGGGTGAGGGGTTGAGGGTGAGTGAGGGTGAGGGTGAGGGGTTGAGGGTGAGTGAGGGGTTGAGGGAGTGAGGGTGAGGGGTTGAGGGTGAGTGAGGGTGAGGGTGAGTGAGGGTGAGTGAGGGTGAGGGTGAGTGAGGGTGAGGGTGAGTGAGGGTGAGGGTGAGTGAGGGCGAGGGTGAGTGAGGGTGAGGGTGAGTGAGGGTGAGTGAGGGTGAGGGGTTGAGGGTGAGTGAGGGTGAGTGAGGGTGAGGGTGAGTGAGGGTGAGGGTGAGTGAGGGTGAGGGTGAGTGAGGGTGAGGGGTTGAGGGTGAGTGAGGGTGAGGGGTTGAGGGTGAGTGAGGGTGAGTGAGGGTGAGGGGTTGAGGGTGAGGGGTTGAGGGTGAGTGAGGGTGAGGGGTTGAGGGTGAGTGAGGGTGAGGGGTTGAGGGTGAGTGAGGGTGAGGGGTTGAGGGTGAGTGAGGGTGAGGGTGAGGGTGAGTGAGGGTGAGGGGTTGAGGGTGAGTGAGGGTGAGGTTGAGTGAGGGTGAGGGTGAGGGGTTGAGGGTGAGTGAGGGTGAGGGTGAGTGAGGGTGAGGGGTTGAGGGTGAGTGAGGGTGAGGGTGAGGGTGGGTGAGGGTGAGTGAGGGTGAGGGGTTGAGGGTGAGTGAGGGTGAGTGAGGGGTTGAGGGTGAGTGAGGGTGAGGGTGAGTGAGGGTGAGGGTGAGTGAGGGTGAGGTGAGTGAGGGTGAGGGTGAGTGAGGGTGAGGGTGAGTGGGTGAGGGTGAGGGTGCGTGAGGGTGAGGGTGAGTGATGGTGAGTGAGTGTGAGGGTGATTGAGGGTGAGTGAGGTGAGGGTGAGTGAGGGTGAGTGGGGTGAGGGTGAGTGAGGGTGAGGGGTTGAGGGTGAGTGAGGGTGAGGGGTTGAGGGTGAGTGAGGGTGAGGGGTTGAGGGTGAGTGAGGGTGAGGGGTTGAGGGTGAGTAAGGGTGAGGGTGAGTGAGGGTGAGTGAGGGGTGAGGGGTTGAGGGTGAGTGAGGGTGAGGGTGAGTGAGGGTGAGGGTGAGGGGTTGAGGGTGAGTGAGGGTGACGGTGAGTGAGGGTGAGGGGTTGAGGGTGAGTGAGGGTGAGGGTGAGGGTGGGTGAGGGTGAGTGAGGGTGAGGGTGAGGGGTTGAGGGTGAGTGAGGGTGAGTGAGGGTGAGGGGTTGAGGGTGAGTGAGGGTGAGGGTGAGGGGTTGAGGGTGAGGGGTTGAGGGTGAGTGAGGGTGAGGGTGGGTGAGGGCGGGTGAGGGTGAGGGTGGGTGAGGGTGGGTGAGGGGTTGAGGGTGAGTGAGGGTGAGGGTGAGTGAGGGTGAGGGTGAGGGAGGGTGAGGGTGAGGGGTTGAGGGTGAGTGAGGGTGAGTGAGAGTGAGGGTGAGTGAGGGGTTGAGGGTGAGGGGTTGAGGGTGAGTGAGGGTGAGGGTGAGGGGTTGAGGGTGAGTGAGGGGTTGAGGGAGAGTGAGGGTGAGGGTGAGTAAGGGTGAGGGGTTGAGGGTGAGTGAGGGTGAGGGTGAGTGAGGGTGAGTGAGGGTGAGTGAGGGTGAGTGAGGGTGAGTGAGTGTGAGGGTGAGTGAGGGTGAGTGAGGGTGAGGGTGAGTGAGGGTGAGGGTGAGTGAGGGTGAGGGTGAGTGAGGGTGAGTGAGGGTGAGTGAGGGTGAGTGAGGGTGAGTGAGGGTGAGTGAGGGTGAGTGAGGGTGAGTGAGGGTGAGGGGTTGAGGGTGAGTGAGGGTGAGTGAGGGTGAGGGTGAGTGAGGGTGAGGGTGAGTGAGGGTGAGGGGTTGAGGGTGAGTGAGGGTGAGGGTTTGAGGGTGAGTGAGGGTGAGTGAGGGTGAGGGGTTGAGGGTGAGGGGTTGAGGGTGAGTGAGGGTGAGGGGTTGAGGGTGAGTGAGGGTGAGGGGTTGAGGGTGAGTGAGGGTGAGGGTGAGTGAGGGTGAGGGGTTGAGGGTGAGTGAGGGTGAGGGTGAGTGAGGGTGAGGGTGAGGGGTTGAGGGTGAGTGAGGGTGAGGGTGAGTGAGGGTGAGGGGTTGAGGGTGAGTGAGGGTGAGGGTGGGTGAGGGTGAGTGAGGGTGAGGGGTTGAGGGTGAGTGAGGGTGAGTGAGGGGTTGAGGGTGAGTGAGGGTGAGGGTGAGTGAGGGTGAGGGTGAGTGAGGGCGAGGGTGAGTGAGGGTGAGGGTGAGTGAGGGTGAGTGAGGGTGAGGGTGAGTGAGGGTGAGTGAGGGTGAGTGAGTGTGAGGGTGATTGAGGGTGAGTGAGGGTGAGGGTGAGTGAGGGTGAGTGAGGGTGAGGGTGAGTGAGGGTGAGGGTGAGGGGTTGAGGGTGAGTGAGGGTGAGGGGTTGAGGGTGAGTGAGGGTGAGGGGTTGAGGGTGAGTGAGGGTGAGGGTGAGTGAGGGTGAGGGGGTGAGGGTGAGTGAGGGTGAGGGTGAGTGAGGGTGAGGGTGAGGGGTTGAGGGTGAGTGAGGGTGAGGGTGAGTGAGGGTGAGGGGTTGAGGGTGAGTGAGGGTGAGGGTGAGGGTGGGTGAGGGTGAGTGAGGGTGAGGGGTTGAGGGTGAGTGAGGGTGAGTGAGGATTTGAGGGTGAGTGAGGGTGAGGGTGAGTGAGGGTGAGGGTGAGTGAGGGTGAGGGTGAGTGAGGGTGAGGGTGAGTGAGGGTGAGGGTGAGTTAGGGTGAGTGAGGGTGAGTGAGGGTGAGTGAGTGTGAGGGTGATTGAGGGTGAGTGAGGGTGAGTGAGGGTGAGGGTGAGTGAGGGTGAGGGTGAGGGGTTGAGGGTGAGTGAGGGTGAGGGGTTGAGGGTGAGTGAGGGTGAGTGAGGGTGAGGGTGAGGGGTTGAGGGTGAGTGAGGGTGAGGGTGAGTGAGGGTGAGGGGTTGAGGGTGAGTGAGGGTGAGGGTGAGTGAGGGTGAGGGTGAGTGAGGGTGAGGGTGAGTGAGGGTGAGGGTGAGGGGTTGAGGGTGAGTGAGAGTGAGGGTGAGTGAGGGTTGAGGGTGAGGGGTTGAGGGTGAGTGAGGGTGAGGGTGAGGGTGGATGTGGTGGTGGATGTGGTGGTGGATGCGGTGGTGGTGGATGTGGAGGTGGTGGTGGATGTGGTGGTGGATGTGGTGGATGTGGGGTGATTGCGGCTTGCAAGCTTATTCCGCTCACGTTATGCAGTTTCAAACATGATTGCCACTATTACTCTCAAATTCACTTGGCAGCAAACTGGTGAACTAATTAAAAGAAAGTCGTATTCAGCGTTATGGCTGGTACTTTATTCCAGCAAAGTGGCAAGCCAGTACACACCAATGAGCTAGTAAAGCTAAAAACACACCACATGGCACAATTGCTGGCTGAGCGAGCAGAAGTAAGCCAAACAGCTTTCCCGTAGCTAAGGAGAGCTGAGCTCTTTTTGTAGCAGCACGCATAAGAAAAGTCCCGTATTTTCACCAAAACACTCTGATAATGATCAGCTGAATTCAGAAGGCTTCCTGCCCTCATATATTCCCAAGAGAGCAGTAATCTTATAAGGAAATGCTGTCATCACACCTAAAGCTACGGATGAGGAGAGCTTGCTGGAAGACATTCAATTAATGAAAAAAAAAAAAAGAAAAGGAGACACGGCCGGCCGGCCGTGAACTGAAAGCACGACCGGCCGGCCGTGAAAAAGCCTTTGATGCCGCAGGGGGTAATTAGGGGAGGAGAATGGCTGGGCTGAGGCACAGCGCCAAGCCTTTGATGCAGCAGGGGGCGGACCGGGAAGAGCTGCTGGCGGCACTAAGCTGACGATTTGATGCTGTGCACGCGCATTTTAACTAATTGCGCTTGCGCATTGAGTTAAAAGTGCACATGCACTTCATCAAATCGCCAGTGAATCGCCAGTGTAGGTAAGCTTTGTTTAAGCCCCCATAGTCTCGCTCTGCTCAATGCGCATGCGCATTGACAGGCGAGACCTAAAAATATATATTTTTTGTAGTTCTATCTTAGAACACAACATTTAAAATGATACATCTACTACAGACCGTATTTACTCTTTCCGCAGATTCTTCCGGCAGGAACTCTGCCGCCAGGCCGCAGGCACTGCCATCAATTACAACTTTGGTGGCACATCAGGGGTTGAAGTAGGCCAGGATGGAGTGATTTAGCAGCACTACTTTCCTGGTCATGAGATAACATTTGTGTTCTTTTGAAAGAAGCCACAGTCTGCTTTCTTAGTATCTTCTGTTTTGGGAGCAAGGTGTGGTATTAATCAATGACAGAAGATGGTCATGCCCACTAAGCTACAGAGATGTTTTGTGGCAGTCCTGTTGTCTTACACCCAGTGGCAGCTCCTCTGCTCAGGTGGAGAAGTGTCACCCCACTGCCATAAAGCAGCATAAGGAAGGAAAAACTAAAATGATAACGTTATATTATTATCATTTTACTTTGTCCTTCTGCGGAAGCTTGTGTGAGGGGGCAGGGAGGGGCTGAAGAGCAAGGGAGTAGTGGTAGAACACTCCAAAGTGCGCAATAACTGTTTGGTCGTCCCTCTCGGGCCGCTCAAAACAGTCATGCGCACTTTCAGTGTTCTGCATTGCAGCATGCATGGAGAAAATGCCCATCCCTACAGCCCCTGGCTGAGCGTCGTGTGGCTGCGTGGAGTCTGGGAGCCATGGTGCTTCCTGGTTCCTCTTTCTCCCAGGAAGAGGACACAGGAGAGGCAGCGACGGCCAGCTGGCCGGATGTGAGGTGTTTTTTTTTAGCCCGCCCCTTCATCCCCACCTGCCCCACTGCTACTTCCAGGCAGCAGCCACGACTGCTTACACCTCTTGAGGAAAAACATTAAACCCACTACAGAGAAAACACATATAAAGAATTCAAATTTAGTCTTCATAAACTTACACTTAAAAGCAGTGAGCTTCCAGGCCATCAGCTTTTGGAATGTGGCTCCAAAGTGGTGATGTTGCACTTGGTTGGCAGTAGCCTATACTTGGATACCCCTGCTGGCATTTAATACCCTTGGTGTATCAACCTTTTGAAACACCTATTGACCAGCTAATATCCCTGAACTGATCTATTTTCTACTGAGGTCAAGCAGTATTTAAATCCTGTTGGTAGTGATGTGTTTATCTGTTTTCGTGGTCTGGTTGCGCAGTTCTATGTCTACACAGATTCATGTTCGGCTGAAATGCATGAGGTAGGATTTTGTACCTGTTTAATGAGTCCTGTTTTTAGCTCATCTTGTGGAGAAGCTAATGGAGCGGGTCATGACATAAAGCCAATATCTGCATACAGAAGTCAATATATTGTTTGAAATATTTACCGTAAAGGCACCTCATGCAGCTGATCAAACCTTTACAGCATTCTGTTAATTTTCCAATAGTTGAAACTAGTTGACAACTGTTTCTGTCTGAGTTCCTTAGTGGTGGGTGCAGATCAACAGCAAACCATATTCTAAGGCTATAAGAACTGGGGCGGGTGTGAATGTATTTGTGTATTTTCTAAGGAGTAACGCATGGTATTGGGCATTGATTATTGTATATATGTCATGATGTTCTTAGAGTCATCGAGGCCATGGACTCAAAACTAGCATTTTAGGTCGTATTATTTTACCCAATGATTACCTAGGCCGCTGTCTACTTCTCCATCATTGTACTTTGGCATCTGTTTCTGATGCCCAGTCTGACACATTGTCTGTCTTTGAACAGTATACATTTCACGTTACCTGAATTTATCTGCATTGTTAAGTGTGCTTCCTGGGACACAGTGTGCCCCTGGAATATCAAGAGGGCCATTTTGAGGGCACAAAATCCTGTAAGCCTACCAAGCAGACTTCTGCAGTGACTGCTACTACATCACGCGCCAATACTATTATGAACAATGGTCCTTAATGATTAGAATCTGAAGAAAAATGCAATATAGGCCCAAATGGGTACTATAGTACTTCTAAGTCCAGTGTGTTTTAGAAGGATCCACTCCGTGGGAGGGTTTTTGAGAAGGGATATATACCCCTTGCAATCCAGCGATTGCGCTACAGTCTATTACTATTGAACAATGGAACCCGAAATATAACTTAGGACCTCGGGGATCTAATACTAATATGAACAATGGTCCTTAATGATTAGACTCTGAAGAAAAATGCAATTTAGGCCCAAATGGATACTATAGTACTTCTAAGTCCAGCCGGACAAAGAATTTTTATATCAAATTTAAAGTAAAATGTTCACACAAGAACAATACAGCTGGGAGCAGTCCTGCACCCAATATTTGAGAACTAGAAGAATGAATGAACAGTTAAACATACTGTTGGGGCGGGAAGTCTCCTGCATGTCTCTGGAGAGAGTGCTTCCCCTGCCTTATGCTAATCTCCAGGCAAGTCACTCAAAAGCTACTGTATAGTTTCTAGATCCCTACCTCAGTGAACAATCCAATCATACATGTCCACTGAGGGTCTCCCTGTTTACATGGATTGAGACCCTAGAGCTTGGTTCTGAGGTCGAGGGGGCATGCCTAGTGCACCCCTAGTTTTCAGAGAGTGGCTACTGCCCTCTCTATTAAGGCTGTGGTAGACTGACAGTGGTGGCAGCAATAAATCTATAGTCAGGAGGGGTGAGTCCCTAGACACCCTTCTGACCAAGTCTGTGCAGTTTGCCATGCCTGTGGGCCTGTTGCCTTTGTCTGACTGATGTGTGTTTGAGAGCCCGTGAGTGTACAGGGGAAGAATGGTGATTTGAGCCAGTGTGAGGAATGCGAGCTGTTCTGCTGGACATCCCAGCTCCCCCGTGCCCCTCCCTATTTCCTTGGAAAGGCTTGGTGGGCTGGGGGAGACACTCAGCTCTTATCTGGGTTTAGCTGCACTAACTGCGTGGAGAAGACCCTCCCCCACTGGTCAGGGTCTCCTGGGCTGGAGTTAATTAAAATTCCTCTCTAGGGAGTTGCAGAGCCTGATACCAAAACAGGACCTGGTGCATGCTTTACCCATGCATTGAACACGTGGTGAATGGTTTGTGATTGGAGGTGTATTCAGGATGCAAACGTAGCAGACCCTCTGATTGGATGAACCTATCAATCAGAGGTGATAAAAGTCTGGCCTGAGTGGTCAGCTGTTGTTCAAGACTGGTCTATGACTGACGAGCGGCCACACCAGAGCCCTCTGAAGTTAGTCAGCCGTGACCCCGCGGCGTGAAGGCAGGAGATAAGACTCTGTTCACTGCGGTCTAGAAGGAAGGCATCAGCAACATTAAGGACCAGCTGTTTCTGTGAGGCTTGGAGGGGCATTCGCTTTGGACCAAGGAAATTACAGACAGCTGCCCAAGGTGTGGAAAGGAAGCTTGCGGCGCATCACCCAAGGTGTGGAAAGGAAGCTTACAGCACATCACAGAGGCTGGTGGAAAGAAGCTTGCAGCACATGACGAGAGCCAGAGAGGAGGATGCTTGATTCTAGTCTTTGAAGGTAAGATCAAATCCCCTCTAGGCTCCTCCCTTGCGCTGTGGGAGCCTGTACAAGCAGTAACTGGGAATAGAGGCCAGTGAAGCAGGCCCCCACCTTTCTTTTTGTGATCTCTGAGGGTATCAGGGTGAACTGGCACTCTGTCCAGCCACTACCCTCCTACAGCTAGCCAGTGGCTACTGGACTAGTGGGACTCCAGTAAACTGTGCCAAGACATCCGGCACCTGTGATCAGATCCCTGACACCACTAGAGCGGTGTCCTCACTCACAATAGGAGGGCACTTCTGTTGCTTTGGGTGGGGGGTTATGGGGCTGATCATGAACATTTGACTTCACATCATATGCTGAAACTATATCCTTTCAATACAAAGTTTGGTATCAAGGCTCTAGTGAATGAGAACAGCCCTGTGTAACATGATCTGTAATATGCAATGCTTACTGTGTGTTTTCATGTTAACTGTGTTTTTATAGTGCTTGGCGTCTAGGCGCTATAATACTGTTTGGGGTCAGAACTCTGTCCCAGAGGGTTGTAGAGACTTCTGGTTTTCACTGTTTATCCTAGTTTTATGTGTAGTATAATTATCTTATGTGTATTAAAGTACTTTTCTTTTATAAAAAGTAAAGCACTGACTGGACATTGAGTTTATCAGCTGGTGATACGGTTTACACTGTATTCTGAATGTCTAACCCCACCTCACCTCCTTGAGTAAGCCTTGGACTGATCTGTCTCGCTACCCTGAGAGAGTCAAGTGCTGGAGAGGAGTACTTAGTTATCCAGTTTTGGGTCCCTTAGTACACAGGCCCCAGGACACCAGTGAGGGAACATTCCAGTTGATGCGATTGGAGCGCAGTTACCTCTGAGTGCCCTGGTGCCCAGGAAGCCGGGTCTAACACATACAAAACAAAAGAACACAGGCAACAGTTGGAGCATTGGGGGCTTGAACTATTCATACACTGAAGCAAGCTAGACCATATAGTGACCACATTAATTAAATAAGAATGGTAATTAATGGCACTAATCATTATGTCGACGGCGTGTCGATCCCAAGCTCATAATTAATGGGGATCATCATCAGGACTACAACAATAGATTTGCTAATTCGCTCGATTGGTGGTGCGGACCACCAATCGAGCGAATTAGCTGAATCCCCCTGGGTTTTACCCTATTCTTCCACAAGCCTTGACACGATGAATGGGTTTTCATCACGTTCACATTAGCGGCACCTCCCGCGTCACTGACTTCACCCGTACCGGCATGCGATTACTCCTGAGCATTGCCTCAGCCGCTCCTTGATAGACATTCACGGGCACTGTTGTTGACCAACCTTTTTGAGACCGACTGTACGCGCTTCCGGCATGTTCCGACATCAACACCACCTAGATTAAACTGATAGTCACACTAAAATAATGCTCACACTCTGAATATGCTGGTTAATGTAATTGTCTCCCAAAACTGTTCCTGACAGGCTCCTTGTTTTCTCCTTTTTCTCCTTGTTCTTTACTCCAACAGGCATTTAAATGACTAAAGTTAAACACCAGGCAAATCTATTGTTGTAGTCCTGATGATGATCCCCATTAATTATGAGCTTGGGATCGAAACGCCGTCGAAAAAATGATTAGTGCCATTAATTACCATTCTTATTTAATTAATGTGGTCACTATATTGGCTAGCTTGCTTCACTGTATGAATAGTTCAAGCCCCCAATGCTCCAACTATTGCCTGTGTTTTTTTGTTTTGTATGTTTACCTGTTCATTTATTCTTCTGGTTCTCAAATATTGGGTGCAGGACTGCTCCCAGCTGTATTGTTCTTGTTTAAATTGTAAAAATATAACTTTGAATTTGAAATTAAAATTCTTTGTCCGGCTGGACTTAGAAGTACTATAGTACCCGTTTGGGCCTATATTGCATTTTTCTACAGAGTCTAATCATTAAGGACCATTGTTCATAATAGTATTAGATCCCTGAGGTCCTTAGTTATTTTTCGGGTTCCCTTGTTCAATAGTAATAACCTACATCACGTTCCTGCACGGTGTGACATGCTCCATGTTGTGCATGCCATGCAGTCCAGGAACAAAGGTGCCAATAAAGGGGGACACAACACACGCCCCCCCCCCTGCAGGCACCCCCATGATCAAATTCACCTGGGGGCCCTGTGAGAGCCCCCTTACATATATGTCCGCCACCCTTTTAATGGTGAGGTCACTGCCATGAAATGGGCAGTGGAAATGCAACTCAGATGCCTGCATTGGCACCACCAGCATATTCCTATCCCTTTCCACAATACCACTGCTGAGGGATCCCGGTCTGACCGCCAGCCTTGGAATACGGCAGGCAGACCCACAGGGTGGCGGAGGTTGGACCGTCACTGCAAATATGATGGTCTCAGGTCCGCCTTACTTGTAATAAGCCCCTAAATCTATACTTCCTCTAAAGGCACTTAACTTTCGACATTTTGTCCCCCGATATTCTGATACCACCATATTATGATGCTGGTATTCTGTAGTGCGATCCTGGGTCACTATCAGTGCATCAAAGTTGTCATCTGCCACAAGAGTGTGTGAGTACTTGTGTGCTGCAAAAGTGATTGTTATACACTATGCTAATCAATGCTGTGCGTGCATCCAGTTTCCACCTTAGCATCAGTTGGTAGGCTATGGGTTGAGGGCAGGCGCGCAATACCGATTGAACTCACCGGGCTTCAGCCCCCCCCCCTGTCGTGTGTGGCAGCCCGGGATGAGACATATCCCGGGCACACACACAGCCACACCCGAACGTTTCACAGGTCTATAAAAGACCATTTGAATGTTAATTAGGCCTTGCTGTTGTTTCACCCCTTGTTGGAGGCCCTGCAGCTCTACTCTGCCTACTGATTAAAGGTTCAGCCCCCCCCCAAAGAATTCTTAGCCCCCCCGAAATTTGGCTCTAGGTGCGCCTCTGGTTGAGGGTGCTCACAAGAGGGGAAAGTGCCAGGTAGTGTGTAACGGAAGTAGAAACGCTCGCCACTGCTTCACCCATTTTATAGAAGCCTGGGAAGCCACAGTGAGTGGCTCAAGCGTATGTAGCAAGAGGACGGAACAGTAGCCTATAGCCGGAGCAGTCATATTGTGAGTATATATGTATGTATGTGGTATTTCTATAGCACAAACCTAGCCAAAAGGTAGCAGCAAAGTGCTGCACAGGTCAAAGACAAGCGTAAAGTCATGGAGTAAGAGGAGAGGTAGTCGGTCTGTCAGTGTTGACTCCAAGTAGCTCAGAAATCCCTGGTTGTCGCAGAACTTTCCAAATACCTATCTCGTTCTGTAACCGCGGAAGTGAGTAGATGTGAGACTTGGCCGCAGCCCCCGGTTCACTGAACGGTCTTTTGTGCAGAGCACGGCTTGGAAGGGCCCGGGGTTTGTCTTGGAAGGGCCTTCTGACTTCTTCGTATTCACACGTTATAAACCCCCCATGCGTGTTCTTTCATCCATTAGCCTGGAAGTGAAGGCTGGCACCTTCTGTAAGTGTTTCTCCTCTGCCTCCTTCCCCTCCCCCATCCAAGATGGCGGCCCCCGCGGCCTCGCGCCGTCGCCTGGCGGCGCCTCACGCGCCCTGAAGACTTCCACATGGCCGGCGCGCGCCAGGCCAAGGCTTGTTGCTGCCGGTCAGGCCCGAGGAGTATAAAGTTGCGGCTTTTTTCCATAAATCAGGTTTTTTTTTTTAACTCTCGGGGTCAAGAGCTCCAGAGCACACACCGCTTGCCAGGGACATCACCAACCATTTGTCACTGTGTTTTTACAAGAATCGAAAAGATCTGTATGAGATTTATGGCACACATATCTGGAACTCTAGGGGCCACTTGAAAAGTGATCATTGGAAGTGGAAAGATTTGGCAACCGCTGAAAGAATGTGTGTGAGAGTGAGGCTCACAGGTCGACAGGTTACAGCGACTTTCTTTTCAAACACAGCAGGGAAAAAAGTAAAAAACAGGTAATTCACACGATTCTAGGAAGCTATTGTATCGTCATGAAATCCATTATTTGGTTCTTGCTACAGGAACACATTGCAACACCTATATTGCTACCTAAGCTCTTGTTGATTGCTTTCAACATCTATTTTTTAAACAATCTTAGATATATTTTAGAAAGTTTGCTTGTTTTCTGTTTCTCTGTACTTATGCTTGCAAGCAACCACTGATTGCTGCATACTCGCCTATTAAAAAATGTGGCAGAAATATAATTGAACGACTGTCATTTCAGCAAAATATCATGTGATGTCATTTACTGTAACCCTGCTAACATTGAATAGTTTACCAGGCAGTGCTTAATTTGTGATGGTGTTTGCCAGTGCTCTGCGCCTACACTTAGTTTTGTTAAAGCCATCACTTGTGTATGAGAGACCATCACATGGTGGCGATCTCAGCCTGTTTTTTTAGGACAGCATGCGTCTTTGGAAATTCAGGGCCTCATTTATGAGCCCTTGCGTCACTTTTACGCCGCCGGTGCGTCACTTTTTGTGACGCACCAGTGGCGGAAAAAAATGCGCCTTGTTGCGCCATATTTACAAAGTGACGCATCTAGGTAGATGCGTCACTTTGTAAACCCCTGCGCCACATTATACCTGCGCCAGGTATAATGTATGCAAGGGGGGCGTATTGACGCAAGAAAGGGTCAAAGAAGTGACGCAGTGAAATCTATAAGATTTCACTGCGTCACTTCTAGGACACCGTTGCGTCAAAATCTTGCGCCTGCCTCACAGCAGGCGTAAGATTGACGCAGTCCCTTTCACATGGGGCTTGCCCCATGTGAAAGGACGTATTGCTGGAGTTGCGTCACCTTTGTGACACACTCCAGCAATGCGTCACTTTTGCGCATACAGATACGTCAGAAATACTGACGTATCTGTAACTCCTTGCGCAATGATGCGTCATACTGTAAATATGACACATCATTGGGGTCGCAAGGAGGGCGCAGTGAAAAGTGACGCATCGCTGTTTTCACGCAGCGATGTGTCACTTTTCATAAATGAGGCCCTCAGTGTATTTCAATAATGATATAAAACTCGCACTTCCAGGGCTCCCCTCCAGCTGGGATGCCCTTCAATAGTTCATGGTGTCACACTAAAGTGTTATGGTTAGTAGATAATGCTGACACAGCCATTAGGCAGCAGTGGCTAGAGCTATGGGTAATGCCTGCTGCAATAGAATACCTTAGCACTGGCACTTTTATTTTCACAAACTAAGCCTGGCCAGTGAGGTAAAGCACCCACGTGTACATCGTAACCAAGATTACACAATTCGTTCTTGTCGTGATAGCATTATTAACAAGCTGGGGAACAGAAAATGTAGGATGGAATATATGAGCAATCGAGCTGCAATTAAATATGGATTCTGTTGGGACTTGTCAGTGGAATGTTGGGTTACAATGGTGCTGAGATGGTAATGGGAGACTGGGAGTTATTTCAATATGTGTCAGTTAAGTGCTGGCTGCTCGCACTGCCGCTTGTACCTTTAAGCTTGAGAAATTAAAGTTACCTTTGCAGGAGATCTGGAGTTCGTGCAGTCCTTTCCAAACCTGTGAGATTCACTCTGATCACTGCATCCGAGTGGTAAACTATGTGTATGATGGAGCAAGAATGAAATGTTGATAAAATCAACACGCCAAGGTACTGACTTACACATTCTTTGTATATGCTTGGTGGTGGATATGCTTCTGTTAGAAATGCTGCCAACTGACTCCTTGGCTCCATCAAAGTCTGGAATTTGCATAATACATTGCAATAAAATAAAATTGTCTTTTATAAAGGGTTAAAGCCCAAACACATCCAATCCGAGAGCTCACTGCTTCAGCAGTGTCCACTCATACAGGAGCAATACAAGCAGGATACCCTTATTGGGTGACAGGTGCACTGTATAAATATTAAATTACATACATGGGTCTATAAAGCGTTCCTGGAAAGGACCACCACTCCATCAAAGGTACCCGGTCCACCTCCATGTGTGCTGGAGTTTACTCCATGAAAGACTACCATGAAAACGCCCTGTTTTGCTTCACCGTGGTACGGTTACCACCACCAGGACCCAAGCTCATCTTCTCTCCCCCTCCATTACTTCTGACCTTTTATTCACCTTACCTGTCTCCAAGGGTTGCCTTCTTCTCCGATGCTGGTAGAAAAGTGGAGGAGGAAATGAGGTTTATCATTTTGGAAATTCAACAAAAAAAATGTTTCAGCCACACAGTTTGTTTGGCTTTTATTTTCCAATTTTGCCTTCTAGGGATGATAGGAGTATGTAAGTTGGGTTTCCGATAACCAGGCAGGGGCTCGAATACCTACTATTCCATGATGCAGAAGAAACTGTTTAGATCCATCATGCTGGACACAGAAGAGGAAGATGAGGGCCCAGGTATTTCCATCTCTACTGCTGATGTAGACAATTGGACCCACCTGTTGAGGTTAGCGCCACACACCGACATACCACCCGAGAGGGTGAAAATCCAGAACAGAGAAACGCAGTGTGCCTGGCAATAGACTTCCTGCAGGAATCTTTCCTCACAATCTGACTCTATGGCCAAAACAATTGGCTTCTTGGACGCTTGCTTTGGACTGGCCCAGCTGAACGTGCCACTGAACCGGGCTTGTCAATCAGCGAGTCTAGGCATTTTTCAAATACTAGAATTACAACCGAAAAAAGTAATGGCATTTAATAGCAGGCGAAGAAATTCACTGCTGAATGTTTCCAAAAGCTACACATTTTTGGACTATAACCCAGCCCTGCAAATTTGTCCAAAAAGCTGAGTTTTCACATCAGTTCCCTTCTTAAAGACAATCTATCAGCGGACTTATGAATCTCAGAAGACACTCCATTGCTCATGTCTTTCAAGAGTCGCACCAGGGAGAGTGGACATTCCGTGGGCCTGGCTCAAACATACACGAACGAATCCAGTAACGGATGAGCGAAAAAAGCAAAAACACAGCATTCTTTTGAGCTCAATTCATCCTTCAACAAAGTGGTAAGATCTAAAGGCACTTCACAAATGTGTCTCTTGTTCTGCACGCACTTCAGTCCAGGCTGCGCATTGACCATAGGGAGGTGCTCGAATTACTTTCAAGGCACCATCCCCCAGATGCATCAAGCCCAGATTCTGCGAATTCTAAATTGCGAAAAATACCGAATCGCAAATTAGAATTTGCAGAATAGGATGCATCAATAAAAAAAACAACCAAAAAAGCGATTCGCAGTCGCCCGCAATTGCCGATTGCAAATTCCGCAAAATCCTTCCAAAATCGCAGAATCGCCGGTTCCCCATGTTGAAATTGCGATTTCGCAATTACGGAAATCGCAAATTGCGATCTTGCTAACTGCGAGATCGCAAAAATGGGAAGTCGCATTTCGAGCACAATGATGACATCACAACCGGTAGTAGGCAGTTCCCTCACTCGTTCTGAACACAGAGCTTGAGAGTGGAAGAAGCACAGCACAAAGCTCCAACAGACATACCCTGCAGCCCCACAACAGGACACACATCCGGAACCAGAATGTCCCAGGAAGCAGCAGGAAGCAGTGCACCTGGCAGAAAAAGAAAAATTAAATTTTTGAACAGGAGCTGGAGTTCCTCATCGAGGGTGTAAGCAGGGACCATGATAGGCTCTTTGGGAAGCAATCCCGGAAGGTCCCTGAAGCATTTGGCAGCGCATCAGGGCTAAGGTCAACTCTTCCAGAGTGACCCAGCGCTCTATTGATGAGCTAAAGAAGAGGTGGTACGACCTCAGAGTCCGTGCCAAAGAGTGCATTGCAGAGAGGCTGGGGGAGCAACATGCGACCGGAGGAGGAGACCCCACAGTTGCGCCCAACACACCACTTGAAGACCTGGTGGAGGAGATTATCAACCCTGCAGCCTGCGTTGGGGTCACCCAGCTGGGCACCTCCCGACCCACCCAACAATCCAAAGGTAAGAGCCATGCAACTGCGACCCCGTCCCCTAACAATGCCCATGCCCCCAGAGCTAGCCATCTGAAAACCCCAGTGATGCAGGCCATGCACATCAGAAACGCCATATTGCATTGTGGGACCTGTAGTGTGATAATAGTTTCCTGATAGCCACACACAGCCAGACCTGTCAATTGAAACATGTCCCTAAAGCCAGTCAGGAAATGCAAGCCTGCATGCATGTCGCAACTTCCCATGTGCAAGATTCATATCATTAATCATGCACCCATTTCCATCACAGGTGCTGCTGAACCACAGAGCACGGACAGCGAGGCACTCCAAATTGAGGAGAACAAAGAGGACACGGAGGGAGAGAGCCATCCTGCCTCACGACCTGGACCTTCAGACATACCTGCACCAGTACCACCACCTCCCCATGCAAACAGGGCCACCCCTGCAGTCACAGGCGGAGAGCAACCACCCCATGCGTCACACATGGCAGTGGAACAGGCCACACCACCACCCAGGAGGCAGACATGGCGCACAGCCACTGTGCGGTCGCAGTCAAGTGGCCGGAAGAGGCAGCAGGGCAACGTGGCAACACGGGCTGATCGGGATCCACATGATTGGAACAAGGGCTTGGCATCGAACGCCGGATGCTAGCTGTCCACCAGAAGCAGGCACGGCACATGGCAGCCATGCAGCTGCAGCTTTACAAAACAGCGCGCAACGTGAGCCAGCTCACCGAAAGCGTGCAGGTGTTAACAGCTGCAGTGAGGGAGAATCGCCAGATCATGGTGTCACAGCAGGACATCACCCGCCGCCGCCACCGCTAGCTGCTGACCCGCCTATCGGCATACACCAGGTCAAACCACCTGATCGGGAATGCTACTTCCCAACTATCACGCCGGTCCCTGGCAATGCAATGCCAGATGGTGCAATGCTGCCAGGATGTTGCTAGGGCGTTGGAACAGGTCACAACTGCTGTCCAGAACCAGCAGGTATGTGGCCATGCCCATGCAAGGGGGGGGGGATGATGCCAGTGAGGGCACCTCCAGTCTGAGCAGCCTGTCCCTGCCGGTGGTACAAGAATGACGCTGCAGTACCAGGCCCACTGCAGCATCAAGGCCCGATACTGGCGAGGTGGATGTGGAGAGGCGACAGGGTGCGTCCGGCCGGAGGCGCTAGTGATTAACTGTCTATTAGCAGCAGTGCCATGCTGAAGTACAAAGCAGGCCTGCTTCCCAATCATGGGGCTGTATGACTTAATACAGTTTTCATGTTTTGTGAACCAAAAAATGTAAAAGAAAGATCCTGTTTACATTATAATGAGAATTTATTTCAAACGCAAATCATACTCATGTCATTATTTCATTTGGCATGCATGAGTGCAGTGTTGTGTGAGGGGTATGGGAGCACTAAAAATAATTCAGTGTGATGTTGTTGCGGCGCCTGTGTCCTTCAGCAGGATTCTCCCCGCATGCATGACGCACATATGCAGGTGGGCGGTTGTCCCCCTCCGACTCACTGCCAGAGATCTCCACAGGTATCCTCCGCTTGATAGCAATATTGTGGAGTATGGCACACACGGCCACGATGCGGCAGCAGACCTCAGGCTGGTATTTGAGGGCCCCACCAGTCTTATGTAGGATGCGGAATCGGCTCTTTAACATTCCAAATGTCCGTTCAATGACATTCCTGGTGCGAATGTGGGCTGCATTGTAACGCCATTCCTGTGGTGAGGCAGGATTGATGTATGGGGTGAGGAGGCACTCACGGAGGCCATAGGTGCTGTCA
This sequence comes from Lissotriton helveticus, assembly GCF_964261635.1. Classification (NCBI taxonomy): domain Eukaryota; kingdom Metazoa; phylum Chordata; class Amphibia; order Caudata; family Salamandridae; genus Lissotriton; species Lissotriton helveticus. The sequence continues at coordinate 83,842,303 of NC_136059.1, read as the reverse complement.
CCTGAAGGAAAGGAGCAGAGGGTCAGTGCCTGTCATGCGCAGCTATATGGGCTTGACGTACTGTATGTGGGCATGTGTACTTACCTAGGAGGTGTCCTTCGCCAAAGTCACCCCTGGCCAAGCGAGTGTGTATGCCGCTGTGTCTGAATATGAAAGAATCATGCGTGCTCCCCGGGTATTGGACCACTATGTCGGTGATGATTGTCTTTGCATTGCAGACCATCTGGATGTTGAGTGAGTGGTAGGACTTGCGGTTCCGGGACATGTATTCTGTGTCAGCGGGTGGGCAGATGTGGATGTGGGTACAGTCAATGCATCCAATTACATGGGGGAATTGCGCAATGTTGTAGAATTGAAGCTTTGTTTGATTTAAGTACTGTTGGGTGGTTGGGAAGGTTATGTAATGGTGTATCCGGGTCAGCATGGCGTCCAGGAAACTCTGTAGGCAGCGGGACAGTGTGCTCTGGGAGATCCCCCCTGCAACTGCACCCATCCCCTGGAAGCTTCCGGAGGCCAGGAGGTGCAGGCAGCACATGACCTGGACATGGGTGGACACCGCATTGGTCCTCCTTGTTGGGTGCTGCTTCAGGGGGTCAAGGTCTCGGATGAGCTTGGCTATCATTGCCCCATTCAGCCTGTATTTTGAGTAGATCTCCTCTTCAGTCTGGCCCAGGAGTGTGATCCGCACCCGGAAGATGCGCTCCTGGATCCTGCGTCGGTTTCGGGCTGCAGCCTGGTGCCTTCGCTACCTTACCACGATGTAGAGTCCTGGCATTGTGAATGTCCTCATGCTCCTACTGTGTCTCCTTAAGTGTGTTTGTTTAGCCCCGCACCTGTATCTTGTTAGGATTTTTTATTTATTTTTTCCAAATGAACTTTATGGTTACCACCTGGTTTGAGTTCTCCTTAAATTCCGCCTCGCTAATTTTGTTTTTTTTCGCAAATTGCGATTATTGATGAATTTGCTTTGCGATTATTTTGTGATTTGGCAAATGATTTCGCAGAATCAGTGGAACATCGCTATTACAGAATCACAAAGGGGGTTCCACGTTGATTCTGCGAATTTCATTGCGAACCAGCAAAATATTTTTAGCGAATTCTCAATTTGGTCGCAATAGCTGTTTCGCAATTATTGCGATCGCAATTTTGGTTGATGAATCTATTTGCATGTCTCCATGTCTGAAAATCTGTTTGTGCCTCGCCAGTCCTTTGCTCGTGCACCTTTTCTATGAGCTAGCAACAGGGCACCTTTCTCCACTAGCAACTACTCTGTACAAGTTTCATTTATTCATTCGTTCGATCATTCGTTCATTCAGTCATTGATCAAATCTGACACATGGATGGTCCCCTCAACTATCTACCAAATAATAGACCTTAATCCCTCCCATGCTCATGACGAGCTCAGTTCGTCATGAGCCACGGTTTCTGTATGCTCATGACGAGCTGAGCTCGTAATGACCGTTGGAACGCTCACACGCGGGGCTAATTCCCCTGCTGTGCTGAGCGTTCCATTAAACGGGCGTGGTCGTGGCGAGCTCAGCTCGTCATGAGCACACGTGAACCATGGCTCATGGCGAGTTGAGCTCGTCATGAGCACTGGGGCGCTGTGCGCACCCCCCCCCCTACCCCCAGCACAGCAGGGGAATGTGCCCCACAGCCAAGGGGTTAAAATATTCAGTGTACAATGTTTACCATCTCCTGTAGTTTACAAAATCGATAAGGGACTTTAAGTTTCCCCTAAACTGGGTGCCAGAGTCAGGTTTAGGTTAGACAGGATAAAATATACTTGACACAGCTCCTAAGTCGAGCAGTATATGTAAAACAAGCATTTGCAATGCAATAGGTCTCACATTTACGAGAGTATGAGCTATTGGCACTGTAAATGACTATGCTTTTTCATTATTGTGTTGTTTATAAAACAGATAAATAAAAGGCATTCTCATATACAATGCCAATAACTTAAACTCTCACAAATGCGAGACCTATTCAATTGCATATGCGTTTGGCGCTCGTGAAATTTTCTTTTTAAAAAGCGTTAGGAGAGAGCGTGTCCTGTCTGCAACAGCAGGCAGGACTGAGCTATTTCAGAAAATAGTGCTCGGAGGCTGTAATTAAAGCCTACAGAGCAACAACACATGTAACAGGGGGTGTCGCCATGGGTGGTTACAAAATGAGACAATGAGGTACCGAGGAGGGACTACTAAACCTATTGATCAATGAACAGCCACAGTTTACAGTCGACAATGAGACAAGCCAATGAAAAATATGAGTGGAGAGTGGGCGGAGCTTCAAGTACCTATCTGAATACAGAATGCCTTGCAGAGCAGCGCATGCTTTGCCCAGACTCAACCTAAAAAAACGAGGCTCTACCATTACTTCTGGAAGTGTGATGTCCTGACAATACAATAGTTTATACATTTCAGAAGTTAGGAAAAAGGGAAAAACAGGTTTGTTTTTTTTTGAGCTTGTAAAGCGCACTGCTACCCGTCCATAGGTGATGCACACTTACACTTTAAGGGGTGGCTGGGCAGTCCTGTCAGGAACTTTTTTGGGGATGGGGTCTTTCGCAATGCTCACTTTGCTTCGGATAAAGACAGAATCCATGAACTGATAACTGTGTGCATGCCTCTTGAAAAGCAAAAAATTAACCATCAGGCAAGGGACACAGGTGAAGAATGCGATGCATGGTTTCTCTCTTCGAAGCGCGCTACGGGTCCTACGAGTCCTAGGCTCATTAGTGAGCACATCTTGATGCTCTCTCTGCAGTGCTCTCTGAAGTAAGAATCCAGAGGCACTGCACCTGAGAAGCTGCTTCTGAGAGGCCAACGTTTGTATGGGTGAACAACAGAAAAGGTTAGTGTAAAATATATCACAAAAGCTTCACATTAAATTATCTTCGCTGGATCACCTCTCTATCATCGCTCAGACATTCATTCTTTTTTTTGTCAAAACATGTTTTTATATTTCAGATACTGCAAAGAAAATCACCAACAACAAAGACACAGGTTTAAGCCATTTAAGCAAACAGCACGTGACATCAACATATGTATGCACAGCAAAAAAAGTCCATGATGGGATATCCAGAGTTATTAAAAAAAAAAACTTTACCAAGGTGGTATCAGACTGGTTGTTAACACTTGCAAGGGTACCCACAAAGCCACTCCCTATCCCCATCTCAAGTACGAATGTTTACTGATAGATCCTTCAGTCCGTCCGAAGCGCATTCACCAATGAACTCCCCTGACCATGCTGGTCCACAATCCAGGAATTATGTTGATGGCACAAAATCTTTACGTTTCATCCTTGACAAGAACCTAAATCTTTAATTTTCCATCAACACTCTTGACAACGAGGCTCACTTCAAACTAACTGCTACGCAAAGGGAATGCTGAATAAATCATACATTCTCCTCCAGTCAAGAGATCTGGGTTAAATCCACCGTTCTTTTGCTCGCCATGCCATACCAGTTTAGACCCAGGCATATGCAAATCAGTCTTGACCCTGTGCCTCATGGGAAACGTCGAGACTGAACTGCCAAGCCAGGTCCTCCCTGGACCAGGAACAAGCATCCTGGGACCGGTTTCTGGGTATTACTCTTCATCAGCCAGGCTAGCTTGAATCCAGTGGCACAGTGAGCAAGGGACCCACGTCTGCAAGCTAAGACATTCCTGAGGAACAAACCATTATTCCCAGATTAAGATTTCAAAAAAGTTACTCAATCCCTGGGGCTTCCGAGATTGAACGACTGCAATGCCCAACCTGCAGTCTTTCTGGAGATACATGTAGTCCCTCTCAAGGCAGCTCTTTATTCAGCAGCTTAGCTAGTTTCTAGGAAATGTCTTCACAATACTCCTCTTCTTAAAATCTGATGAATCTGAAGTTGCTCCCCATTGAAACGAGAACCTCTAGATATTAGCCTGCATCACACTGGCATCACCTCCAAAGCTCCAGAATCTGAACTATCTCACTTGGAAATTGACCACGGGGTCGTTGAAGAATAACATAAAAAGCTTCCAAGCTCATAATCAATGCTGTGCTTTGGTTAATTAATCTTCTTATTGCTATCCCCCAGATTTATCTAGTTGAACAGGAGATTGGTGTCTATCTTGGATATCATTGGATCCGTTAGGTTATTTTTTGTTCACTTAATCCGTATGCCATTCGATTCTATTTGAACCCAAGCATTGTTCTCAGATAATTTGTTTTTTAGCGTTCACTTGATCCTATGTTGCCTTTTTAGGTCTGCTTCCTGCTACACAAAACTGATAATAAAATTTATTACATACATACGAATTGGAAAGCAAATGAAGAGTAAACTCTGTGATGGAAATAAAAGGTCTTTCGTGCCACCTGTGCAAGTCAACTGTGATATTCTGCTGAGGAGTCAATCCTGATTACTGCTGGAATGCTGGAGCACCGGGGTCTGGTGATATCCACGCATAATGGGTGGGAGGAATTTTAAAGTAGACTTCTTCGAGGACCCCCTAGACTCAGAGCCATTTCCAAAAGTCTAACTTGTGCTGCAGCAGTGGCGAACCAACTAGATCTTGGTGTGCAGGGGCGTACCACCAACGGGAGAATTTGGTATTCTATGGAGTTCCATTTTTTAAGCGGTCCGCTTTCCCAGGCAGCACCTTTTGCAGGTTGCACCATTGGGAATAAAACAGTGAGGTGAGTGGCTCTTCTGGTGCAGTAGCACCACTCTGTTGCTCCTCTTTGGCCTATCAAATGTTGAAGAACACAAGACCCTCCCTAGAGGCAAAATGAGGTACAGAAATGTCCTAAATCTTACATAAACATAATCAAGTATACAATATTGTGCTGCAATCAATATTACTTTTATGCCCTGGTGTTGTTCACCAATTTTCCTGCATGCGGCGTATGCCAGGAGCTGGCATGTAGGACTCGGCCCAGAATTTCAAGCACACCTCATGACACTCAGGAAACATGTCAAGAGATGAGGATGCCGTCACGTCCCCACGCACAAAGAACCCTCACTGCGAGCCGTGTGCTTGCAGGCAAGGTAAGGAAGAATTCCTTCCACTCTGTCCCCTCTTAAGAAGGGTGTTTCAAGAAAAAAAAATTATTTAACCACGGGCAAGAACCTGATCTGCTAGTTCCCTAGAATGATCACAAAGATTATAACCCTTTAAGTCAACCAAATAATGTAGTTTCCTATTTGTATACCAGGAGTCACAAATTCACTGAACTTCATTGTTAGAAATTGAGGTTTCTGGTTGGCAGAGTATACATCCTGTCCAAGCAGGAGCCACATTCCTAGACAGGGTAAGTCAGATACACAACCTAAATTAACCTGTGCTCACCCTCTGGTAGCTTGGCATAGAGCAGTCAAGCCTAACTTAAGACACAATGTGTAAGGTATTTGTGCCTACTTTAATTACAGTAACACAGTGACAACTCCGGAAAACGACTCAACACCAGTTTAGAAAAACAGAGAATATTTATCTGAGTGAATCGAGACCAAACCGACAAAAATCTAATCACTAGAAGTAGAGATATGAATTTTTAAAGATTAAATCAAGTCAGGGTGAGATTCGTTTTTAAGGCACTTTGCATAGTCCATAAATAGGTAAATAGTACAGCACCTGTGTTATTACAAAGGAAATTCAGCTACCAGGGGCGGTGCGTCCATAGGGGTGTTGGGGCGTTGCCCCGCATGGACGTCATGCTAAAATTTTATTTACCTGGCTGTTGGTATAACTAAGTTAACAAACACGTCAAGAGTCAAGACTCATTAATAAAGTAAACTCGCCGCCACTGCTATCGGACGGTGCTGGCTGAAGGGATGGGGGCGGGGCTGCGGCAGCTTGAGTGAGTGCGGCAGCGCAGCAGCAGACAGTGCAGCAGCAGTGCGCTTGTCTGTTTTTGGGCTGGTCATTTTTATGACCAGCCCGAACATGCGCACACGCCACACAGTAATACCTTCCCGGACACTTCCCTTAGCGAGGACCCGAGGCCTAATGGGGCGATGAGCAACAATGCCCCTTAGCCAATCCTGACGCAGTGGCGCTGCATTAAAAGCGCCAGGATTGGCTGAGAGACTGCACAGCCTGAGCCTGAGGCCAGGCAAGCAATGGTATATGCTTGCCACGTGTGGGTGGTGGCACTGCTGTACTTTGGCCAATTACTGTGGCTTATGTGAAGCCATGAAGTAGTGATTGGACATTTCCTACTCTGTCATTGCAGCGTCCGGCTACGGCACGTCACCGCGCCACCGAGTCACGAGTGGCACTCGCACCACCACACAGACGGACCTCGTGCCGGTGTCGTTTCTTGTACTCTGTCTCTACACTTAGCACAGTTACAGTAGTCTACTGCAGTGCTGCTCGCTCGTCGTGAAAATCAGTAATCGGGCGGAGGCCCTGACTGGATCCCCAATTCCGCCGGCCTAGCGCTGGATCCCTCATTCCGCTGGCCTACCGCTGGATCCCTCATTCCACCGGCCTAGCGCTGGCTCCCTCATTCCACCGGCCTAGCGCTGGATCTCTCATTCCACGGCCTACCGCTGGATCCCTCATTCTGCCGGCCTAGCGCTGGATCCCTCATTCCGCCGGCCTAGCACTGGATCTCTCATTCCTCCGGCCTAGCGCTGGATCCCTCATTCTGCCGGCCTACCGCTGGGTCCCTCATTCTGCCGGCCTAGCGCTGGATCTCTCATTCCGCCAGGCTACCGCTGGATCCCTCATTCCGCCGGCCTAGCGCTGGATCCCTCATTCTGCCGGCCTAGAGCTGGATCTCTCATTCTGCCAGCCTAGCGCTGGATCTCTCATTCTGCCGGCCCACTGCTGGATCCCTCATTTTGCCGGCCTAGCGCTCGATCCCTCATTCCACCGGCCTAGCGCTGGATCTCTCATTCCACCGGCCTACCGCTGGATCCCTCATTCCACCGGCCTAGCGCCGGATCTCTCATTCCACCGGCCTAGCGCTGGATCTCTCATTCCACCGGTCTACCACTGGATCCCTCATTCCACCGGCCTACCGCTGGATCCCTCATTCCACCGGCCTAGCGCTGGATCCCTCATTCCACCGGCCTAGCGCTGGATCTTTCATTCCAACAGCCTAGCGCTGGATCCCTCATTCCACCGGCCCAGCGCTGGATCCCTCATTCCGCCGGCCTAGCGCTGGACCCCTCATTCCGCCGGCCTACCGCTGGATCTCTCATTCTGCCGGCCTAGCGCTGGATCTCTCATTCCTCCGGCCTAGCGCTGGATCCCTCATTCTGCCGGCCTACCGCTGGGTCCCTCATTCCGCCGGCCTAGCGCTGGATCTCTCATTCTGCCAGCCTACCGCTGGATCCCTCATTCCGCCGGCCTAGCGCTGGATCCCTCATTCTGCCGGCCTAGAGCTGGATCTCTCATTCCGCCAGCCTAGCGCTGGATCTCTCATTCCGCCGGCCCACTGCTGGATCCCTCATTTTGCCGGCCTAGCGCTCGATCCCTCATTCCACCGGCCTAGCGCTGGATCTCTCATTCCACCGGCCTAGCGCTCGATCCCTCATTCCACCGGCCTAGCGCCGGATCTCTCATTCCACCGGCCTAGCGCTGGATCTCTCATTCCACCGGTCTACCACTGGATCCCTCATTCCACCGGCCTAGCGCTGGATCCCTCATTCCACCGGCCTAGCGCTGGATCTTTCATTCCAACAGCCTAGCGCTGGATCCCTCATTCCACCGGCCCAGCGCTGGATCCCTCATTCTGCCGGCCTAGCGCTGGACCCCTTATTCCGCCGGCCTACCGCTGGATCCCCAATTCTGCTGGCCTAGCGCTGGATCCCTCATTCTGCCGGCCTACCGCTGGATCCCTCAATCCACCGGCCTAGCGCTGGATCCCTCATTCAGCCGGCCTAGCGCTGGATCTCTCATTCCACCAGCCTAGCGCTGGATCCCTCTTCCGTGGCCTAGCACTGGATCCCTCATTCCACCGGCCTAGCGCTGGATCCCTCATTCCGCCGGCCTAGTGCTGGATCCCTCATTCCGCCGGCCTAGCACTGGATCTCTCATTCCACAGGCCTAGCGCTGGATCTCTCATTCCGCAGGCCTAGCGCTGGATCCCTCATTTCACCGGCCTAGCGCTGGATCCCTCATTCCACCGGCCTAGCGCTGGATCCCTCATTCCACCGGCCTAGCGGTGGATCCCTCATTCCACCGGCCTAGCGCTGGATCCCTCATTCCACCGGCCTAGCGCTGGATCCCTCATTCCACCGGCCTAGCGCTGGATCTCTCATTCCACCGGCCTAGCGCTGGATCCCTCATTCAACCGGCCTAGCGCGGGATCCCTCATTCCACCGGCCTAGCGCTGGATCCCTCATTCCACCGGCCTAGCACTGGATCCCTCATTCCACCAGCCTAGCGCTGGATCCCTCATTCCACTGGCCTAGCGCTGGATCCCTCATTCCATTCTGGCCTAGCGCTGGATCCCTCATTCCACCGGCCTAGCGCTGGATCTCTCATTCCACCGGCCTAGCCCTGGATCCCTCATTCCACCAGCCTAGTGCTGGATCCCTCATTCCACCGGCCTAGCGCTGGATCCCTCATCCCACCGGCCTACCTCTGGATCCCTCATTTCACCGGCCTAGCGCTGGATCCCTCATTCCACTGGCCTACAGCTGGATCCCTCATTTCACCGGCCTAGCGCTGGATCCCTCATTCCACCGGCCTAGCATTGGATCCCTCATTCCACCGGCCTAGCGCTGGATCACTCATTCCACTGGCCTAGCGCTGGATCCCTCATTCCACCGGTCTACCGCTGGATCCCTCATTCCACCATCCTACCGCTCGATTCCTCATTCCGCCGGACTACCGCTGGATCCCCAATTTCGCGGGCCTAGCGCTGGATCTCTCATTCCACCGGCCTACCGCTCGATCCCTCATTCCACCGGCCTAGCGCTGGATCCCTCATTCCACCGGCCTAGCACTGGATCTCTCATTCCACCGGCCTAGCCCTGGATCCCTCATTCCACCAGCCTTGCGCTGGATCCCTCATTCCACCGGCCTAGCGCTGGATCCCTCATCCCACCGGCCTACCGCTGGATCCCTCATTTCACCGGCCTAGCGCTGGATCCCTCATTCCACTGGCCTACAGCTGGATCCCTCATTTCACCGGCCTAGCGCTGGATCCCTCATTCCACCGGCCTACCGCTGGATCCCTCATTCCACCGGCCTAGCGCTGGATCCCTCATTCCACCGGCCTAGCGCTGGATCCCTCATTCCACCGGCCTAGCGCTGGATCCCTCATTCCACCGGCCTAGCGCTGGATCTCTCATTCCACCGGCCTAGCGCAGGATCCCTCATTCAACCGGCCTAGCGCGGGATCCCTCATTCCACCGGCCTAGCGCTGGATCCCTCATTCCACTGGCCTAGCGCTGGATCCCTCATTCCACCAGCCTAGCGCTGGATCCCTCTTTCCACTGGCCTAGCGCTGGATCCCTCATTCCACCGGCCTAGCGCTGGATCCCTCATTCCACCGGCCTAGCGCTGGATCTCTCATTCCACCGGCCTAGCCCTGGATCCCTCATTCCACCAGCCTAGTGCTGGATCCCTCATTCCACCGGCCTAGCGCTGGATCCCTCATCCCACCGGCCTACCGCTGGATCCCTCATTTCACCGGCCTAGCGCTGGATCCCTCATTCCACTGGCCTACAGCTGGATCCCTCATTTCACCGGCCTAGCGCTGGATCCCTCATTCCACCGGCCTAGCATTGGATCCCTCATTCCACCGGCCTAGCGCTGGATCCCTCATTCCACTGGCCTAGCGCTGGATCCCTCATTCCACCGGTCTACCGCTGGATCCCTCATTCCACCGTCCTACCGCTCGATCCCTCATTCCGCCGGCCTACCGCTGGATCCCCAATTTCGCCGGCCTAGCGCTGGATCCCTCATTCCGCCGGCCTACCGCTGGATCCCTCATTCCACTGGCCTAGCGCTGGATCCCTCATTCCACCAGCCCAGTGCTGGATCTCTCATTCCACTGGCCTACCGCTGGATCCCTCAATCCACCGGCTTAGCGCTGGATCCCTCATTCAGCCGGCCTAGCGCTGGATCTCTCATTCCGCCAGCCTAGCGCTGGATCCCTCTTCCGTGGCCTAGCACTGGATCCCTCATTCCACCGGCCTAGCGCTGGATCCCTCATTCCGCCGGCCTAGTGCTGGATCCCTCATTCCGCCGGCCTAGCAATGGATCTCTCATTCCACAGGCCTAGCGCTGGATCTCTCATTCCACCGGTCTACCACTGGATCCCTCATTCCACCGGCCTACCGCTGGATCTCTCATTCCACTGGCCTAGCGCTGGATCCCTCATTCCACCGGCCTAGCGCTGGATCTTTCATTCCAACAGCCTAGCGCTGGATCCCTCATTCCTCCGGCCCAACGCTGGATCCCTCATTCTGCCGGCCTAGCGCTGGACCCCTTATTCCGCCGGCCTACCGCTGGATCCCCAATTCTGCTGGCCTAGCGCTGGATCCCTCATTCTGCCGGCCTACCGCTGGATCCCTCAATCCACCAGCCTAGCGCTGGATCCCTCATTCAGCCGGCCTAGCGCTGGATCTCTCATTCCGCCAGCCTAGCGCTGGATCCCTCTTCCGTGGCCTAGCACTGGATCCCTCATTCCACCGGCCTAGCGCTGGATCCCTCATTCCGCCGGCCTAGTGCTGGATCCCTCATTCCGCCGGCCTAGCACTGGATCTCTCATTCCACAGGCCTAGCGCTGGATCTCTCATTCCGCAGGCCTAGCGCTGGATCCCTCATTTCACCGGCCTAGCGCTGGATCCCTCATTCCACCGGCCTAGTGCTGGATCCCTCATTCCACCGGCCTAGCGCTGGATCCCTCATTCCACCGGCCTAGCGCTGGATCCCTCATTCCACCGGCCTAGCGCTGGATCCCTCATTCCACCGGCCTAGCGCTGGATCTCTCATTCCACCGGCCTAGCGCTGGATCCCTCATTCAACCGGCCTAGCGTGGGATCCCTCATTCCACCGGCCTAGCGCTGGATCCCTCATTCCACCGGCCTAGCGCTGGATCCCTCATTCCACCAGCCTAGTGCTGGATCCCTCATTCCACTGGCCTAGCGCTGGATCCCTCATTCCACCGGCCTAGCGCTGGATCCCTCATTCCACCAGCCTAGCGCTGGATCTCTCATTCCACCGGCCTAGCCCTGGATCCCTCATTTCACCGGCCTAGCGCTGGATCCCTCATTCCACTGGCCTACAGCTGGATCCCTCATTTCACCGGCCTAGCGCTGGATCCCTCATTCCACCGGCCTAGCGCTGGATCCCTCATTCCACCGGCCTAGCGCTGGATCCCTCATTCCACCGGCCTAGCGCTGGATCTCTCATTCCACCGGCCTAGCGCTGGATCCCTCATTCAACCGGCCTAGCGCGGGATCCCTCATTCCACCGGCCTAGCGCTGGATCCCTCATTCCACCGGCCTAGCGCTGGATCCCTCATTCCACCAGCCCAGTGCTGGATCTCTCATTCCACTGGCCTACCGCTGGATCCCTCAATCCACCGGCTTAGCGCTGGATCCCTCATTCAGCCGGCCTAGCGCTGGATCTCTCATTCCGCCAGCCTAGCGCTGGATCCCTCTTCCGTGGCCTAGCACTGGATCCCTCATTCCACCGGCCTAGCGCTGGATCCCTCATTCCGCCGGCCTAGTGCTGGATCCCTCATTCCGCCGGCCTAGCACTGGATCTCTCATTCCACAGGCCTAGCGCTGGATCTCTCATTCCACCGGTCTACCACTGGATCCCTCATTCCACCGGCCTACCGCTGGATCTCTCATTCCACTGGCCTAGCGCTGGATCCCTCATTCCACCGGCCTAGCGCTGGATCTTTCATTCCAACAGCCTAGCGCTGGATCCCTCATTCCACCGGCCCAACGCTGGATCCCTCATTCTGCCGGCCTAGCGCTGGACCCCTTATTCCGCCGGCCTACCGCTGGATCCCCAATTCTGCTGGCCTAGCGCTGGATCCCTCATTCTGCCGGCCTACCGCTGGATCCCTCAATCCACCAGCCTAGCGCTGGATCCCTCATTCAGCCGGCCTAGCGCTGGATCTCTCATTCCGCCAGCCTAGCGCTGGATCCCTCTTCCGTGGCCTAGCACTGGATCCCTCATTCCACCGGCCTAGCGCTGGATCCCTCATTCCGCCGGCCTAGTGCTGGATCCCTCATTCCGCCGGCCTAGCACTGGATCTCTCATTCCACAGGCCTAGCGCTGGATCTCTCATTCCGCAGGCCTAGCGCTGGATCCCTCATTTCACCGGCCTAGCGCTGGATCCCTCATTCCACCGGCCTAGTGCTGGATCCCTCATTCCACCGGCCTAGCGCTGGATCCCTCATTCCACCGGCCTAGCGCTGGATCCCTCATTCCACCGGCCTAGCGCTGGATCCCTCATTCCACCGGCCTAGCGCTGGATCTCTCATTCCACCGGCCTAGCGCTGGATCCCTCATTCAACCGGCCTAGCGTGGGATCCCTCATTCCACCGGCCTAGCGCTGGATCCCTCATTCCACCGGCCTAGCGTTGGATCCCTCATTCCACCAGCCTAGCGCTGGATCCCTCATTCCACTGGCCTAGTGCTGGATCCCTCATTCCACCGGCCTAGCGCTGGATCCCTCATTCCACCAGCCTAGCGCTGGATCTCTCATTCCACCGGCCTAGCCCTGGATCCCTCATTCCACCAGCCTAGTGCTGGATCCCTCATTCCACCGGCCTAGCGCTGGATCCCTCATCCCACCGGCCTACCGCTGGATCCCTCATTTCACCGGCCTAGCGCTGGATCCCTCATTCCACTGGCCTACAGCTGGATCCCTCATTTCACTGGCCTAGCATTGGATCCCTCATTCCACCGGCCTAGCGCTGGATCACTCATTCCACTGGCCTAGCGCTGGATCCCTCATTCCACTGGTCTACCGCTGGATCCCTCATTCCACCGTCCTACCACTCGATCCCTCATTCCGCCGGCCTACCGCTGGATCCCCAATTTCGCCGACCTAGCGCTGGATCCCTCATTCCGTCGGCCTACCGCTGGATCCCTCATTCCACTGGCCTAGCGCTGGATCCCTCATTCCACCAGCCCAGTGCTGGATCTCTCATTCCACTGGCCTACCGCTGGATCCCTCATTCTGCCGGCTTAGCGCTGGATCCCTCATTCTGCCAGCCTAGTGCTGGATCCCTCATTTCGCCGGCCTAGCGCTGGGTCCCTCATTCCACTGGCCTACCGCTGGATCCCTCATTCCGGCGGCCTAGCGATGGATCTCTCATTCCACCGGCCTAGCGCTGGATCTCTCATTCCGCCAGCCTAGCGCTGGATCTCTCATTCCACCGGCCTACCGCTGGATCCCTCATTTTGCCGGCCTAGCGCTCGATCCCTCATTCCACCGGCCTAGCGCTGGATCTCTCATTCCACCGGCCTACCGCTCGATCCCTCATTCCACCGGCCTAGCGCTGGATCCCTCATTCCACCGGCCTAGCGTTGGATCTCTCATTCCACCGGCCTAGCCCTGGATCCCTCATTCCACCAGCCTAGCGCTGGATCCCTCATTCCACCGGCCTAGCGCTGGATCCCTCATCCCACCGGCCTACCGCTGGATCCCTCATTTCACCGGCCTAGCGCTGGATCCCTCATTCCACTGGCCTACAGCTGGATCCCTCATTTCACCGGCCTAGCGCTGGATCCCTCATTCCACCGGCCTAGCGCTGGATCCCTCATTCCACCGGCCTAGCGCTGGATCCCTCATTCCACCGGCCTAGCGCTGGATCCCTCATTCCACCGGCCTAGCGCTGGATCCCTCATTCCACCGGCCTAGCGCTGGATCTCTCATTCCACCGGCCTAGCGCTGGATCCCTCATTCAACCGGCCTAGCGCGGGATCCCTCATTCCACCGGCCTAGCGCTGGATCCCTCATTCCACCGGCCTAGCGCTGGATCCCTCATTCCACCAGCCTAGCGCTGGATCCCTCATTCCACTGGCCTAGCGCTGGATCCCTCATTCCACCGGCCTAGCGCTTGATCCCTCATTCCACCGGCCTAGCGCTGGATCTCTCATTCCACCGGCCTAGCCCTGGATCCCTCATTCCACCAGCCTAGTGCTGGATCCCTCATTCCACCGGCCTAGCGCTGGATCCCTCATCCCACCGGCCTACCGCTGGATCCCTCATTTCACCGGCCTAGCGCTGGATCCCTCATTCCACTGGCCTACAGCTGGATCCCTCATTTCACCGGCCTAGCACTGGATCCCTCATTCCACCGGCCTAGCATTGGATCCCTCATTCCACCGGCCTAGCGCTGGATCCCTCATTCCACTGGCCTAGCGCTGGATCCCTCATTCCACCGGTCTACCGCTGGATCCCTCATTCCACCGTCCTACCGCTCGATCCCTCATTCCGCCGGCCTACCGCTGGATCCCCAATTTCGCCGGCCTACCGCTGGATCCCTCATTCCGCCGGCCTACCGCTGGATCCCTCATTCCACTGGCCTAGCGCTGGATCCCTCATTCCACCAGCCCAGTGCTGGATCTCTCATTCCACTGGCCTACCGCTGGATCCCTCATTCTGCCGGCTTAGCGCTGGATCCCTCATTCTGCCAGCCTAGTGCTGGATCCCTCATTTCGCCGGCCTAGCGCTGGGTCCCTCATTCCGCCGGCCTACCGCTGGATCCCTCATTCCGGCGGCCTAGCGATGGATCTCTCATTCCACCGGCCTAGTGCTGGATCTCTCATTCCGCCAGCCTAGCGCTGGATCTCTCATTCCACCGGCCTACCGCTGGATCCCTCATTTTGCCGGCCTAGCGCTCGATCCCTCATTCCACCGGCCTAGCGCTGGATCTCTCATTCCACCGGCCTACCGCTCGATCCCTCATTCCACCGGCCTACCGCTCGATCCCTCATTCCACCGGCCTAGCGCTGGATCCCTCATTCCACCGGCCTACCGCTGGATCCCTCATTCCACCGGCCTACCGCTGGATCCCTCATTCCACCGGCCTAGCGCTGGATCCCTCATTCCACCGGCCTAGCGCTGGATCTCTCATTCCACCGGCCTAGCGCTGGATCCCTCATTCAACCGGCCTAGCGCGGGATCCCTCATTCCACCGGCCTAGCGCTGGATCCCTCATTCCACCGGCCTAGCGCTGGATCCCTCATTCCACCAGCCTAGCGCTGGATCCCTCATTCCACTGGCCTAGCGCTGGATCCCTCATTCCACCGGCCTAGCGCTTGATCCCTCATTCCACCGGCCTAGCGCTGGATCTCTCATTCCACCGGCCTAGCCCTGGATCCCTCATTCCACCAGCCTAGTGCTGGATCCCTCATTCCACCGGCCTAGCGCTGGATCCCTCATCCCACCGGCCTACCGCTGGATCCCTCATTTCACCGGCCTAGCGCTGGATCCCTCATTCCACTGGCCTACAGCTGGATCCCTCATTTCACCGGCCTAGCACTGGATCCCTCATTCCACCGGCCTAGCATTGGATCCCTCATTCCACCGGCCTAGCGCTGGATCCCTCATTCCACTGGCCTAGCGCTGGATCCCTCATTCCACCGGTCTACCGCTGGATCCCTCATTCCACCGTCCTACCGCTCGATCCCTCATTCCGCCGGCCTACCGCTGGATCCCCAATTTCGCCGGCCTACCGCTGGATCCCTCATTCCGCCGGCCTACCGCTGGATCCCTCATTCCACTGGCCTAGCGCTGGATCCCTCATTCCACCAGCCCAGTGCTGGATCTCTCATTCCACTGGCCTACCGCTGGATCCCTCATTCTGCCGGCTTAGCGCTGGATCCCTCATTCCGGCAGCCTAGCGATGGATCTCTCATTCCACCGGCCTAGTGCTGGATCTCTCATTCCGCCAGCCTAGCGCTGGATCTCTCATTCCACCGGCCTACCGCTGGATCCCTCATTTTGCCGGCCTAGCGCTCGATCCCTCATTCCACCGGCCTAGCGCTGGATCTCTCATTCCACCGGCCTACCGCTCGATCCCTCATTCCACCGGCCTAGCGCTGGATCCCTCATTCCACCGGCCTACCGCTGGATCCCTCATTCCACCGGCCTACCGCTGGATCCCTCATTCCACCGGCCTAGCGCTGGATCCCTCATTCCACCAGCCTACTGCTGGATCCCTCATTCCACCGGCCTAGCGCTGGATCCCTCATTCCACCGGCCTAGCGCTGGATCCCTCATTCCACCGGCCTAGCGCTGGATCCCTCATTCCACCGGCCTAGCGCTGGATCCCTCATTCCTCCGGCCTAGCGCTGGATCCCTCATTCCACCGGCCTAGGGCTGGATCTCTCATTCCACCGGCCTATCTCTGAATCTCTCTTTCCACTGGCCTAGCGCTGGATCCCTCATTCCGCTGGTGTAGCGCTGGATCCCTCATTCCACCGGCCTAGCGCTGGATCCCTCATTCTGCTGGCCTAGCGCTGGATCCCTCATTCCGTCGGCCTACCGCTGGATCCCTCATTCTGCCGGCCTAGCGCTGGATCCCTTATTCTGCTGGCCTACCGCTGGATCCCTCATTCTTCCGGCCTACGACTGGATCCCTCATTCCCCCGGCCTACCGCTGGATCCCCAATTCTGCCGGCCTAGCGCTGGATCCCCCATTCCACCGGCCTACAGCTGGATCCCTCATTCTGCCAGCCTAGCGCTGGATCCCTCATTCCACCGGCCTAGCGCTGGATCTCTCATTCTGCCGGCCTACCGCTGGATCCCTCATTCCGCCGGCCAAGCACTGGATCCCTCATTCCACCGGCCTAGCGCTGGATCCCTCATTCCACCAGCCTAGCACTGGATCCCTCATTCCACCGGCCTAGCGCTGGATCTCTCATTCCACTGGCCTAGCGCTGGATCCCTCATTCCACCTGCCTAGCACTGGATCCCTCATTCCACCGGCCTAGTGCTGGATCCCTCATTCTACCGGCCTAGCGCCGGATCTCTCATTCCACCGGCCTAGCGCTGGATCTCTCATTCCAACAGCCTAGCGCTGGATCCCTCATTCCACCTGCCTACCGCTAGATCTCTCATTCCACAGGCCTAGCGCTGGATCTCTCATTCCACCGGCCTAGCGCTGGATCCCTCATTCCACCCGCCTAGCGCTGGATCCCTCATTCCACCGGTCTACCACTGGATCCCTCATTCCACTGGCCTAGCGCTGGATCTCTCATTCCACCGGCCTAGCGCTGGATCTCTCATTCCACCGGCCTAGCGCTGGATCCCTCATTCCACTGGCCTAGCGCTGGATCCCTCATTCCACCGGTCTACCACTGGATCCCTCATTCCACCGGCCTAGCGCCGGATCTCTCATTCCACCGGCCTAGCGCTGGATCTCTCATTCCAACAGCCTAGCGCTGGATCCCTCATTCCACCTGCCTACCGCTAGATCTCTCATTCCACCGGCCTAGCGCTGGATCTCTCATTCCACCGGCCTAGCGCTGGATCCCTCATTCCACCCGCCTAGCGCTGGATCCCTCATTCCACCGGTCTACCACTGGATCCCTCATTCCACCGGCCTAGCGCTGGATCTCTCATTCCACCGGCCTAGCGCTGGATCTCTCATTCCACCGGCCTAGCGCTGGATCCCTCATTCCACTGGCCTAGCGCTGGATCCCTCATTCCACCGGTCTACCACTGGATCCCTCATTCCACCGGCCTAGCGCTGGATCTCTCATTCCACCAGCCTAGCGCTGGATCTCTCATTCCAGCGGGCGCTGGATTCCTCATTCCATTGGCCTAGCCCTGGATCCCTCATTCCACCAGCCTAGTGCTGGATCCCTCATTCCACCGGCCTAGCGCTGGATCCCTCATCCCACCGGCCTACCGCTGGATCCCTCATTTCACCGGCTTAACGCTGGATCCCTCATTCCACTGGCCTACAGCTGGATCCCTCATTTCACCGGCCTAGCGCTGGATCCCTCATTCCACCGGCCCAGCATTGGATCCCTCATTCCACCGGCCTAGCGCTGGATCACTCATTCCACTGGCCTAGCGCTGGATCCCTCATTCCACCGGTCTACCGCTGGATCCCTCATTCCACCGTCCTACCGCTCGATCCCTCATTCCGCCGGCCTACCGCTGGATCCCCAATTTCGCCGGCCTAGCGCTGGATCCCTCATTCCGCCGGCCTACCGCTGGATCCCTCATTCCACTGGCCTAGCGCTGGATCCCTCATTCCACCAGCCCAGTGCTGGATCTCTCATTCCACTGGCCTACCGCTGGATCCCTCATTCTGCCGGCTTAGCGCTGGATCCCTCATTCTGCCAGCCTAGTGCTGGATCCCTCATTTCGCCGGCCTAGCGCTGGGTCCCTCATTCCACCGGCCTACCGCTGGATCCCTCATTCCGGCGGCCTAGCGATGGATCTCTCATTCCACCGGCCTAGCGCTGGATCTCTCATTCCGCCAGCCTAGCGCTGGATCTCTCATTCCACCGGCCTACCGCTGGATCCCTCATTTTGCCGGCCTAGCGCTCGATCCCTCATTCCACCGGCCTAGCGCTGGATCTCTCATTCCACCGGCCTAGCGCTGGATCCCTCATTCCACCAGCCTAGCGCTGGATCCCTCATTCCACTGGCCTAGCGCTGGATCCCTCATTCCACCGGCCTAGCGCTGGATCCCTCATTCCACCGGCCTAGCGCTGGATCTCTCATTCCACCGGCCTAGCCCTGGATCCCTCATTCCACCAGCCTAGTGCTGGATCCCTCATTCCACCGGCCTAGCGCTGGATCCCTCATCCCACCGGCCTACCGCTGGATCCCTCATTTCACCGGCCTAGAGCTGGATCCCTCATTCCACTGGCCTACAGCTGGATCCCTCATTTCACCGGCCTAGCGCTGGATCCCTCATTCCACCGGCCTAGCATTGGATCCCTCATTCCACCGGCCTAGCGCTGGATCCCTCATTCCACTGGCCTAGCGCTGGATCCCTCATTCCACCGGTCTACCGCTGGATCCCTCATTCCACCGTCCTACCGCTCGATCCCTCATTCCGCCGGCCTACCGCTGGATCCCCAATTTCGCCGGCCTAGCGCTGGATCCCTCATTCCGCCGGCCTACCGCTGGATCCCTCATTCCACCAGCCCAGTGCTGGATCTCTCATTCCACTGGCCTACCGCTGGATCCCTCATTCTGCCGGCTTAGCGCTGGATCCCTCATTCTGCCAGCCTAGTGCTGGATCCCTCATTTCGCCGGCCTAGCGCTGGGTCCCTCATTCCACCGGCCTACCGCTGGATCCCTCATTCCGGAGGCCTAGCGATGGATCTCTCATTCCACCGGCCTAGCGCTGGATCTCTCATTCCGCCAGCCTAGCGCTGGATCTCTCATTCCACCGGCCTACCGCTGGATCCCTCATTTTGCCGGCCTAGCGCTCGATCCCTCATTCCACCGGCCTAGCGCTGGATCTCTCATTCCACCGGCCTACCGCTCGATCCCTCATTCCACCGGCCTAGCGCTGGATCCCTCATTCCACCGGCCTACCGCTGGATCCCTCCTTCCACCGGCCTACCGCTGGATCCCTCATTCCACCGGCCTAGCGCTGGATCCCTCATTCCACCAGCCTACTGCTGGATCCCTCATTCCACCGGCCTAGCGCTGGATCCCTCATTCCACCGGCCTAGCGCTGGATCCCTCATTCCACCGGCCTAGCGCTGGATCCCTCATTCCACCGGCCTAGCGCTGGATCCCTCATTCCACCGGCCTCGCGCGGGATCCCTCATTCCACCGGCCTAGCGCTGGATCCCTCATTCCTCCGGCCTAGCGCTGGATCCCTCATTCCACCGGCCTATGGCTGGATCTCTCATTCCACCGGCCTATCTCTGGATCTCTCATTCCACTGGCCTAGCGCTGGATCCCTCATTCCGCGGGCGTAGCGCTGGATCCCTCATTCCACCGGCCTAGCGCTGGATCCCTCATTCCACCGGCCTAGCGCTGGATCCCTCATTCCGCTGGCCTACCGCTGGATCCCTCATTCTTCCGGCCTACGACTGGATCCCTCATTCCCCCGGCCTACCGCTGGATCCCCAATTCCGCCGGCCTAGCGCTGGATCCCCCATTCCACCGGCCTACAGCTGGATCCCTCATTCTGCCAGCCTAGCGCTGGATCCCTCATTCCACCGGCCTAGCGCTGGATCTCTCATTCTGCCGGCCTACCGCTGGATCCCTTATTCCACCGGCCAAGCACTGGATCCCTCATTCCACCAGCCTAGCGCTGGATCCCTCATTCCACCAGCCTAGCACTGGATCCCTCATTCCACCGGCCTAGCGCTGGATCTCTCATTCCACTGGCCTAGCGCTGGATCCCTCATTCCACCTGCCTAGCACTGGATCCCTCATTCCACCGGCCTACCGCTGGATCCCTCATTCCACCGGCCTAGCGCTGGATCTCTCATTCCACCGGCCTAGCGCTGGATCCCTCATTCCACCGGCCTAGTGCTGGATCCCTCATTCTACCGGCCTAGCGCCGGATCTCTCATTCCACCGGCCTAGCGCTGGATCTCTCATTCCAACAGCCTAGCGCTGGATCCCTCATTCCACCTGCCTACCGCTAGATCTCTCATTCCACTGGCCTAGCGCTGGATCTCTCATTCCACCGGCCTAGCGCTGGATCCCTCATTCCACCCGCCTAGCGCTGGATCCCTCATTCCACCGGTCTACCACTGGATCCCTCATTCCACCGGCCTAGCGCTGGATCTCTCATTCCATCGGCCTAGCGCTGGATCTCTCATTCCACCGGCCTAGCGCTGGATCCCTCATTCCACTGGCCTAGCGTTGGATCCCTCATTCCACCGGTCTACCACTGGATCCCTCATTCCACCGGCCTAGCGCTGGATCTCTCATTCCACCGGCCTAGCGCTGGATCTCTCATTCCAGCGGGCACTGGATCCCTCATTCCACCGGCCTAGCGCTGGATCTCTCATTCTGCCGGCCTACCGCTGGATCCCTCATTCCGCCGGCCAAGCACTGGATCCCTCATTCCACCGGCCTAGCGCTGGATCCCTCATTCCACCAGCCTAGCACTGGATCCCTCATTCCACCGGCCTAGCGCTGGATCTCTCATTCCACTGGCCTAGCGCTGGATCCCTCATTCCACCGGCCTAGCACTGGATCCCTCATTCCACCGGCCTACCGCTGGATCCCTCATTCCACCGGCCTAGCACTGGATCTCTCATTCCACCGGCCTAGCGCTGGATCCCTCATTCCACCGGCCTAGTGCTGGATCCCTCATTCTACCGGCCTAGCGCCGGATCTCTCATTCCACCGGCCTAGCGCTGGATCTCTCATTCCAACAGCCTAGCGCTGGATCCCTCATTCCACCTGCCTACCGCTAGATCTCTCATTCCACCGGCCTAGCGCTGGATCTCTCATTCCACCGGCCTAGCGCTGGATCCCTCATTCCACCCGCCTAGCGCTGGATCCCTCATTCCACCGGTCTACCACTGGATCCCTCATTCCACCGGCCTAGCGCTGGATCTCTCATTCCACCGGCCTAGCGCTGGATCTCTCATTCCACCGGTCTACCGCTGGATCCCTCATTCCACCGGCCTAGCGCTGGATCTCTCATTCCACCGGCCTATCGCTGGATCTCTCATTCCAGCGGGCGCTGGATTCCTCATTCCACTGGCCTAGCGCTGGATCCCTCATTCCACCGGCCTAGCGCTAGATCCCTCATTCCGCCGGCGTAGCGCTGGATCCTCATTCCACCGGCCTAGCGCTGGATCCCTCAATCCGCCAGCATAGCGCTGGATCCCTCATTCCACCGGCCTAGCGCTGCGATATTTCTGCGACGCCGTTGCTGCAGCTTATGACAGGTCCAGGGTCACTGTTCAATAAAGACGAGGTAGTGAGGGATGGGGCGTGCGAGGATGAGACCTTTCTTGTAGTGAATAAACTACGTTCATCTTGACTCTGCTGACCGAGACTTTACCAATTAATTCACATTGAAATACTGGCGATGAGGATGGGATGGGCAGGAAAGGTCTCAATACCGTGACATTTGACTAGGTAATTTCAACATTATAGCCCGGTATGAGTAGGAGTAACTCTGTTTTATGAAATCTGGATGTGCTCAACTACTGCTGGGAACAAAGTTGATTTGTGTTATATGTATAGGCACTTCTAAAAAAAAGAGCAGGCCACTGCAGTAAGCCACAGTTAAGTGCCACGATACTGGTGGGGTTGAACGTAAAGTTTTTTTTTTGTCGAGAGAATTAACCATTCACTCCAATGTAAACAAGCTCTTTAAGTCCTGGAATTATTAATATTTGGTTAAAGATGTGAGTGCAGCGCTTATCAGTTGCGCAAGCCGGCGGCTGTATTGATCTTTTTTTAATCAAGATACTTCTTCTTAAAGAATTGTGCGTGCAAAGTCTTGAAGGCTCGAGGAAAGCGTCGTGAAGTGTGCGAACCGGAAGTTGCGTGCGAGCATTTGTGCGCATGTGGCAGCAGTTTGCCCTGCGCTTCTACCCAAGCTTATCGCTGAAAGTGTTACGGTACAGTGCTTCTTCTGCGCCAGCAACAGTTTTACTTTACTTTGGCATGGAAACTCCGAAACGGTCTTCCCAGGGTCTTGTCCGAGGCACTTCCTGTTGGGCATCAAGGGAACTTCGGCACTTTTTTGAGGTGTGGAAACTGCATCATCTTTTTGGGGGGGTTTACTGAAGAACCTTCTTTATTACAAATCTGCACCGACCAAGTTGGAATGTTCCCTTTATTTTATTCCAGTAGTTGGTTTTGATTTGATTTGATTTGAAAAGAATTTATTGAGCGCGGCTAACACCATTAGGTTTCTTGGCGCTGTGCTGGGGCGTGGTGAAAATAAAGAGGAAACAGAATCTAAGAATACGAAATAGTAAAAAGGAAGTTTTTAAGAAGTGATCTAAAGCCAGAATATGAAGGTGCCAGTCTAAGGGAGAGAGGAAGGGAGTTCCAGAAGGATGGGGCCAAAAGAGAAAACCTCAGGCCCCCGTGTTTTTTCCTCTTGAACCTAGGGACGGATAGCAGGGCCATTTGGGATGAACGTAAGGTACGGGACGGAGTGTAAGAGTGAAGAAGAGAGGAGATAAAAGAGGGACCTAAACCAGAGAGAGACTTATAAATGGTGCAACCTAACTTGAATTGGCAGCGGGCGGAAACCGGCAGCCAATGAAGACTCTTTAAGAGTGGACGGACGTGCTGATCTCTGGGCTGGTGAAAAATCAGGCGAGCAGCCTGATTTTGTATCAGCTGGAGTCTTCTCTGTTGGTACTCAGGAATACCGACGTATAGCGCGTTGGCATAGTCGAGTCGACTGATCACTAACGCCAGGAGTGCTAACGTGAGCGCTTCGGTGGTAAGAAGGCGAGATATTTTCCGGAGTTTCCTGAGTTGGAAGTGGCTGGCGGACACCACTGCACTGATCTGGGGAGTCATTGAAAGATCATTGCTGATAATGACACCCAGACTTTTGGCGGAGTGGACTGGAGAGGGAGGGCTTCCAAGACTGGCAGGCCAGATGGAAGGTTGCCATGGGTTGGAAGCTCCCCCGACAAGAATTAGTTCAGTCTTGTCGGGGTTGAGCTTCAGGTGATTTGAGCTCATCCAGTCACTGATGAAGCAGAGTGTATTTTGAAAAATAGAGATGGAATCCTCAGAAGAATCAATATTAAAAATCAGTTGGATATCGTCCGCGTAGTTGAACGCGATAACGTTCAACCCGCGGAGAGCACGGAGTAACGGGGCCAAATACAAATTAAAAAGAAGAGGGGATAATGAAGAGCCCTGAGGAACACCACAGGACAGCTCAACCTGAGTGGCAGAGAACTGAGACAGCCTGACAGCTTGTTGTCGTCCCGTCAAAAAGGGTACACAGACAAAATATCGATTTTTAAATATCGATATGCAAAAATATCGAAGTTTAAATATCGATATACAAAAATATCGAAGGTAAGTAATATCGACAGTCTAAATATCGATATTGGCATGATATCAGTAATATCGAAGTTGTAAATATCGATGTTAATAATATCGAAATTAATAACTTTGATGTTACTAATATCAATTTTTAAATAAATTTAGTGTATATTATATTGTATTTATTATGTTTTATTATTTATTTTTAATGTTATTTTATTAAATATTGTCTTTTACTACTGTAGCGGGTTGTGGGTTTATAGGGGAATAGGGTGGGAAGTAATTTAATTATGTTAAATTAATTATTAATTAGTAGGAATTATTAATTAATTAATTGAGAATTAATTTTTAATTATTTTTAATTAATTTATTAATAGATAAATATGTTCTGTAGCGGGTTATGGGTTTATAGGGGAATAGGGTGGGAAGTAATTTAATAATAATTAATTAATTGATATATGTTTGTACATATTTTAATTAATAATTAATTGGTAATTAAATAATATTAATTAATTTTGGGTACAGGGGTATTTTTAGGGTTCAGGGTCAGTTTTCAGTTCATGGGTAAAGGGGTATTTTTAGGGTTCAGGGTCAGTTTTCAGTTTTTGGGTAAAGGGGTATTTTTAGGGTTCAGGGTCAGTTTTCAGTTTTTGGGTAAAGGGGTATTTTTAGGGTTCTGGGTCAGTTTTCAGTTCATGGGTAAAGGGGTATTTTTAGGGTTCAGGGTCAGTTTTCAGTTTTTGGGTAAAGGTGTATTTTTAGGGTTTAGGGTCAGTTTTCAGTTTTTGGGTAAAGGGGTATTTTTAGGGTTCAGGGTCAGTTTTCAGTTTTTGGGTAAAGGGGTATTTTTAGGGTTATGGGTCAGTTTTCAGTTCATGGGTAAAGGGGTATTTTTAGGGTTCAGGGTCAGTTTTCAGTTTTTGGGTAAAGGGGTATTTTTAGGGTTCAGGGTCAGTTTTCAGTTCATGGGTGAAGGGGTATTTTTAGGGTTCAGGGTCAGTTTTGGGTTTTTGGGTAAAGGGGTATTTTTAGGGTTCAGGGTCAGTTTTGGGGTTTTGGGGTACAGTCGTACAGGGTAAAAATAAAATAAATTTAAATTAAATCAATTAAATGAAATTAAAAAATATAAAATTACATTAAATTATTAAGTTTTTAATTTATTTTAAATGTATATGTATTAGTTTTAAATTTTTAATTATGTTTTAATATTTTTATTTAATATTTGTAACATTATATGTATTTTATAATTATTTTTACATTATTATTAATACATTTAAAAAAACGATATTTTTAATATCGATATTTTTGTACTACGATATTATTTTTTCGATATTTTTGTACTTACCTTGTTAGGGATAGGATTCCTATATTTTTGACTTCGATATTTTTGTTCCGATATTTTTGTATTTCGATATTTTTGATTTCGATATTTTGTCAGACATTCGTCAAAAAGGACTGAACCCAGTCAAGGGCGGTCCCTCGGATGCCGGCCTCCTCGACACGGTCGACCAGGATCCCATAGTCGACCGTGTCGAAGGCGGCCGATAAGTCCAGAAGGACCAGGGCTTGTCGGGTGTTAACATCAGCCCCTCTGCGCAATTCATCCATCACGGAGAGAATGACAGCCTCCGTTGAATGCGCAGGTCTAAACCCTGCCTGCTTAGAATCTAAGACACACGAGTCCTCGATGAAGGAACTGAGTGTGTGGGTCACGTGCGATTCCAGAACTTTGCTGAGGAAGGGGAGAAGGGATATAGGGCGGTAGTTGCTCAGAATGGAGGGGTCTGCTGAAGGTGTTTTTAAAATGGCAACCACCTCGGCTTGTTTGAAAGAGCGGGGGACAGCCCCAGTGACCAAAGAGCTATTTATGAGGGCCAGGGGGGGCTCAGGACAGGAGATGAAAGCTGCTCGAAGAACCGAGGGAGGACAGCAATCACGAGGAGAGCCAGAAGAAATTTTGTGCAGAAGCGAAAGAAAAGTAGCCATCAGGATGGGGGGAATAGCAGTAAGAGTGTGAGAGTTGGAGTATTTAGAGGGCTCAGAGGTTAGGGAGTGAGCAGGTAAGGTTTGAGCAGCAATACTAGATTTAATTTTTGCTATTTTTTCAATAAAGAAAGCATTCAAGGAATCGCACAGGATTTGGGAGGGAAGTGGCCCTAATGTAAGTCTGGCTGGGTTAGATAGTTCTTCCACAATGGCAAATATGTCCTTCGACTTATTTGTAGAATCCATAATTTTAGTGGAAAAATAAGTGGATTTAGCAAGAGCTATAGCGATTTTATACTTTTTCAGTGAAGAGGAGAATACCTCCTTATTCTCAGGGGAGTAACCTCGACGCCAACGTCGTTCTGCTTGGCGGAGGCCTAATTTAAGGGCTCTCAGGTCCTCGGTGAACCACCTTTGAGCATCGTGGCCGCGTCTGGCTCTGACTAATTTTAGCGGAGCTACTGCATCCGCGGCGGAGGTGAGCCAACGATTACTGAGCCATTACTTTATTTTGTTAGCTGAGTGTATAACTAAATAATATGTGGAATGCTGCTACTTTGCAACAAGTTTAGTTGTTTGTTAAAAAAAAAATCTGTGAGTGAGGTACTCTGAAATGCATTGTATCTCGAAGTCTGTTATGAAGCTCTGTGGTTATACTGAATAAGCAGCTACCGATGTTTTATGACATCTCTTTATTAATGTAATAACTGCACTTTCACAATTGCTTTATTAACCTTCCTGCTTTCTCAAATTTGATTAAAAATGCACCATTGTTCCTCTCTTTTTTCAAAATTTCCCCGCTCGCTCGCTACTGTGCAGTATACCAATCATTTTACGGCTCACCACTTTCAAATGTCACCAGCCGCCCCTGTCAGCTACTACAGGCCTCAAACATCTTTACGATCTGCAACGGCCAGTTATATATATGTGCCATGGTTCAGGAAAATAACATTTGGCGGAAGAGCTTTTCAGATCAAGCCACCTCAGCTGTGGTTCAAACTCCCAGGCCCCTTAGAGGTAACTACAATCTGCACAGCTTCAGGGAACCACCGTTCTATAAAAAGTAATGGGAAGTACTAAACCACACACACTCGCACACTCAACACACAAGGACACAACACACACGCACACGCATACAGCCATGCCCAGACAACACATGCACGCACACCTCTCCCTGCTGTTGTACAGAATCACTTGCGTGTAATTAAACATTTATGGCTGGCCTAACATTCATTTCTACTATTGCTCACCTACATTTTTACATTTTAATTGCCCACCTGCGTTTCCAGGGGCAGCCTGTACCAGCTATTGTGCTCAGCCACCCTTGGTCTACCCAGACAGAGACACATCATGCGCTTACATTTGTGCTAAGATAAGGTGTGCAGCGCCTAGACACTTAGGGGAATATGTACAAGGAGTTAACGCCACCGTAGCGTCAATTTTTTGATGTTACGGCAGCTTTTTTTTAATGGCATTATTTACAAGTTGCAGTTAACCTCTGTTAGCAGCAGTTTTCATGGCAAAAACGTGAATTTTTAAGATGGTCACTTCTTTTAGTGGTAATTAACGAAAATGAGATGCAAGGTGGGCATTCCCATGTAAAAACTGCCGCTAACCCCACTTCGTGATATTCGTAAGGAATTTCTGGTATGGTCCAAAACCCAAAAAACTGCCTCTAACTGCAGTTAGAGCCATTTTTCAAGGCCAGAAAATAGCTGGTCTTAAAAATGGTGCAAATGCTTGGGGCCCCATTTCGGAAGGTTTTGGTGCTGGACAGCGCTGCAAGGAATTTTGCTGCGCTGCGATAAAACTACAGGGCAGGAATGCGCACCATCAATAAGATAGGGTGCATGCCTGGGCCTCATTCATGAAAAGTGTTGCATCGCTGCGACAAAACAGCATTGGAACACTTTTCACGACGCCCTTCTTACGACAGCATCGATGCGCTGTATTTACTGTACAGCGCTCCATGTCTCAATTAATGACAGATACGTCTGAAATCCTGACGTATCTATCAGCACAAAAGTTACGCATTGCTGAAGTTGTGGCACAAGCATGACGCAACTCCAGCAATGCATAGGGCCAGCCTATCCCTGTGGCACTGCGTCACCCTTACGCCTGCCATAAGGCAGGCATAAGGTACTGACACAGTGGCATCCTACAATTGTTGCAGTGAAATCTGATGGATTTCACTGAGCTACTCCTATGAGCCTATTTTGCGCGGGAACGCCCACCCTGCATACAACATACCTGATGCAGGTATAATGTGGCACAGAGCTTCACAAGGTCATGCATATGCCTAGATATGTCACTTTGCAAATACGGTGCAAGAATCATGCTGCAAGTACGTCAAGGAAAAGGTGCACCGGCGGGGTGAAACTGTCAGAAGGGGCTCATGAATAAGCCCCTCTGTCTTTTCTCCCTAAGTTGGTGTACAATGGCTGCCATACGCCAGCGCAGCCACCCTTGCGCCATGGTGCACAGCTGACTGTGTTGATGAGTTGATTGATTTTGTGGCTCTATCTCTTCTCGAGATGTCTGCAGGTGGGGCTGGACTGGTGGACGGTGGGAGTGAACCACTTGGATGTTGTTTGCATGGTCTTTCCTTGAGGGGTGCCAGGGTGTTGGTGCAGTTTGCGATTCATCGGTGGAGGTTGTGTGCCACCATGTTGGCGTCTGTAAGCGTGGCGGAGTGGTGGTGCTGAGGGAGTTGACGAAAAGTTATTTGGTGGACTTGATCCAGCCGCGAGGCGGGAGCAATGATGGCGATGGTGTACGGTGGGCATGGTAAAGGCATGATATAAACAATGATGGTTGGTACAGGAGAGTCCTGTGGTAAGACTGTAGTTGAAGTTCCCCGTGGTCGAGAAGAGGGGTTCGAACGGGTGTCAGGCTAAGTGGGTTGCGGCGGTGACTAGCTGCTTGAGTCCACTGTTGGTATGGTTCCCAGGGGGGAGAGTGTTTTTGGTCATTGGGGTTGTCCAGGTGGAGCTTGAGGTCTCTGAGTAGGATGTAGTCAGTAGATGAGTGAGCCTGGGGCGATGAGATCCCCAATGGCATCGGTTAGTAGGGGTTCATGGTTCGGGGGGCCTGTAGATGAGGGTGCCGGTGAGGGTGGTGTTGGGATTGGTCCGGATCTGGAAGTGGAGGTGTTCCATGGTCACCGTCGGGTCATTAGAGTGCGTGGTCAGTCGGAGTTTGCCTATTCCAGACAATGGCAATGCATCCTACTGGCCGCTCGGGGTGGTTAGTGCGAGTAGATTTGTAGCTGTTGTAGATGGTGATAGCGATGTCCGGTCGGAGCAGAGGTTGGTCGAGGTTTCCGTGAAAAAGGTGATGTCTGAAGAGGTGGCGTAGAGGAGGTCCCATATTTCTGTTGCGTGTTTGTGGAGGGACCGCACGTTGAGGAGGATGTAGTTGTGTCAGTCGGCTGTGCTGTTGTTCGGCTGGGCAGCAGGAGGCGCTGGTGTACTGATGTCGCAGAAGGTGCATTTGCAGTTTCGACAGGCGCAGGGTGCAAGAGAATTCTACAGTGTTGCTAGATGGCAGGCAGTTTGGCGTCCAGGGCTGATGGCAAGGCATCGTAGTGGTGGAGTGTCCGAGAGGAAGGGCCCTTGGAGCTGGGCGGGGTCCAGGGGCAGATGGATGCCGAAGGGCTTGCATTTGGCACACCAGTGGTACGCCTGCTGCGCATGGCCTGACATTATGTAGTGCTGCGTGGGGGACTGGACAGCTAGGAGGTGGGAAACATGGAAAAGGACACTGGACGTGGCCGTTACGCGGGGGAGCGGGGATTGTAAATATATATATTTTTAATTCTTACCTCAAGGCCGGGTCCCGTGTCTTGTCTGCTCTTGCTCTCCTCAGGAACAGAAAGCAGGCAGCCAGGCTCCCTTCCCTATGCCAATCAAAATGCTACAATGCGGCGTTGTAATTGTTCTTGAGCGCCATGCCGAGGCGTTCAGCCAGGGGCTGGAGGGTTGGGCATGTTCTCCATGCAGGCTGCAATGCAGCCTTCATTGCGAACAGGGATGTGCGCATAGCTGCTTTGGGCGAGCCTGAGAGGGCCAACCAGTCATTGCACACTTGAATGGGCATATCACTCTGCCCCTGCCCTGCTCCTTGGGTAGTGCAGCTCCACCCACCATCCCGCGCACCTGCAAAGGAAACATAGCATGAGTACATCAGTAAGTTATCATCTTGTTATGTTTCCTCTTCTTGCACTGCTTGAAAGCAGTGGGGAAACGCTCTTCCGCCACAGCGGATGAGCTGCCACTGGGGGTGCGTCCCCCACAAGTGCTGGACCAGGGCCCGACTCGACACCAGGCCTCCTCTGCTACGCGTCCCACCTTCTCCTCACCTGGGCATTGACACGGTGGCACAATCCGCTGCACTCTCTCCAAATCTGTGACTCAGTCACCAGGAGCCTCAGCCAGGTGGGATTTCACAAGCCAGGGTATAGCAGTTGATGCCAAGTCCAGGAACCTCAGAATGCAGGTGATGAAACAGGGCGCCATTAGGCATGAAGTTGCAACGCTCCTGCCACATAAGTTCGGCACAGCTTAGGGGCCTCACTCTCCACAGCTTCCGACCAGCCCAGCATCCTCCGGCCTGTGATGCAGAGAGGCGTGGCCTTTTAGCCCCAGGGACTGTCCTAGCTTTCAAGGTTTTGGATGCAATGGTGTTGCAAGGAGTACGCAATAATAAGTGATGTATCACTGGTTTTGTCCAGCGATGCGCCTCTTTTCATGATCGTAGCCCTGGATTTCCTCTTTCCTCTTTCTCTGGGACCCTGGCTGCTAATCCTGGCTGTTGGGGGTTTGGAGGGGTTGTTGGTCTGTGCTGCACTTGGTGCTGGTTGCTCCAATCTGCATTGCATTGGTTGTGTTTCCTATTTTTCATTGGGGGGTGCCTCTAGGGGCAAAAACACTCACGTTAGGCTGACTAACGTGAGTTTTTTTTACCGCAAATTGGCCTTTCGTCAGTGTTCGCCCGCTAACACCAGAATGTGTATCGCCTTCACTCTAGTGTTAATGGCAGTTTTCACCCCAGCTACATGGAACTATCGCCATGTAGCGACATATTGTAAGTACATCGCTGACAGCGTGATAGTTTTTAGTAATAGGCCGCGTTAAGAAAACTGCCGCTAACTAGTGTAAGCGTTAGTTAACGGCACTTCTTGTACATATCCTCCTTAAAGTCCTACTAACAGACAGTAACAGTAACAGTAACACATACACACCGAAGACCTCTCTGGTGCAGCGCGTACTTCATCGCCTGCACAACGTCTTTGACAAATGTTGTGGTCAGAGGGGTGGGGAGTTCTTTTCTAGGATGGACATACCTCTGTTTCATTATAATGCACATTGATTCCGAATGTGCTGCTGTGTCTGCAGACCCAGTACCATGCCACATGCCTGTAGACACCTCAGCTTTTATTATTAGACACAAACGTGGTGCAATTGTTACTTTATGACAACAGATTAACACATTTTTTGTAATTTTTCTAGAGCTGCCATCCTCTAAGCCTGCGGTTGAGACAATATGGGTCAGAAATGTGTTTAGATAATGCATCGATGTGTCTCTGGAGCCATGGTTGTATGTGCACCCCCCAACTTCGGGGCTGCCCCCCATCCCTAGTCCACAATGCACCATTGTAGGGGCCCTGTGCTGGCAGCCCTGTACGGTATACACCGCGGTACAGAAACAACACGCTTTTGCGACACACACATCAGTCTGAAACAGAATTCTGGTACGGTTTGTGTACGTTTATATGTAACACCACAGTTGTAATGCTGTGGTACACACAGGCTCAGGAGACCCTGCTCCTAAATCCACAAGGCCTTCAACCACAGCCAGGAGTGCACAATGAAACCCTGCCTCCTTTAATTCAGTGTCGAGGACTGGGGCAGGGCGTGAGCTGGTTTTTGTTGTTGTCGCTATACAACTCCTTTTAACGATCTGGGAAGCAATTGTAGTCACTTTTTCCCTTCTAACTCTCCAGTAAGACCCGGACCACGATTCACAGAGCATAAAAAATCAAAAGGAAAGAAAATTGTAAAACAAACAACCATTGGGTGCTGCCGCCACTCCCCGAAGCTTGTTTGTGTTACTTGTTGATGCATAAACGATTGTACACACACCCAAGACACACAGATAAAGCACAGTCGGGGGCACAGGTTCTGTCGGTAGGCACCTAAGTCTGAGTGGGTGTCTATGTGCGGGTGTCTGATTCTAATGGGGTGCTGTGTCTCTGGTCTGCCCCTGACGGAGAGTTAAGGCAGGGGGTGGCTGGGGTAACAGGACTGTACTGGGGGTCCAGAGGGGGCTGGTGTGGGGTGGAGAGAGCGACAGTGCTGGGGTCCGGCTGAGGGTTGGTGTGAGATGCAGAGAGCACCAGTGCTGGGGGCCCGGTCTGGTAGGGGATGGTGCAAGAGGCCAATGATGGGGGTCCGGAGGGGGCCGGCACGAGGTTGAGAGAGCGCTAGTGCTGGGGTCCGGGGTTGTGGGGATCCGGCAGAGGGCTGGTGTCAGATGGACAGAGTGCCAGTGCTGGGGGCCCGGTCCAGTGGGGGCAGGTGTAAGAGGCCAGCGCTGGCGAACCAGGTGGGGCTGGTGTGATGTGGAGAGAGCGCCAGCGCTGGGGGCCCGGGTGGGACTGATTTGAGGTGGAGAGACCGTCAGTGTTGGGGGCCCAATCCGATAGGGGCTGGTGTAAGAGGCCAGTGCTCGGGACCCAAATGGGACTGGTGTGATGTGGGGAGAGCGCCAAGGCTGGGGGCCCGGATGGGACTGGGTTGAGGTGGAAAGAGCACCAGTGGTGGGGGGTCCGAATTGGGTTGGTGTGAGGTGGAGAGAGCGCCGGTGCTGGGATCCAGCCATGGTTGTGGGGGTCCGGCGGAGTGCTGTACAGAACTCCCTGAATCCTTGCCCCTAGAAGATCACCTCCTAGATGAATGCATGCCTCGGAAGGCGACCTCCCTGACATCTAAAAAATTACTCAACACCACACCCGATGTACTGCAACATTTGAGGGATAGGTGAACCCAAGACCTTGAGGAGATGGGGAATGATGACTGGGTGGAGGCCTTGGCGTCCCCCAGGTGAAAATAAAAATACTGCACTGGTCATACTACACCCAAAGTACACTGTTTAAAATTAGTAGAGCGATGACGGATAGTTGTCATCGCGGGTGTGATCATCCAGGCACATACTGCCATATCGTGTGGGATTGCCCTGTTTTTCAAGATTTCTGGACAAGGGTGATGGTGTGTATGGGTGAAACATCCGGGGAATCAATGATCGCCTCTGCAAAATGGTGCCTCTGCAACATGTGGAGTGCAACAGACCTGAATCGCATGCTACAAATATGGTAGACACTGGGACTAATGATTGCCAAACATAACACTGCGATAGCATGGGGGCAAAGCAGCCACCCCATTTGGGGAACTGGAAGTGCGACTGGATTGGTGCATGTTGTCTGAGAGGGTGGTTTATGAGGGAAAGGGTTGCCCCCGAAAATAGATGAAAATCTGGAGACCATGGAACGCCTTCAGTGGCAAAATGCGAATTTTGCTTCTCCTCGGCCGCTAAGACCGCAGTGAAGACCACCAGGTCCTTCACAAATGTTAGCTAGTATGATGGATGAGGGGGGAATCCTGTGGGAGACACCGGAAGGTGGGAACCTATTCACATGTGTTTTGCTTAACTGTAAATAAATATAGTTTAAAAAAAGGATTTAGAGAGCAGATTCCTCTCACTCCCAGGCAAGAAGCATTTGGCCAACACAGCAGAGTTCATGTTCAAGCTCCTCAGACATGCTTACAAAGCTCTCCACGACGCAGGACCTGCATATCTGAACCACAGCCTCTCATTCCACATACCTACCAGACACCTTCACTTGCCCAACTGGCCATGGCCACCGTCCCACAGATCCACAAGACCAAAACCGGGGAAAGATCCTTCTCCCACCTCACTTCCAAGACCTGGCACACGCTGCCTCTCCACCTCGGGCAATCCCCGTCTCTAACTCAATTCAGTAAGGATCTCAAGACCTTGCTCTTCGACTCAACCCCTGCGCCCAGAAGGATAAGCAGCCCTTCTCCTCCTCCAGCGCCTTGAGACCCTCACAGGTGAGTAGTCACGCTATATAAACCCCTGATTGATTGATTAATTGAGAGCAGGTAGCAAAGTGGCAGTCCCTACTACAGCACAGCAATCAGTAGGCAGCAGGCCAACACAGCAAAGCAGTTAGCAAAGAATCAATCTATCCTGTAGTACAGCAACTCTTCTTCCTGGCAGAATGTCCTCGGTTTCAGCAAAATTATGATTTGGTGGTGTCAGGGCCCAGTACTGATACCCGAATGTGCCTTTGAAGTACGGGAGATGTCAAAGAGGCCTTTGAAGATCACCAGGTACCAGCCTTTCCTGCCCCAGGGCCAGACTCACTACAGGGGGCGTATGCAGCTCTTTGTGTGGGAAAAGGCACAGCCCTATTCAGGTGCAAGTGTCAGTTCCTCCCTCCCAATCTACATCAGGAAGGCCAATCAGCTTTGTGATGGGCCATCAAGATGCAAAGGTCACGCCCTTTATCCCTTTGTGTGATTGTCTAGAGCAGTGGTCTTCAAACCTTTTAATGGCGCGCCCCACCAGTATAAAAATAAATTATTGGGACCCCCAGAATTTTTCACAATTATTCAATAAAACTTCCAGTGTTGAAATATGTCTAGATTTATTTAAACATTACAGTAATATTAAACCTTTTAAAATGCAATCAAATACATAATTGGCAAAGATACTATTCTGGTTAGCTATGCCTTACTAAGGTGTAAAAGTATCCACAGTTTGAACATCTGAAATGGGGGTGGGGAGGTTTGAAGATTATTTAGAGTCCCTTCCCTTTTGACACATACTACCAGCCAGATATAAATGACAAAAGATGTTAGTAATGGTCCATTACAGAGTGACTACTGCTGGTCATCAGATTTCAGCTGAAAACAAAGCACTACTATCAGCATGATGCTTTTTTTAACCAGAGCCTGGTACCCCTCTGGGTTCAGTTAAGGCCCCCCTAGGTGGGCCCATACCCCAGTTTGAAGACCCATGGTCTAGAGGGAATACACAAAGCTTAGCTATCACCCAACCCAGACATGTACAGCATAGTTAAAGTAAGTAAATGGCAACTTTCTAAAAGTTGTAGATGTATGTGAGCACGTACCTACAGCGCTCTCTAGTCGCACTGCTCAAAGTGGGAATAATTCCTCATGTTGCACTTGTACCTATATACTGTTTCACTAGCAATTCACTCCGTAGTCCAAAAAGTATTCATTTTGACCAATGTTTATACCAAAGTTAATCCAAAGATCACAGTCACGTCGAGGACAGCATGATTCCATGTTTTGCTTTTATTTAATGATTTTCAAAAGTCGCTGAATGCCCATCCGGGTTTCAACATGGACACGTCAGATCTAAACACTTCATTTAGATGGCCTCATACAATATTTTCCCAATGCATTTCGAACTATTTACGTTCTTCGTCAGGGGTAACTGCAAAAAAGACATAATAACAGGATTTCTAAACCGTCTGCTTGATGAAAACAATACTCAATGATACAGATTCACGTAAACCCCCACTACAACTTGTGCCCTCCACCCTTAGCAACCAAGCATCTTGTCAATACAATAAACATGCCCATTCACCTCCACCTAGACGTCTCTGCTAGTGCTCAAAAACCCATACACTGCCCAAAACCCAACTCATTCATGTTGTACAAATAGCACGAAAATACTAAAGTGAACCTAATAAACCCTTCTCAAACTTCCACCCCATTTCCACCCGAGAAGCTGTTCAAACCCAACGCTTTTTAAAGCTTAAGTACTGAACAACTAACTTCAAAATTGCAGCCAGCAGCCTGAGTTAATCCTCCACGCTCTCTCTAACAGCCGGAAATACAAGTTCTTTCTCCTTCTGCTCCTTATCTAAGCGCTTCACGCGCGAGTACCGTTATGTAGTTTTACCAATCAAACAGCTGCTATGCTGAGCCCATGGCCCAATTCAAACTGTAACCTAAAAAGAAATAGGCCTTGTAAATGATGATGTCTACTAAAAAAGAATACATTTTGGTCCATTAATCAAATAAAGCCCATTAAGTGCTGTACCAGCCCCACTGGACTGTCATCAGGCTCTGAGCAAGAACATGCAAGGAGAAGGCTAGACAACATGGTTTCTCCTACTATGCACCAATAATCTGGAATTCCTTCCCTATGTGGACAGGGCAGGCTCCCTCCATTGTACTCCTCTAGAAGGTATTGAAGGTACATACCTTTGTTATATGTAAATACCTTCCACACTCAAGAAGGTGCTGGATATCAATCAATCAATCAATCATGCCATTTGTATAGCGCACTACTCACCCGGGAGGGTCTCAAGGAGCTTGGGGGGAGGGGTATGCTACTGCTCGAACAGCCAGGTCTTGAGTTGTTTCCTAAAGGCGAGATGGTCCTGGGTCAGCCGAAGGTGGATGGGGAGGGAGTTCCAAGTCTTGGCAGCCAGGTAAGAGAAGGATCTTCCTCCGGCGGTGGCTCTTCGGATGCGTGGTATGGCTGCGAGGGCGAGGCTGGTGGACCGTAGCTGGCGGGTGGGCATGTAGAAGGTCAGGCGGTCGTTGAGGTACTTGGGGCCAAGGTCGTGGATGGACTTGTGTGCGTGGGTGAGGAGCCGGAACGTGATCCTCTTGTCGACGGGGAGCCAGTGCAGGTTCCTCAGGTGGCTGGAGATGTGGCTGCGTCGGGGACATCCAGGATGAGTCGGGCGGAGGCGTTCTGGATGCGCTGGAGTCTTTTCTGTAGCTTGGCTGTGGTTCCGGCGTAGAGGGCGTTTCCATAGTCCAGTCCGCTGGTGACGAGTGCCTGGGTGACAGTCTTCCTGGTCTCGGTCGGGATCCAGCGGAAGATCTTGCGAAGCATACGCAGGGTGTTGAAGCACGATGAGGAGACGGCGTTGTTTGGTCATCGAGAGGGAGGGGTCCAGGATGAAGCTCAGGTTGCGTGCGTGGTCAGTTGGCTTGGGTGCGGTGCCCAGGGCTGGGGGCCACCAGGAGTCGTCCCAGGCGGAAGGCGAAGATCCCAGGATGAGGACTTCCGTCTTGTCCGAGTTCAGTTTCAGGCGGCTGTCCTTCATCCACTCGGCGACGTCTTTCATCCCTTCGTGTAGGCAGGTTCTGGCGGTGTCGGGGTCTCTGGTGAGGGAGAGGATCAGTTGGGTGTCGTCGGCGTAAGAGATGATGTTGAGGTTGTGCTGGCGTGCGATGGCTGCGAGAGGTTTCATGTAGATGTTGAAGAGGGTGGGGCTGAGTGAAGATCCTTGCGGGACGCCTCAGATGACTTCGGTGGCCTCGGAGCGAAACGGGGGGAGGCGGACTCTTTGTGTTCTTCCGGCGAGGAACAAGATGATCCACTCCAGTGCCTTCTCTTGGATACCGATGTTGCTGAGGCGCTGGACTAGGGTGCGGTGGCAGACCGTGTCGAACACAGCGGAGAGGTCCAGGAGGATGAGGGCCACTGTTTCCCCCTTGTCGAGCAGGGTCCGGATGTCGTCGGTGGCTGCGATGAGGCGGTCTCGGTGCTGTGGTTGGCTCTGAAACCGGACTGCGAGGGGTCGAGGGATCCGTTCGTCTCAAGGAAGGCGGTCAGCTGTCTGTTGACGATTTTCTCGATGACTTTAGCAGGAAAAGGGAGGAGCGAGATGGGGCGGACGTTTTTGAGATTGGTGGGGTCCGCTGTAGGTTTCTTCAGGAGGGCGCTGATCTCGGCGTGCTTCCAGCTCTCCGGGAAGGTGGCGGTGTTGAAGGAGGCGTTGATGATGTTCCAGAGTTGGGGTGCGATGGTGGAGTCGGCCTTGTTGAAGACGTGGTGTGGGCAGGGGTCGGTCGGTGATCCGGAGTGGATGGTGTTCATCGTGCGGGCTGTGTCTTCGGTGGTCACCGTGGTCCAGGTGCGTAGGGTGGCGGTGGGGGGCGTTGGTCCGACGGTTGGGTGCGTGGGTGGGGCGCCGAAGCTGTTGTGGATGTCCGCAATCTTGCGGTGGAAGAACAAGGCGCGGGAGTCGCAGAGGTCTTGTGACGGAGTGATGTCGTTGGTGCCGGTGCTGGGGTTGGAGAACTCCTTGACGATAGTGAAGAGCTCTTTGCTGTCGTGGGCGTTGTTGTCCAGTCGTTCCTTCAGCGATTTCTTCTTGGTGGTGCGTATGAGCTGGTGGTGCTTGCGGGTAGCGTGTTTGAGGGCGGTCATGTTGTCGGTGGTCCGGTCGAGGAGCCAGGCTTTCTCGAGGGTGCGGCAGGTCTTCTTGGAGTCCTTGAGGTCGTCGGTGAACCAGGATGCCTTCTTGCTTCTGGGTCTGCTGGGAGGGTTCTTTAGTGGCGCGAGGTCGTCGGCGCAGGCGGTCAGCCACTATGTGAAGTTGCGGGCTGCTTCGTTGGGGTCCGTTGTGTTGGCGGGTGGGCTCTGGCTGAGGGAGGTGGTGAGCTGGTCTGCGGTGATCTTGCTCCAATTCCTGTGAGGTACCTGTTGCGGGTGGTGGTGAGTCGTGGATCTTTCGAAGCTGAAGTGGACGCAGCTGTGGTCGGTCCAGTGGAGTCCGGTGGCGTGGCTGAAGGTGATGTACTTGCTGGAAGAGAAGACGGGATCAAGCGTGTGGCCGAAGAAGTGGGTGGGGGTGTTGACCAGTTGCTTGAGTCCGAGGTTGGCGAGGTTTTCCAGCAGGGCTGTGGTGTTGCGGTCCTTGTTGTTCTCTAGGTGGAAGTTGAGGTCCCCGAGGAGGATGTAGGGGAGGGCTTTCGGGCTGATGAAGTCTGTGATGTCTTCGCTGAATTGTGTGCGTGGTCCCGGGGGTCTGTAGACGAGGGTGCCTCTGAGGGTCGTCTTAGGGTCGGTGTGAATCTGGAAGTGGAGATGTTCGGCTGCGGCGAAGGAGTCGTTGGCGTCGGTCGTGATGCGGATGGTGTTCCTGTGGACGATGGCGATGCCACCTCCAGTCTGGTTGATGCGGTCCCTCCTGATGATCTTGTACCCGTCCGGGATGGCGATGGCGATGTCGGGTGCAGAGGAGGCGTTCATCCAGGTTTCCGTGAGGAAGGCGACGTCCGGTGATGTAGCGTCGAGGAGGTTCCAGAGTTCCACGGCGTGTCTGTGGACGGAGCGGGTGTTGAACAGGATGCACTTGAGGTGGTTGCTGCTGGTGTTTGTCTTGGCGGGTGCGGGGCAGGTTCGGAGGCAGGTGGACTTGCAGGTGCAGCAGGTGAAGGGTCCGTGGGTGCGTCTCGGGGTGGCTCGGCAGCAGGCGTGGGTCCGGCCGGCATTGAGTGCGTTGAGAGTGGCGGCGTCATAGGTCAGTCGGGTCGTCTTGCCTCGGCGGGGAGGGCCAGGGGTCCTGGCTCTGGGCGTGGGCCAGGCGCGGACGGGCGCAGACGGGCTTACCTTTGGCGCACCTTCGGCGCTCAATCGGTGCTCCCGTTGCGCGCTTCCGCTGCGCGGTCACTCTGGGGGCGTCATAAGTAAGGAGCCGGGAGGGAGGAGCAGCTGGGTGGCGGGAGCGGGGCGGCGAATGGAATCACAGGGGGGCGGGGCCGCAGGGAGGCAGCGGCGGGAAATTCCAAGAAGCAGCGGGCAGCGGGAAATTCCCAGGAGCAGCGGGAAATTCCCAGGAGCAGCGGGCAGCGAGCGAAGGAATCTGCAGGCAGGAGGCGGCAAAGGCAGGAGCGGCAGCAGTGAGTGGGGCGACCAAGCCCTGTGGAGGGCTGAGTGATATCTGTTGCGGATATCTCCTACCAACTGCTGATTTTTTGTCCTACTCTCATGAGTAGAAATCCTGTTGTGTGGTAGCTAATACAGGGTTCTATTGATACCTTATATAGATTCATATATGTTAACATGAATAGTTGCACTTCACTTACAGCCACAAAGTGTGCCTTTAAGAACACACCATCCACTTTCTCTCCACCCTATTATTCCATCTGCGTCTTTGATTGAATTTCTGTAATTCTATTTCCATCAACACATTTGCTGGTTCTTTTGTTTAAGTTGGTTTCACATTGAAGTCTACATCCTCAGCCAGTCCAAACACTGAGCAGGCCTTAAACATGAATGAAAAGGCAGCTGTGAATGGAGGATGATGGGCCGGTGGCAGCATTCCATGTCCCCAGTAGGCATTAGTACCCACAAAAGTGGTGTTTACCAAAGGTAAAGAGACTTGCCAAAGGCCGCAGCCAGGAGCTGAAGGAAATTATGGCCTATCAAAGTCACATATTAAGCACAACAGGAGAAGTAATATGGCGGAGATGAAACACTGTTGTTGCGCATGCTCATTGTTTGCGTGCCAAACCCCATTTCTGCTGCTGAGTGATCGCTGAAATACAAATAAAGAGCAGCAGTGGTCGCTCCGTCTATGCTGGCTGCGGCAAAAACATCCCATTGGCATAAGGAGGACAAGCAAGAAAGATCCAAAAAAGGCGTGGCTTCTTCTCAACTTGTCTTCCTCTGCGTCAACCGCTAGCCGTGGTCTTTAGTTTGTATGCCAACCAATCAATCAACTGGGTTTCCGGATCACGCGATGTCGGCAGGATAGTAATTTTCTAGTCCTGAACTTCCCCTTTATATATCATTGTTATGCACTGCTCTGATGTAGAACTATTAGCGTAAATTACTGGGTTTTAAATCTGGTAATTCACTGCTATGACATAGCAACAGTTGATAACAAAACGTTTTACCCACTGATGTGGTGCCATAAATGCCTTCCAGGCCAGGCTGCCAGGGTCTCTGAGAGCCTGTCAGTGCAGCGCGGCTTCTTTGCTTTGACTGAAGACAGAAAACACAGCTGCAGGAGGGGAAAGGAAGGCAGGGAATGTAGGGGGGCTGGTTAAAAATAGCATGAAAAGTTTTTTTCTCCTTTGGGT
The DNA here is from genome assembly GCF_964261635.1 of Lissotriton helveticus. NCBI lineage: Eukaryota > Metazoa > Chordata > Amphibia > Caudata > Salamandridae > Lissotriton > Lissotriton helveticus. The sequence continues at coordinate 83,801,483 of NC_136059.1, read as the reverse complement.
CAGAGTGGAGAGGCCATGTAAAGTAGGGTTCCTCTGTTTCTCCTCTTTACCTGTGTAGCAGTTGAAAGCAGAAGCAGATGAAGCCATGCATAACACACAATTATAGATGCGTGAAAAGTGATTTACTGCAGTGTTTTTCACTGCGGGGTTCTGAGTGACATCACAGACAACTTGAACTTCGCTTTCGTTGACAATATAATGCCACTCAGAACCCTTAATTCATTTTTGCTCATCTATAATTCTATATGGTATGTGACTGTATGTAAAGGTGTTAATGGCACATGAACTTAGCTTAAGAGCAACGGAGCACTGCACTTAGCAAGAAGACAGCATAAGACATATATGGCGAGAATTTTTTTTTATATCCGGTGCAGGAGTAATAGAGGAAGGAAACGGGGGATTTGCTTAGTGGGGGAAAAGGAGAAATGATCTCTATTAAATCTACTGTGTAATCGAAGTAAATGGAGAGTACACATCCTATAGTGTTAAGGTTTATTAAATTAGATTTCATTACTGGTGAGAGTGGACTCTATGTACAGAAAACGGAAATGCTCTCCGGTATCCTTAAATGGAGTGTTGCAGATATTCAGGAATTCTAGCACATACTTTAATTACACACACACACACATAACAAATAGATGTACCTTTGTATGACTGTGTGTGCATTTGTGCCAGGCTATCTTTTTCTTTATTCACAGGTGATAGAGCGTGGGCTCACCTGCCCGTTTCACCATACTCATCTGGGCCCATAAAAAAAAAACAATCACACTTTGAACAGGTGAACCTACGTTTCTAACCAGATATTATAATTAACCTTTTTAGGACCTATACCATTGACTTGCCAATCCTAGTCACCAGAGCCTAGATTCCTAAGGGATCAAGGGTGTTAGAATAATAGGCAGTAAGTAACATTCATATTTTATAAAATAACCACACACTCAGGAAAGGTTTAAGTTCTTTTATCTAATGTAAATTCTTAAATGTCTGAGACCATAATAAATCAATAATTGCTCGTTCAGTTAAAAAGATGAAGATTGAAACAAGATATGCAATAATTTGGAAAAAAAATGTTGTTACGCATTTAAACATAGGGTGGGCAGAAAAAGGGAATCAATACAATGACAAACCCACATTTAACTTATGTAGAAAAAACAGCAATGGACCGCACACCGCTAGCCCCTCCTCTGGGTCGCCCCTAAGCACTCTGGTATGTGCAGTGCCTGAAGTTCAAAGAATTACTGAAAGTTTGTAAGTGGTTCACCTATGTAGGTGCAAGTAGATACTGATAGTTACCTAGAATCTTGGGAAGACCAACCGTGGCCACAGGCTGGGCTAAAGAACAGAACCCCAAGATTGCAGGTGCCAGCAGGAAAGAACAGGTGCAGACCAGAATCAGGACAAGTACTGGTCAAATTGGATCAGAACAGGACCACCTCAGACTAAGACTGGCACCCACAGTTAAAGCGTAATGCCTGTGTCACACCCTCACTGCAGCTAACAGTCAGACCCCGATTGGGTTAGCGAAATCTTCTCCCTTAGAACCCCGATTGGGTTATCGAACTCCTTCCCAGAACCCCGATTGGGTTATCGATTCTTCTGACAGAGTGCTCCGCCAGCATCTCTGTTCTCGATTGCCTATTGAGTGCATTGGGTCAGTGACAGGTCAGCTATTCGGACAAGTTGGACAATCTAACTAGCTAAGCCTACCCTAGTTATACCATTTTCCAGGGCAGTGTACCACCCCCCAATGTTGCAAATGTGTAAATCCCCAATTTTGATTGGACAAAAAGACGAGGAGAGGTCATCACACCATATTAATATGAGGTAACTGTCATTCAGTATTTAAATTAACGTTCCCTCCCATCAATTTATTTTCCCATGCACTTTTATTCCACCCAAAAATGGATGTTTCAATAACAAATACAATGTATTAATATTAGTACAATTCAGCTAACTCTTGTAGGGTTGAGGGGTCAGGTTGCCAGGCGCATCTTCTAGCAAGCCAAGACTTGGCTTCCATTCAATGTCATGAGTCGAGGTTTCTTGGACTCTTGTGCGCATGTACGGTGCTGGTTTTCAAAATGGAGTTACAGACACATCTCAGGCCCAAAAATGCAATACATATAAAAATAGAAAAGAAACAGTTTTAGAACAATGAAAAACTGAATGTTCTGTATACCACTTATCTCTACACTATTCCCATTATTTTATTTTAACTATAGCATTAAGTATTAGGCAGAACGAACAGCTTAGCAAAAGCAGCGATGCAAGCTTCTTGCACGTTAAGACACAGAGCAGCCATCTTAATTCTAGTGCGCAGAAGCAAAAGTTTCCCTCCAAGCAGAGAAATACGTCATATCACGTGAGTGTGACAGGCGCATGCGCAATGAAAAATCCCGCATTGCAGCAGCCATTTTAGTGCAAGCGAATTATGATTAGTAAAAGCACATAGGCAAGCTTCCCCTAGATACTAGAAATGTCATGCGGTGCAATAATAATAAGACTAAACATGTTAGTTAGTATATTACACGTTATTCTGAAAGGACTGAATCCAAACAGGTCGCTTTACGTACGAATCCTTGCTCCATCAATCCCCTCTTTGATGATATTTATAACATCACAAATTACAGAAACAGATGCCAAGTTTCAACATTTACTCAGTTCTATTTCTTCAAACACACTTTTATGTTTCTCCCCATTATTCATGTGTAAGTTTTTCATTTTCTTGTATATATTCCCATTTAATTCTTCAATCTCATTAAAGTTTCTTTTTCTTCCTTTCATATTTACTGTATATGACTTTTTATGCTTGCAATCCCTAAAATCAGCAGGGCTATTCCCACCAATGCCATCAGTATTTTACCTACAAAACTTTTCCCTACGTTAGTAAACCAATTACCTATTGATGAGAGACCATCTCTTAGTCTCTGCCATGCACTATCAACTTCCAGTGGTTTGAGCTCTTTTTCCAAATGTGTAATATTCTTTACATACCCTTTAATTTCAACACTTTTGTCAGGTATGTAAGTGCAACAATGTTGCGCTTTCAACATTCTACAGACTCCGCCCTCTTTTGCCAATAAGGGGTCAAGAGCAAGTCGATTTTGTAAAACCATTGACCTTACCGCAACCAATTCAGTATTGATCATCAAAAATCCACCAGCAGTGTCAGTCTATAAGCGATCCACTACTGTTTACAGTTTGCTAATTCTTTGAGTATTCAGAACCACTTCCACTGAATGTATCAATGCACTGAATATATCACCTACAATTTCAGAAAAACTAGCTCCCTTCCCACGTGTTAATCCATTAGTTTCTTCAATGCTTCCAGGGCCTTTATTTACATGGTATACTTTCGGGAATACTATTCCAAAATAGCAACTCCCATACCAATGATCAGGCAATTTAAAATATGCTTTGTTCCCGCAAATATAATAAATTCCAGGAAACACAGGTACAGTTCCATCTTTGAATCCTCAACCCCCGATTACCTTAAAATTGTGTTCACATTCACTGGAACCAATGAATATATTGTTATAATAACTTGTTCTCTCCCTATGGAGACAGAGTTTCCCTTTCTTTTCGAAATCCAACAACACAGCAGCCCGAGTCTTGCCATTTGAGGTAAACCCTATATTTTCAGCCCATTTAGGAATCTTTTGTTTTTGTTCAGTGGCTTTTCTCTGGATATACTATCTCCTTTTCTCAACTAAATGTAAAAATATTTTCTCTTTTTCATGTAAAATGCATGTTAAATTGTTCGTGTGTGCTTCAGCTATATCTATTGTACCTACTGTTAGAAAATATTCGCCTATATAACGTGTTACATCACTTTTAGTATGTACAGGGTTCAGGTTACTACGTATAGGAAGTTCAGAAAAAATCCCATCTGAGTTAGAATAGTAATAGTGTAATGGTCCTTTCTTATAAAATAAACTAGCTAAAATACTACTTGAAATACCATATGTCAGGGGCAAATGGGGGTACGTCACACCTTCTGCAACAGATGTGGGTAATTTCACACAAACATAACAGTCACTTATCTCCATTGCTTCTACATAATGTACTAACAGGTTAGCAAACACATTTAGATTTGTTCTATTTTTAACTTTACTATAGTGTAATTCTTCCTCATCTGATGCTTCTAAATCTACCTTTTGCTGTCTGAGAATATCTATTCTACCATGTGTTTCTAATTTGTCAGATATGCCTACCTTCTCATATATATTAGTGTCATTCTGTACGTGTTTACTCATTAAATACGGAATAGCTACTGTCTGTCCTAATCATACTATGAGTACTATCACTATACTACATGTGCATATTATACAGCATGTTTTTAGGCAGTTTCTTTTCGCTCTTCCATTAACAGTATAATCAGCCATTTCTGACTAAGGAGACGTAACCCCTCTTTGTGACTTTAACAGAAATTTAACCTATGAACTTTCTCAAATTGGTCTTACTTCTTGGTCAGTCCGATCATCAACTATTTCGTCATCACTTTCATCACTTATTTCTAGGTTTTCCCAAAATCTTCAATGATGACATAGGTCCATTCAGGGCCTTTGAACTTGCTATTCAGTCTTTTCAATCGTGGACTCCTCCTTCTTGGTTGCTCTGTGGATGATCCAGCTCGGCTTGTTATTTCATTCACTTGCTCAGGTTCTTCATTTATTGTTTTAAGGCGAAATTTCAGTCTTTTAACAAAACCAGGCCATTTATCTCCTTTTCTCAGTCTTTTAGCGGCTGGCACTTTACTTTCTTCAAATGCTCTTTTATTTTCATTCAGTTGTGGCACATTTAGTTAAATGCTGTCCTCTGTACCCCTCTCTATCTTACTTGGTCCAGGTCTTATTTCAGTTTCTTCTGCCTGGATACTAATCTGGCCTTGTTCAGGAGTTTGCTGGGTTTGACTTTGACTTTGTTCGCCTTCTTCTTCCTGAACACGTTTTTCTACGCCTATCTGGTCCTGCTCAGGTCTTTTGATTTCTTGTTTGTTTTCTGCCTGAGCTCTCGCCCTAATAACTATCTTTCTCTCCTCAGACTCTGGAGCTTTGACATGGGTTTTGAAGGTCTGAGTACATTGATCTCTCCTTATCTGATCCTCCTCAGAATTACTATTGACTTGGTTTTCGGTAATCTGAGTACGTTCTATTCCTGACTCATCCTCACTATCACTCTGTCTATCTAAGTAAATTTGACTTCCGGTTCTTATAATGTCTGCCGGTATGCCAACTACTGGAATCCATTCATCCTGACTGGTTCTCGGTTGTTCCTCATCAGCTACTTCAGGATTGAATTCTTGGGACCCCTCGGCTGCACAACCTTCGGCTTCTGTTTCATCAGGTTCAGTCACTCTCTTCGTGTGACTTGCGTGGATCCAGTTTGGAATTCCCTTGCACTTCACAGCTGTGGTGGTAGCCAATATTACTTGATGTGGCTTTCCCCACCTCGGAGCTAGGCAAGATTCCCGAGTATGTTGTTTTATCACTACCCAGTCACCTGAATTCAGATCATGTGCTGGAGTTGATTGTCTGGCGACAGCGTCTTCCCCAACCTGGTGAGAGCTAGAACGCCAGTTCTTTGCAGTACTCCAGTACTAAATCATCAGATATATTTATCAGCTTGTGTCCTGGTACCCAGGCCTGCCTCATTGATCTTCCCATGAGTATCTCATAAGGACTCAAATCCGTGTTTCTGTCTGGGATGCTTCTGGGTCCCATCAGAACAAGAGGTAAGGCATCAGACCATTCCAATCGGGTAGATTCATATATCTTTCCCAATCTTGACTTAATTGTGCCATTCAGTTGTTCTACCACTCCAGCAGCCTCTGGACGTTATGCACAGTGCAGCTTTTGCTCAATTTTGAATGCTTCACAGATAAGACCAATTATTACATTATTAAAATGAAACCCTCGGTCTGATTCAATCGTTACTGGAAAACCGAAACGTGGTATGAGTTCTCTGAGTAGGAGTTTAGCTACAGTGATGCTATTGTTTCTCCTGGTAGGGAAGGCTTCCACCCATTTTGAAAATAGGCAGACAATGACACGGTCATACTTCACTCCTCGACAAGGGGGTAACTGGATGAAATCAATCTGTAGTCGTATGAAAGGACCCTCTGCCTCTCCAATTTTCCCTGGTAACACTACAGTTTTCTTCCCAGGATTCATTTGCTGGCAAATTAAGCATCTCTGGCAAAGACTCTCTGCTACATTCCTGAATTTTGCATTGAACCAGGTTTGTCTGAACAACCTGATCATGGCATCCCGCCCTCGGTGGGTATCTCCATGATACATCCTAGCCATAGGAGCAAGCATACAGTCTGGTAACAGAGGCCTACCAACAAGGTAAATAATGACACCATCTCCAACCCTCCCCTGACATCCTATATTTTCCCACTCTTCTTTCCCTTTCAGTTCTGCTTCATTTTGTAAGTCTCTCACTTCCTTTCATGTTTTCACACCTTCAAGCAACATAAGTTGGCAGCTGTTTCCACATGCATCAATTTTCTTGTTTATTGCCATCTTATGTTTGGCATAATGTTGGGCTAATTGGTCAGCATATCGATTACCTGCTGTCACTCTGTCATTGCCAGATTGGTGAGCAGCACACTTGACCACAGCCACTGTTTCTGGTAATTGGATTGCTTCTAGCAAATCATTACATAATTTCCATTTTTAATAGGAGTACCTGATGAAGTCAGAAACTCCCTTTGCATCCAAAGTTGGCCAAAGTCATGCACAACCCCGTAACCATACTGACTATCAGTGTAGATGGTTACTTTCCAATTTTTCCAAATTTTGCAAGCCCTTGTCAATGCAATTAATTCGGCTACTTGTGCAGACTTGATTCCAGGTAAGTAGGATGCTTCTACTGGACCGTATAAAATACACACACTATAAGCAGCGCTCAATCCTCCTTCCTCATGTCTCATAAATGAACCATCTACAAATAGCTCATGTTATGAATTTATTAATGGCTCTTCTCTTATGTCTGGGCGAGGTTTGGTACAGTATTCTGTGAGGTCGATACAATTATGTTCGACTTCTGCAAAATGTGAATCAGGCAACAGTGTTGCTGGGTTCAGGACAGTACATCGGGCAATAGCCACATTTTCTGCACCTAGAATGATTTGTTCGTACTTAGTCAGCCGACTAGGAGTCAAATACTGAGTTTGAGTTCTTGTTGACAGAATTACAACTGCATGTGGAACATACACGATTACAGGATGTCCAATAATGATAGATTCACTTTGCTCAAGACTCATGCAGGTTGCAGCTACTGCTTTCAGACATCCCGGAGATGCAGATGCCACTGGATCCAGTGTAGCAGAAAAGTATGCCACAGGACGTCTCATTAGACCACGTGTCTGTGTCAGAACAGACAACGCACAATTGTCACGTGCATCACAGAAAAGCGCAAATTCTTTCGAATGCTGGTGCTGAACACAGACATTCTCGTAATTTCAAGAAAGCAGTCATGCTCTCGTCATCCCATTCTATTGGGTCTTTTGCTCTTTTCTTTGTCATTTCTATCAAGGGTTTAGCAAGGACTGCAAATCCCACAATCCAGTGTCTGCAGTATCCTACAACTCCAAGAAACATTCTGATTTCTCTCTGTTTTTGAGGTAGATTCATGTTTTTGATTATTTTGATTCTTTCTGTAGTAACTCGTCTTACACCTCTTTCTATCTGGTGCCCCATATTTTACAGATGTGGTGCAAAATTGTAACTTTTCAGGAGACACCTTATGTTCTCCTTTAGCTAAATGATTCAGTAATGCAATGGTATCAACAACACAGTCATTTCGCCACTAATAGGTCGTCTATATACTGCACCAGGACAGACTGTCTGGGCAGCACCAAAGACTCAAAGCACTTTTTCAAAATCTGATTAAAGATCGATGGACTCTCCGGATACCCCTGAGGGACATGGTTCCAAATGTACACATGGTCATCGAATTTGAACGAGAAAAGATATTTGCTATCTAGATGTAATGGAATTGAAAAAAATGCATGACATAAATCAATCACCGTGAACCATCCGGCTTCCCACGGTAACTGGTCCTGAATCACTGCAGGGTTTGGTACAACCGGACAACATGGGATGACAATCTTATTAATCCTCTGGAGGTCCTTTACAACCCTGTATTTTCTTCTAGGTTTCTTTATGCCAATTATGGGTGAATTACATGGACTGTCCATTATTTCTTGTAAGATGCCTGTTTCAACCAACCGTTTTATTTCTGCTGCAACACCTGCTTTTATTTCTGGGCTCATTTTGTACTGTCGAATATTTGGATAAACTGCTCCTTCTTTCACTGTCACTTTTATTGGGTCAACGTTTGCCATTAGTCCTACATCTTTGCTTGCAAACTCCAATACTTCAGGTTTTACCGGGTGCTGTAATTCTCTGGGTAAGTTTTCTACAGTCATCTTTTTATTTTCCATCTCCTGTTTAGCTAACATTAATTTATAAACTCCATCTTCGTCAGGGGTTTGAATTTCAACACCACTTGGTGAGCAAAAGATTGTGCAGTTCATTTACACAGCAAATCCCTACCTAACAAGTTCACAGGACTGGAATCGCATACGACAAATTTATGCATTTCTTTAAAATTGCCAATTCTAACTTCCATTGGTTCTTTAACTGGGGTACTAATTTGTTTATTAGAAATGCCCACTACTTGGATCGCTTCTCCCGAGAGAGGTAAGTTTGTAACGTCTGCTGTTCTCACAGTAGAACGGGTAGCGCCAGTGTCCAATAGAAAGGTAACATCATTATCCTCAACCTTTCCCTCAATGTATAGACCTGACTGATCTACCGGCAAGGATGTGCCAAGTACGCACTTCTTGTCCTCCCCTCTCATGCACCGTCAGTACGTGTCTTCATCAAAGAATGTGTCACTCAAAAGAAATTAGGATGTCACTACGTCTTTTCTAACACTTCCCTCCCAACTTGTGGTATCCACACTGTGCTTGCCTTTTCTCCCAGTATCTGGCATAGGTGCAAGTGGTAACTGATTTTGTATTACCTGCTGCTGTTGTTTCCTTGACACCTCATTCTGCATCTGCAAATCAAAATTGTCAGTTTGGACAGGGTTATTGTTTAATACAGCTTTACACTTGTTCTTCCAAAGCCCCAATTTTCCGCACCCGTGACAGGGACATTTCTTTTTGGCCTCATCTCTGTTGAATTTTCCTCTTGGTTTACCCCCACTTCCATCTCCTTGACTCTGATTATTTTTCAATTGTAGTTCTTGTTGCTCCGCTAACTTTACTTGTGCCCACATTACTTGTTCTTCCAACTTCTTTCGTCTATTGTCAATTTCATCCCCACAATATTTTGCATATTTTAGAATCTCATCTATGGGCTTTGCCTGCCAGCAAATCTTATGATCTTTAATCATTTGCGAGATTTCCGGCATTAACCCTGACACAAAACGATAAATAAAATGGGTCATGTCTTTCGTATCAATGTTTTCCAGTCCACTGTACTGCTTGAACACCTGTAAAAGGCGCTCGTAATATGCGTGTACTGATTCATCTCTATTCTGAGTAGTTCTGTCTATTCTAGTCCAATCGTTTTTTTTTTGGAGGTACTTTTCCTTTCATGTATAATATTACTTGATTATATTTCTTCATGACTTCATCTGATGGTGCTCCTGTCTTTGGTTCTCAGGGTACTCGTCATTTTGCCAATCAATTGCTATTTTACATTCTGTCCATAAATCTACGGGAACAACAATGTCAACTAACCTATCCAAATCCTTTAACAGCACTTTCAAAACTTTTACAAATCTTTCGACTTGTCGGTACCATTCTACAGGTTTCTCTCTGAGTTTTGGAAAATCATGCGTAAATGATAAAATATCCTGTCGGGACCATGGGACATGCACATACCCTCCTCCTGGCACTTCTCTCATGGGGCACAATCTTTCTACATTTTCTGGTTCTTTTAATAAATATTCTGATGCAATACTTTTTCCCTGCGCTTTTTCCTTTTTCTTTATCCATCTAGCTTTCCACCTTTCTAAATAACCCCATTTTTGCAACAATGTTAACAGTTCTTTAATTTGCAATTTGCGTCCTGACACATTCATGTTTTCTAAATCTTTGTCAGAAAATTCAGCTCGATAAGGTTTTTGTGAAACTTTAGATTTACCAATATCATTTCCCATGTCAGCAGCCAAATTCATTAATTTTTCATGAAATACCGTTGTATTCCTGGTAATACTTCGACATATAAACAGCAATTCATCTTCATTGAGTGTATTTAATCTTTCTAATCCTACATTTCCAGCAATCATTTCCTCTAATTCAACTCTTAATTTAAAAATATCCAATACTTTTGGCTGTGATTTAGGCTTTTCTATTTATCTGGACCATCTTTCTATTTCTTCTGGAGTTACTACAGTAGCACTTCTTGTACCTGAGGATGTTTCCCTCCGTACCTCTCTAGAACTTGCGGGAGTGTTTTTCCTGACAGAATCACCGGTTCTCTTATAGGTAAATCCATCAGGGAAATCACTGACTCACATTCACTTGCTTGATCATCAATTATCAAGGGTTCTTTTCTAGGCTGTACCAAAGGTGTAGTCAGAACGGGAGGTTTAGGACAAGACTGTTTTTCTCCATATAACGGAACAACAGGACCTTTGGTTACCGGAATTGTTAAAGCTTCAGGACTAGTATTTAACTGGAAAGTTTTCTGAATTAACTCACTTCTCTGTTATTTATTGCTTCTTGTTCTTTTTCCTGAAACACTTTTTCTAATGAGGTTTCATATACAACTTGTGGAACCAAAGGTGGTTTTAAAAATGGAGCACTAGGATTTACTGTACTTGCTCCTTGATTGTAAGGTGGTGGATTTTTCATTAACAAATCCTCCAAATAATCATCTTCTGAATCACCACTAGTCATCAAATTTTTAGTTTTCTCTGTGCACTTGCTTCCTGTCGGTTCTTCTAAAGCTAATACAGGTTATAATCCTTCCACTATCAGGGACTGTCTCCATTGTTTCATTTGCTGGGAGCATTTTGGATAGAATTTGCTTAGATTCCTATCACTTCTGGGTTGATCTCACTCAAAAGCCTCAATCTCCCATTCTTCTAATGCTTCGTATTGAGTTAACCTAGGTCTAGGATCTAATTCATTCATGCGATTTCTCAAATTGTACAGGACTCTACCATTAAAAGTACCATGTTCGGGGAATGCCAAAATTCCGTCTTCTCTAGTATATTACATCCAGTTCTCTAACCACACACAAGTGTGGTAGCCCCTTTCAAACATCATGTATGCTGGCGTATTTGGTGGTGGAATAATAATCCCTTCTCTGGTTTTAATGACTTTATCTTTCTTAAAGAAGTTCTTAATTCTCTTGACAAATGACATTTTTCTTTTATCTCCGTACATGATATAAGGTCTCCCTCTAATCATCTGTTCTTTAGCAAAAACTAGATAGTTTCTATCCCGACTATTTCCTATGAATCCTGGATCTAAATGCCACATATATTTTGTGCCGCTTTACTTTGTGATGACACTCAAATGTTTACGAAAAGCCTCAAATACCAATGCGTTGCTTATTTTTTTGTCAAAATAATTTTTATTGCAATTTTGTCAAAAACTCAGACTAAAGGCACAATCCGCCATAATGCCCTCACAGGGGTATCCACTAAGCAAGGCTCGCCGCTCACAGCTACTGGCATATACATGTGTACGAGTCTAACAATCCCCAACATGCCCCATCTGCGGCCATAAGTACCAGCAGTTCCGCATCGAGGTGGCCGGAATGTAGGTTCAATGTCCAACGCAGGGAGGGAGCGCCCGAGGCAGCGTTCCCCCACGAATGTCACTGTGCTGCTTGTAACTCGCCAGCCAACTTCCCCGCTCAAGTGTCAGTATATGCCCGCCGTAGGTGGGTCCCCGTGAGGCTCCAAGACTCAAAGCTATGTAGTACCCCAAGAGTCAACTAAGGAATACAAAATAAACCCCAACTCCCTCACCCCTCCTTCCCCACCCTCCCCAGTGGTGTTGACGCAGCATAGCAGGATCTTGACTACCTAAATTACCTCAAAGTTGGAACAGATGCATGGCCCTAACTGTGGGCGGGCAGACCGCAGAGGGTAGACCTTTCGAAAGGAAGGAGACAAGGGGTCCCCATCGGAATGCAAAGTTCTTAAAGTCTTCCCGGGATATATCAGACATGCGCTCTAGGCTCAACAGGTGCCACAGGCGGGAGTGCCATAGGGACATCGCAGGCGCCCCTTTCTGCTTCCAAGCTGCCGCAATAGCCAATTTAGCTGCCCCAGGCAGACGCACATAATTCTCTTGTCGGCCCTGGTCTGATGTTCCAGCAAGGGGTCCCTAATACCTAGTAGAGCCTCAGTCATAGAAACCGGGACAGGGTATCCCAGAATGGACTTGATCTGCGCCAGGATCTCCTCCCAAAAGGGACGAATGGAGGGGCAGTCCCACCAGATGTGTTGGAAGTCCCCCAAAAGGCCACATCCCCTCCAGCAGCGATCAGAAGTGCCAGGGAAGATTTTGGCAAGCTTAGATGGGTATAGGTACCAGTCTGACATTACTTTCAAGTGGGCCTCCCTGAGAGCAGTGGAGCGGTTGAATTTGAAGATGTCGGACCACAGGTGAGTCCAATCTGTCTCGGAGATGTCGCGCTGGGCCATCCCCTCCCACCATGCCATGTATCTGGGGCGCGGTGTAGCGTCTGTGGATAGTAGGAGCTTGTATATGGCCGAAATAGCCCCTTTCATGGATTTAGTTTTAATGAGAAGTGATTCAAATGCCGTGAGCGGCCTGGTGGCACCCTCTCTAACCCGTGGATCAAGAGCCCAGTGCAACAGCTGTGTGTGGTGGAATCTCTCCTGGCTGCCCACTCCATAGTCTCTCATGCAGTTCTCGAATTGTGAGAGGGTCAAAGTTAGGAAATAAGTGTGTCAGTGCGAGGCAACCCCCCTCCCTCCATGCGTTAAAGGGCCCTTCTAGGAGCGCCGGCAGGAACAGGGAAGAAAAGTGGATGGGGGTGAATGGTGACGGGAAAGACATCCATCCCTCCCGCGTTGCTACCGTGTTCCATGCCTTAAGAGTGGTGCGAGTCGGGGTACTAAGGTATGCTTTGGGGGCCTATCCCTTTTCTCACGCCATATTAGGTCCCAAATCGTACGACCCGCTACGCTGCGATCCATATGTAGCCAGTGCTTCTCCGACTCCTTCTGAGACCATTCGATCAATATGCGTAGCTGGGCCGCCTTATAGTAGAGCTCAAGGTCGGGGAGACCTGCCCCCCCCTCTCTCTGTGGGCGCCGAAGCATGGAAAAAGCGAACCGAGCCCGCCCTCCTTGCCAGACAAAGCGAAGGAGCATGGTTTTTGCTCGTTTGAAGAAGTCTTCCCCTAGCTCAATGGGAAGAGCCTGAAACAGATACAGCAACTTGGGGAGCAGTGTCATCTTTACAGCGTGTATGCGCCCCAGCCACGATAGAAAGAGCGGCTTCCACCTCGTTAGGTCCGCCTGTATGCGGGAGAGCACTGGGGGGAAGTTAGCTGCATACAGTTTCTCCAGGGACGGCGTCAGTTGCACCCCCAGATATGTAATGGAGGAGGTCGCCCACGCAAAGGACGTTATAGATCGGAGCCGCACGGAGTCCGCACGGGAGAGGGTTAGGTTAAGTATATGGGATTTAGTCAGGTTAATCTTAAAGCCTGCTGCTCTCTCAAAGGAGTGAAGTACTTCCTGCAGGAGCGGAAGTGAAACCTCTGGGTTCGCTAAAGAGAGGAGGACATCGTCCGCAAAGAGGGAGATCTTATGTGACTCCCCGGTGAATGGGAGACCCTCAATCCCCTGATGTTCCCGTATCGCTATGGCCAGGGGCTCAATGCTAAGGGCAAACAACAGGGGGGACAGGGGGCAGCCCTGTCTAGTCCCCCTGGAGTGGCAAAAAGAGGCAGATTGTACGCCGTTTATGGAGACTCTAGATGTTGGATGTCTGTAGTTGGCCTGAAGCATTCGTATAAATGTGTGGGAAAAGCCAAAAGCTTCCAGAGTGGACCACAGGAAATTCCAATCCACCCGATCGAACGCTTTCTCGGCGTCTAGGCCGACCAGGACCGCCGGGATTTTAAACCTGCTGGCTTTTTCGATCAGGTGGATGATGCGTCGGGTATTATCATGCGTTTGGCGCCCCTGTATGAAGCCAGACTGGTCCGGATGAATAATGAGCGGCATGAGATTAGCCAGTCGCTTGGCCAGTATGGAAGAGTATAGCTTCGCGTCGACGTTCAGGAGAGCGATGGGCCGATAGGAGGAGCAGCAAGTGGCGTCCTTACCTGGTTTGGGTATTACCGAAATTACCGCTTCCGCCATTGAGGCAGGAGTGTCACCCTCTGAGGCCATCTTATTAAAGAGTCGGACCAGGTGGTGACCAATGTCCGCCGAGAACGTCTTATAAAAGACCGCAGTGTACCCGTCGACACCAGGTGCTTTATGGGGTTTCAACGTCTTAATGGCTAATTGCACCTCCTCCAGGGTGATAGGCGCAGCTAGGGTTGCATTCCAGTCCCGTGAGACCTGAGGAAACAGTAGATCCTTGAGGAAGGCCTGTTGGTGGGTCGAGGAAAGGGCGTCTGCTGTGTACAGCGCGCCGTAGAAGGCTCCAAAGAGTCCCGCCTTGTCTTCATCCCTGTGGAGTAGCTGCCCCATCCCGTCCTGAATACCCCAATGTATTCCCTCTCCCTCTTGTCCCTCAGTTGTCTAGCGAGATGTTTCCCTACCTTGTTGCCCTGAGTGTAGGAGAGGTTGCGCAGTTTGAGCAGGGTGAATTCCGCCCTATTATTATATATGGCACATAGTTTGCCCCTGAGTGCTGTTAGAGCGCGGAGTGTCTGCCTAGTGGGTGTAAGTTTATGGGTCCGTTCAGTGGCCTCCAATTCCTCCTCCAAGCCCTCCCTCTCCTTCGCCCTCTGTTTGTTGAGAGCCGAGTTAAGGGCTATGCATTTGCCTCGCAGTACCGCCTTGAAGGCGTCCCATATAATGTACTCAGATGTCTCCTCTGGGCTATTCAGGGAGAAGAATTCCTTGATAGCGTCCCTTAGCTGTGTAACCGAGTCCCTGTCTCTCGTGAGGGCCTCAGGGAAGTACCATCGGGCCGGCCGAGGAGTTTGACCCTGCCACGAAAGGCAGAGTGTGTACATACCGTGGTCAGAGACAGAGATGGGCAAAATCTTGGCATCCTGGAGGACACCCTGCAGGGACTGACTCAAAAAGATGTAATCTAGTCGCGAATACGACCTGTGTACATGTGAATAGAAGGAGTAATCGCATGTGAGGGGGTATAAAGCGCGCCAAGTGTCCAAGAGGCCCATATCCCCCATTTGTGTCTGGATGGACTCAGGGAAGGTACCCATGTCGGAGCGACGTGCGTTTGTGCTATCTAGCGTGGGATGCCAGACCAAGTTAAAGTCCCCCAGAAGGAAAGTGGGCCCTCCGCAAAGTCGGTCACCCTCCCCAGCAGCGAAGTCAAGAAAGCCTTTTGCCCAGTATTGGGAGCATAAATCACTACAAACGTGCACAGCCTACCCCTCAGGAGGCCCTTAAGCATCAGCCATTGTCCTTCCTTATCGCTGAGAGTGGCAGTGGGTTGGAATTGGGCACTGGAGCTAAAGGCGAGAGCCACACCCTTCTGCTTAGTGGAAGATGACGCCTTTTAAATGAGTGGGTATTTTTTGTGTTTAAGGCGGTGGTCCTCAGTTTTCAACAGATGAGTTTCCTGCAGAGCCACTATATCTAATTGATGGTCCAGAATGTATTTCCAGATTTTCTGGCGTTTCTGCGGTGAATTAAGGCCTTTGACATTCCAGGTCCCTATAGTCAGTGGCATGACAGAGCAGAACCTGGTGTTCCTGCTATAGAGGCTAATCCCCGATCCAAACTGTCCCCTGGCATACTCCCATCGATCCGCCCCTCCCGCGTCGGCCACCCTCTATCCACTACGTTGACAAGACTCCCTCCTCCCCGCACCTGAGCATCAAGATTCAGCCGCCCCATCTCCCCCCCCGCAGACCACCACAAGGAGCCTACTGCGAAAGGTATAATCCTGTGCACAACACCCCTCCCTCCCTCCCCGTGAACACCCCCCAGAATTAACAAAAACATACTGTGGAACAGAAAGTCCCTGTTTGTTGACATCAGCCCAGGCCTGTGTAAAGTCTGTCCAGGCCTGCAGAGCAGGAAGAAGTGGACGGGTTGTGTGGCAATGGCGGCTCGACGACTCGAGACCCCCCGCCCCGTCCCCAAATCGTATCGCCATACTTAGCTGAACATGACCTTCATCCAGGTATTCAAGAGTCAGCGCCAGTGTCTTTGGCAACCTCATGTATCGCAGCTGCTTTCTCCTGTGCCACCGTTTCTGGATCCGGCTTGAGGTGTTTCTTGGAGGGGCATCGTCTGCGCCCTTGCTGCTAGCCGTCGCTTGTCACTCGAGGGGACCTAGACAGGGCCCCCGACGTCTGTACCTCCTTCTCCTCGACTTGTTGGGCTTCTTCGAAGGGAAGGCCTAGGAGGGCACAAGTGTCCTGTAGAGATCGCAGTTGGTGGAGGGCCCCATTCCACCTAAAGATCAATCGAAAGGGATGCCCCCATGAGTATTGAACTCCCTCCTTGCGCAGGAAAGCGGTGACCAGTTTGAAGGACCGTCGCTTCTGCAGGGTGATAGCGGAAAGGTCTTGAAATAGTTCCACCTCGTGGCCTTTAAATTGAAGGGGTTGTTTTTGGTGGGCCGCCTTCAGAATGCGTTCTTTGAGGGGGAAATCCGGCAGAAAAGCCAAAATGTCTGGAGGGGGGCCACGAGCTCGACGAGCCGGTCCCACCCGGTGGGCTCTATCAATGCGTATGACAAAGTCTTCATCCTCGTCGAGCGCAGAGCGAAACAGGGCCTGCAGATACCCCGTCATATCATCCCCTTCTGCCGTGGATGGTACATTGCGGACCCGGATGTTATTCCGCCTCGAGCGGTTTTCGAGGTCCTCTGTGTGAGCTTGGAGCTCGGTTTGTTGTTCGTTGAGTCGGATAATTTCCTGCCTCAGGTGTTCCACCTCTTCACTTCTGGCCTGCCCCTCAAGTTCAGTGGAGGCAACTCTTTCCCCAAGGTCGTCGACGTCCCGACTTAGTTCTTTGTAGTCCCCCGCCATTTCTTGCCTGAGGGTTTGGATATCTTCTTTAAGGGAGGCGAAGAGGGTCTCCATAAACGCCTTGGTCGCCGTTGCCTCCCTCTCATCGTGATCTTTCCCTCTGGCAGGGGGCGCCTGAGCCTGCTTGTCAGGGCTTTTGTCGCCCTTAGCGGGACCCTTAGATATCATATCGGGTATGGTGCGGTTCCCCTTGCGGCTGGAGGACGCCATCTCGTCCTCGTTGATGAGGCCAGACGCGGAGTTTGGCGCGAATCCGACCCAGGAATGGCAAGCACGCTCCAGTCAAGGGCCTCGTGTCTCTTGTGCGGCACCCCCGCAGTGAAGTAAAGCTCCAGTCAGTGCAGTCCGAGGAGGCCCCCTGCACCCCCAATGGCCGCTCCTCTCAGGCGCCTACCGCCCCACAGGTCTATGCAATGGGCCCACCGGGCTCTCCCAGGTCCGTCGCCGCCCTTGTCGCTTGGGTCTCCCCCCGGGGCTCGATAGCCGCCCCCGAACTTCCCTGCAGTCCACAGGGGCACTGCTGGCTCAATGCCCCAATCTGGCCAAGAAGCCTCACTCGTCGGCTTCAGAGCGGCCCCGCGGCCCGCGCAGCTTCCACAGCCAACGCCGGGTCTCCAGGCGCGGGGGAGCTCGAGAAACGTCCCCGTTGGGTTGCGCTGCACTTGCCTGCAGTAGCTCGCTGTCGCGTTCCCACCCTCGGGATGCCGCCGTCGGCTGGTTCGTCGTCGCCGCACAAGCCCAAGCCGGGACCTTGCGTGCTGCTCCTGGCCGCCCCTGTAGGGGCCTCCATCCGCAGACCGCTCCTCTGGGCTCCTCGGCCGAACAGCGGGGGCCGCTCCCTCCGGGCCCGCACCCCAGTCCGTGGGACCCTCGGTGCCGCGATCGGAGCTCGTAGACGTGGGGGAGGGCTGCTTCCACCTCCTCCTCGTGAAAGCTCACCCGCAGTACCTCCGCGCCTTGCTCGGCCGCCGCTTGCTCCTCCGTTTCGGCGGTCACTTCACCGTCTTCCGGACGGTCGCGGGGTCTCCAGCCGCCCAAGTGGTGCCCAGGGAGCTTCCAGGTATTTGTGCTGGTGGTACCGGGGAGATCGGGTGCTTATAGGGACGATTCAGGGATCGGGGACGGGGAGCCTCCGGAGAACACGTCCAGCTAAGCCGCCATCATCTTCGCGTTGCTTATTTTTAATGACCAATCAGATTTTAGAATTCAAATGAACTCAACCAATAGTTGCGCGGCTTTTCCCGTGAGACGAGTTCTCACGCTCCTGCACTCACCCCCCTTTACAGTATTACCTCAGCTACCCTAAGCAAGCGCCGGGAAACCCACTGCGGGTAGCTGTGCGCTATATAAGCTCAACTACATTTACATTTACACACCCGCTGTCTCAACCAATACCAGCGCGGCTCTTGGTGACGTCAGCGCAGCTCCGCAACTGACTCCCTCTTTTGCAAGGTAATTATGAAACTTATATCCTTTCACTTTTAAATGTAAGGCTCATTAATTAACAACGAAGAAACATTCGCCACTGTGCCTGAGTGACTAAATTCAAAGAAAAGATAGTTTGCACTCACCACGAGTAAATCTCTTCCGCTTACTCTTAATATACTGCAAGTAGATCCCTTCCGCCTACCCTTCACGCAAGCATTGGAGAACCTGTTACTTCCTTGGGATTACCCTTTCTAGGTGATATAAGGCCAAAGTTTCACCAGCAAACCCCTTTGCTGTCAATCAAGCTCAGAAGAACCTGCTACTTCTCTAGTGTTACCCTTTCTAGGTGATATACCACTAAAGTTTCACCAGTGAGCCCTTTGCTGTCAATTATTCACACATTTATACAGAAAGTCCCTAAATAGTGCTTCTGGTTTTACCTAACCATGCACTTACTTCCACAGGCAAGTGACCTCCCTACAGAGTGGCTTCCATTTACCACCTGTTATTCTGCCCCCGTGGATTCCAAAACAAAGATATAACAATACAAACAGGTTTGGTTAATGCATAAAATCAATATAAATTCACATACACAAATGCAATTCAATTAACCAACTAACTACAACTAACTACCTATCTTAACTAAACCCTAACCATACGGCTGCTACCAAAGAAATACTGATAGAGCGCGGGCTCACCTGCCCGTTTTACCATACTCACCTGGGCCCATAAAAAAAAAATACACACTTTGAACAGGTGAACCTATGCTTCTAACCAGATATTATAATTAACCTTTTTAGGATCTATACCATTGACGTACCAATCCTAGTCACCGGTACCTAGATTCCTAAGGGATCAAGGGTGTTAGAATAATAGGCAGTAAATAACATTCATATTTCATAACATAACCACAAACTCGGGAAAGGTTTAAGTTCTTTTATCTAATGTAAATTCTTAAATGTCTGAGACCATAATAAATCAATAATTGCTCGTTCAGGTAAAAAGATGAAGATTGAAACAAGATATGGAATAATTTGGAAAAGAAATGTTGTTAAGCATTTAAACATAGGGTGGGTAGAAAAAGGGAAACAATACAATGACAAACCCACATTTAACTTATAGTTACCTAGAATCTTGTGAAGACCAATCCTGGCCACGGGCTGGGCTAAAGGACAGAACCCCAAGATTGCAAGTGCCAGCAGGAAAGAACAGGTGCAGACCAGAATCAGGACAAGTACGGGCCAAATTGGATCAGAACAGGACCACCTCAGACTAAGACTGGCACCCACAGCTAAAGCGTAATGCCTGCGTCACACCCTCACTGCAGCTTACAGTCAGACCCCAATTGGGTTAGGGAAATCTTCTCCCTTAGAACTCCGGTTGGGTTATCAAACTCCTTCCCAGAACCCAGATTGGGTTATCGATTCTTCTGACAGAGTGCTCCGCCAGCACCTCTGTTCTCGAATGCCTATTGAGTGCGTTGAGTCAGTGACAGGTCAGCTATTCGGACAAGCCGGACAATCTAACTAGCTAAGCCTACCCTAGTTATACCATTTTCCAGGGCAGTGTACCACCCCTCAATGTTGCAAATGTGTGAATTCCCAATTTTGATTGGACAAAAAGATGAGGAGAGGTCATCACACCATATTAATATGAGGTAACTGTCATTCAGTATTTAAATTAACGTTCCCTCCCATCAATTTATTTTCCCATGCACTTTTATTCCACCCAACAATGGATGTTTTAATGACAAATACAATGTATTCATATTTGTACAATTCAGCTTCCTCTTGTAGGGTTGAGGGGTCAGGTTCCCAGGCGCATCTTCTAGCAAGCCAAGACTTGGCTTCCATTCAATGTCATGAGTCGAGGTTTCTTGGACTCTTGTGCGCATGAACAGTGTGGGTTTTCAAAATGGAGTTACAGACACATCTCAGGCCTAAAAATGCGACACATGTAAAAATAGAAAAGAAACAGTTTTAGAACA
This sequence comes from Lissotriton helveticus, assembly GCF_964261635.1. Classification (NCBI taxonomy): domain Eukaryota; kingdom Metazoa; phylum Chordata; class Amphibia; order Caudata; family Salamandridae; genus Lissotriton; species Lissotriton helveticus. The sequence continues at coordinate 83,780,864 of NC_136059.1, read as the reverse complement.
ATGAAAAACTGAATGTTCTGTATACTACTTATCTCTACACTATTCCCATTATTTTAATATAACTATAGCATTAAGTATTAGGCAGAACGAACAGCTTAGCAAAAGCAGTGATGCAAGCTTCTTGCACTTTAAGACACAGAGCAGCCATCTTTGGTGAGTGAGTGTGACAGACGCATGTGCAATGGAAAATCCTGCATTGCACAGCCATATTAGTGCAAGCGAATTATGATTAGTAAAAGCACATAGGCAAGCTTCCCCTAGATACTAGAAATGTTGTGCCGTGCAATATTAATATGACGAAACATGTTAGTTAGTACATTACATGTTATTCTGAGAGGACTGAATCCGAACACGTCGCTTTACGTGCGAATCCTTGCTCCATCTAAGGTATGTGTTTTTTTCCATGGAGAAGCCTCTTTCTTTACCACCACACAAATTAGGGGTGTTTCCTCCACATTTCTGCTCTGTACAGAAAGGTAATCCTGCCGTGATCTGGGCTAAATCTACTGTTGTTTCCTGCAAAGGAATGTTTTTGAAGAATTGTTGGGAAAACTCGCTCACGAACTCTCAGCTTTGTGCCTGCTCAGCTACGAGGCCCTGGACCACCACACTCTGCCTTTGTGAGCACTAGTGTCATTTTAAGTTTAAAAGTCTATCTAGTTGTCTATATTCACTTTTTCAGAACAATAAATGAGAATATTCATTAGTAAGTTAACATGTTTACACACAAGTATAGCGAATGTGTGCAAATAGAGCGAGCTGGACACCCAATCTCCAATAAAGATCCATTTATTTATTATACAGGTCTTTAGCATGAAACAGTCCAAGTCACAGTACTATTGCCCTGCACTGAAGTTATTTGATTCTTAAATACAGCCATTGGTCTAGCACTTGCCAGGGCTTATGAGTCTCCACTCGCTGCGGTTATTCGGTCACAGGGTTTTTTCCCCTATCTATATGGTGATGATCCACATACTCTCATTAGACTGGGCAAAGTTCCTGACCACTACATTTCTAATTTTCACCACTCTCTGCCTCTGATGGTCTCATGGATGTCAACGACTAGACGTCAACTGGATTCTGACAAAGGCATCGTCCGAGTCCTTGGTGGCCCCTCTATCAGGTGGTCTGACACCTGATGGCCTCCTTCTTTCCATCCCACTCTTCCAAGTGTGCTTGTTCCCCCTCCGTAGCTTAGAGGCCTCCACTCAATAGGGTGGCATCTGAGTACTTCCTCCTCATGAACTAGCTGAATAAAAGTATGCCCTTGTTGAATTTTGGGGGTAAAAGACTTGCCATTCAAGCTGATATTTCTTCTTGATGCGGCTACGGCAATGGCCTTTACACGGGCCTGTCGAGATACCTTACGCACCACCTTCAAATTGTTCAGTTCTCAGCTGCTCTGCATCCATTTGGTTTCCAGCTCTGTGCCCCAATCCACCCCTCATTCCTAACCATCAGTGTTATCCTATGGATGAGAGAATTATCTTTAAATGGTTATAGAGTGGTTCTTCCTCTGACCCTCTTTACCTCAAAGCTAGATTGTAAGGGCTTAGTTCACACATCTTTCTGTTTATGTTTGAGTGAAAGGGAATTTTCAATTTTAGAAGCCAATTTATGGAATAATGTGCTTAAATCATCCATCGCTCTTTCAATCTGCCAATTTTCCATAACAATTTAAACACTTATTGGTAACCAGAGTGGATCTCACTTCATATCTACCATTCCATTGAGCACTGGGGCAACTTTGGGTAGAAATGCCTTATTGTGCGTTATAAATGGTACAATACATCAATTAATCTTTTATACTTAGGGATACGAGTTTGGTGAGTTTGGTGCATGTTGGCAGTGACAGCCAATGAAAGGGACAGGGGATGATAGCTGCCGACTTTGGAGCTGGGAAACCAATGTTCGAGCCTCAGGTCGACTCCACACCCTGTGATTCTGGGCAAATCACTTAATTTTTTTATTTTATTTATTTATTTTATTTAATGCGATTTTATAGAGCGCAAACTTTACCCGAAGGTGTCAGAGCGCTTTACATAAGAACCAGTTGCAAAACATAAGGGCTAAGGATTACATGCGTTACTTAAAAGATACAAACAGAAAAAATTGCAAATGTACCAGATGTAAAGTCACACAAGGAAGAGATACAAATAGAAAGAAAAATTGCAAATGTACAAATAGTAAAGTCACTCAAGGAAGAGATACAAATGGATATACTCTAAGAGTCACATAGGAATGGTAGAGAGTACAAAGGTCTACTGCATTTACTAGTGATTAGAGTTATCTCTATATACATAGGGAAGGGATATGAATGGATATACTCTAAGAGTCACATAGGAATGGTAGAGAGTACAAAGGTCTACTTCATATACTAGTGATTAGAGTTATCTTTATATACAGTAAAGAAGAGTTCCATTAAGTGGGGTCGGAGGGGGATGCAGTCACAGCACCAAGGGAGGGTGGGAGGGACACAGGGGTATGGAGAGAAGGCAAATCAGAAAAGGGAAGAAACATTTGAGGATCGTCAAGGGGGAAACGAGGGAAAAGGGTTAAAGGACGAGTGAATGGGAAAGATGGCGGGTCAGGGTCCAGAGAAAAGTGGCCGAGAGCAGCAGCAAAATGGCAGCCAGGACAAAAGAAAAAGTAATCTCCCTGTGTCTAACACAAAAAATGAATGTGTCCTTGTGTAACGTACCAGTGCTCATGTAAAGCGCTCTGATACCTTTGGGTCGAGTTCGCGCTATATAAAAATGCAACAACAAAAACTTAAAACAATATTAAAATGCTTGTCACAGAACATGGGGTTAGGGAAAGGGTTGGATTGTTCCCACAAAAAAGGAGAGCTGGTGCCCGGCCGACGTTCTTTTTAATTAATATTGACTTTGAATCATAGGTAGGGGTCAATGTAGGCGCAATGGGAGTAGGCGTTGTTGGAGACGGGATGGGTAAAACAGTCAAAAGCCATCTCTTTCACTCAACTGGTTACAATGAGACATTTATGTAAAAAGAACCTGGGAAAGCTATTAGTTCACCAGATTGCACTGGGACATATATTAAACCACAATTATAGACAATTATCCAGTATCTCACTTCCTTTTATCCATCATGCAACATACTAGGAACAGGTCTTAGGCACAAAAACAGCTAATGCTATCTCAGTGTCCAAGTTTGTTCTCCAGGCGCACTCTGACATTGAGCAATATCTATCCTCTCTTTCATTTGAGGTTACAGAAACATTGTTCTTGGGTGTGGGCTCAGGAATGATTACTAGGTGCTTGTGGTTGGAGCAAGTGAGCTCCAGGCCACGCAGAGCCTATAAGGAATACTTTATGTTCTGCAGTAATTTAATTCATTGAATTAAATCGCTACTTTTCAGTCCAATAGCTTCAGTATACGTGCGTGAACTTCAAACCGGTGTGTAGGAATGACTTGAATCAAAAAATGTTCTACATACACGAATAGTCTGGAAAGCACACAAAAGGTGATGGAGGAAATAATTGCAAATAGCCTAACCACTTGCAGTTGCTTGGGGCAGCATTCCAACTCATCATTTTTTACACACTGCGCGACTCTAAACAGAGGCTCACCTTATGCAAATGTGTACTGACCCTACTCCTCATAGGAGCAGTCCTTCCAAATCTTCCAGCCAAGATAATCCCAGACTGGTTTCAGCCTTATTAGGCCACGTCAGTAGGGTATAGCTTGCATCCTATGGTAAAGAAAGCAAGGAACTTAAGGGTGGGCGAAGAGCTCCGCTTCACCCGTGGAGTGCGGAGTTTTGCCTACTCCGCACTCCACGAAGTAGGCAAGACTCTGCACACTCAGCGACGGGACGGAGTTGACCAGGCCCACGCCTCCCAAGGGCCCTATCAACAACTTTTTTACAAGCTTAAAAAACACGATATAAAGTAGTAAAACGCCTTACCTGAGCTCCGGCGTCCCCGGGCTGCCCTCTTCCTCCATCTTGACTTCTTGATGACAACTGCGCATTTGTGCGGGCGCCCGCGCATTTCTTGCGAGAAATAAGCATGCGTGAGTGCCTGCGAAGCAGGCAAACACAAGAGTGGGGGGCATGACTGAAAGGTTGAGGATTGACAGGATCCTTGAGGTAAAGTGCGCATGCCGGGTTGGATGGGTGCCTTGCTCTGTTCAGCCCGACATGTGCACTTAAACCCCTGCCTACCTGTGCGCAGTGTAGGAGCTTGGGGATTGCTGTCATGGCCCTCAGGCCTCCTAAGGTGCATTTGCAGCTCCTGGCCCAGCCAATCATTGTGTGGGTCTGCAGCGTCTCGATTAGCTCAGGCCAGGTGTTGCGGGGGTGCGACACAAGGCCGAGCTGCCGTTGCAAGTCTGGTCATGGAGGAGGAAGATAGGGACAGCTGGGAGACCCCCAGGCCTTAGGGGCAAGATATGTAAGTGTGCCCGGCATAGGAGAGAGGTCTCTCTAGCAGAGCCGGGGGATGGAGGCATTGTAGGGGTCCTAGCACAAATGGGGAAGTGATGGGCCAGCTGGGGAACAATGGGCCCCTTGTCAGCGCCCCCATGTGCCGCCAATATCTGCACACTCCTCCCGCCCCCCAAGAAGGCGCGTGTAACGCAGCCCCTGACCACTGGTAGATGGTTCGGAGAAGGGACCAGGCAGAGGCATTGGGAGAAGGCGAGGGAACCTCCTGCCAGCGCCTGGCACAGATCGCACCCTTTAATGCCACTCCCAACAATTCCTTTCCCCTTTACTACTGTCCACCTTCCACAGGCGCGCCAATATCGTGGCGCTTGTTCATTTTTCTTAGTCTCTTTAGCATTCAATTTGACCGTTTTACAAATACTGATAACTGTTGGCTTACAGTTTATGTTCTTGTGCCACATTTGAGGCATTTTGCGTTCTCGCGTTAGAGGGCTTGTTCCGTTGTGCCAGTCCGCTTTCCTTCCAGTTCGCTGCATCATGTCGGATTCACTGGTCCCTCGTACTTGATCTGGCACGAGAGCACAACTGACGTATACATTTATTTTGTACTAATTTGGTAAAGTATACATCGAGTGTGTTCTATGCACGCGAGTATGGCAGTGTTACCTCGTACTATCAGCTGTGTGGTGTATCGTTCCACCTCCCCGGGAGTGCTTTCATTCCAATGTATGAGGGACTATTTTACACTCTAAAAGTGCCCCCCCCCCCCCCTCATGCAAAGGGAGTTTGAGGGATACGTTCACGGGCAGGCTTTGCAAACCCGGGTCTCTTCAGATGTGGGGGCATTCGAGTCTTATTACTCCTCTGAATTTGGGGAGGTTTTAGTTGATTGTTAATCACTATGGGAGCTTGTTCCAAGCCTTGCACGCGCGCACACAAATATTATTGGCAGCCTTTGTTTCTTTGGCACAGTTGTGCTCCATTCCTTCATTCCCTCTTCCAACTCTCCTTTAAGCCTCGGTGTACTGCAGTGTATGACACTTTGGGGAAATATGGTGGTCTCACACAGTGCTTAAAATGGGGAAAAATATGTGCAGTTACTCATTAAAATAGAGGTGTGGCAAGTGGGCGGGGCTAAGGGCAAAATATCATAATACATACTGCCCCCTGCAGTTTGGGGACATTCAAATGGGCGCTGCTGGAATCTTCACCAGCAACTCTGGGAAAGGATACTTCAGCCGAGTTAATTACAAGCTGCTCGGAAGCAGAGCGGCCTCTGCCCTCCACTGGATCAGAAACCTAACCTGGGCCTGCTGTCCCGTGGATCAGGGTACACGTACTCTCCCTGGCTACAGAGAAGTGCCGGTACTGACGGCAAAAAACTTCGGAAGTGCCGGTACTCAGTACCGGTGAGCACCGGCCCATTTAAAGCACTGGTCTCACAGAGAAATAGCGAATGCTGCAATTGCTTAGACGGAATAAGAATGCATGAAGAAAGAGAAGAGAAAGAACAGCATTTTTGGGTTTGAAGGGATTATTTTATTAACAAGAATGATGGCCATTTTGGGTCTGGAATGAATAGCATTCTCCAGGGTAGTCGATAGCCTCAGAGACACACTGTTCTTTTAGAAATAAATTAATACAAGTTTGATGGATAATCTGTTCTGAGAGTGTCCAGACAATTTGGAGAGAATAATGCGTATTTTAAACCAGAAAACATGTGACATAACTGACATAAAATTAGCTAGCGCTACCCAATATTGTTTTACTCAAACCTCAATAATAAGGTAAAGTTAAAAGCAGGTGAGACACTGAGGGTAGCAATTAGCCCTTGAGTCCATAGGTCATCATGTTTGAGGCAATACGAAATCCCCAGAAGGTGTCTCTGCATTTCTTCAGTGCCAGGTCCCTACTACTATAACTGCTGTTCCTTTGGTGTGGTACATACACGATACATTAGAATCCTTTATGCCTCACCACTTTTAAATGTCACTAGCCGCCACTGAAACAGTGGTACAACCCTAATTGAGGGATTCAAGGACCTTAGAGAGAAGTTTGGCTGTCCTTAAGGTGCACCTGGTCTGCAGGGGAAAACCTTAAAAATAGAGGGGATTCAAACTGTCCCAAAAAAGAGCAATGGACAGGAGAATCCAAAGATTGAAAAACTGCACCGCGGGTCACTGGCTTTGGTCTGTTCACTTGCTTATGCCTAAACTCTATGAAGTGTATGCTCTCGGTAACTACAATTACTCCCAAGTGGGGTACCAGCAGATTAAGATAAAACCTCCCATTGCTGGTAAAATGGAGTGTAATATTCCCTCATTTTCCATTCTATCGTAGGGAAAAAGAGATGCATAATTTATACTTTTCTTTTCTTCACTGCCCTTCCCCTCAATAATTTTTACAGGTTTTTCCTGGTGAAATCTGTCTGGGAGTAATTATGGAACTGAGATATTTATTCCATGTGGTAAATACCCAGGGCCTCATTTATGAGTTTTTGCCATAGGGCAGCGTCGCAGGCCTTCCTGCTGCACCGCCCTATGGCAAAAGAAATGGGCAGGAATGCGCCATATCTATTGGATACGGTGCATTCCTGTCCCTTTCCCCTGCACTGGTGCACAATGGGCTGCCATGCGCCAACGCAGGCACCTTTGCACCATGGTGCAAGGGTGCCTGCCTTGCGGGGATGATTATTTTTGTGCAGGAAGGGAAACCTTCCTGCACTTAAACAATCACATGAGAATTTTTCCTCTTTCAATATGTACTGAAAAAGGCAGCACACATAGAAAAAGAAAAGACGAGGAGAAATAAAGATATTGCTCCTTGTTGTGCCTCGCTTACGCCTCCCCTGGGGAGGTGTACGTTTTTGGCGCTGCCTCAGAGTTACGTTTTCTCGTAAATCTGGGGCGGTGTCAAAAAGCCATGGCTGTTGCTTGGAATGCCCCCAGCAACACCCATTGCATGCTCCTTCAACGCAGAAAACTGTGTTAAAGAGATGATATTTGCGAGGCAGTCTTAAGCCAAAAAAAGTGGCCTAGTGCTGCCTCGTAGATATGGAGCACAGAGAGTGACATTCCGGGGGCTCAAGGGGCCTCATAAATGAGGCCCCCCAATCTCCAGATAGGAATTCCATGTGGGAATTAACACAGAACTAGGAATTCTATTCCCTGCACAAACTCTGTTTTTCAAAGAGTTCAAAATGTGTCCCATAATGCATAATCAGGGCCTTTGCATCTATTATTAAATCGATGTCACAAAGAAATGTGTCTTAATATGTCAAGGTTTTTTTAAAGCGTGAAATCAATTCTTTCCTCTGTGAACATTACATTTTTACATGTTTTACTGTTTATATTATTCTCGATTATTTACCTGATTCATACTGGAAAACAAAACAACATAATTATTTAATGATGTACATAGGATAAGTGATACTGAAGTAAAACAATGTGCACCCTACATTAAGCACCATTTCTGGATATCATCCTCTTCCTGCATTAACCAGGGGAGTATTCCAACTCACTTGAGAGTGGCTCTGATGGTCAAAGCAACAAACAACAAAGTGATGGAAGGCTTGTTTGAAATAATCTCAACCACTGATGATAGCTTGAGCCCCATCCCAGTCCTACAACTTGTTTTTTTCATTTTATTTCAATGTTTATTGTGCACGCAGAACCAAAATGTATCAGAGGTTTTTTTTTAACATTTCTTTATTGGTTTTTTTTTACAGCCAGTATTTACTCACATAAAGGAGTATACAGTGAAATTGTTAATGGCATTTTAACATCTTAATAGCCATAATTTACTTTTCCACCATCCTTCTCATGTAGTATTTTGTATACACCAGATAAAGCTAACTAAACTTTTAACCCCCCCCCCCCGTCCCAAACTGGCTTCTAATTTGCAGTTATTCCATGTGCTGCATAGGGTGATGTTACAGGATAGTGTTATTCTGTTCTAATTTGGGGTGCATTCCCTTCAACAGGTATCATTCAGAGTGTTGCTGGTACGGTCAGATGTCCTCTGGCTGGCCTCTGTCCCGCCCCTCTCGCGTGTCGGGGTCCTGCTGTGTGTTTTGAGCCGGACCTACCAGTTCCTGTATCATTGTTCCCCAGGCCAGAAGCACTTCCGTCAATTTCTCATCTCTCCTCATTTTCCTCATATGCTCCTCTTCTGCTGTTCCCCATTCTTTGAGGTCAGCCTCCCATTTGCTCTTAGTAGGGCCTCTTGGAGCTAGCCAGGGTATTGTTATATGTCTTTTAGCCACTGTTAGGCCCAATACTGAAAATTGTCTGCTTGTCTTACGCTTTGATGTCTCTGGGCAGCAGTCCCAGGAGACAGCTCCTCACCTCTAGGGGAATCTTTCAACCTGTTACTCTGTTGTTAAGTTGCTCCACACACCAGACCAGTATTCCTTTATCATAGGGCAGTGCCAGACCATATGCACGAGGTCTGCTTCTTGGTGTTGGCATCTGGGGCAGCGTGAGTCTTGTGTTGCATAAATGGCATGTAGCCGTCTGGGGGATAAATATGTCATGTGTATGATGTTGCATTGTATCTGTTCAATCCGTGCGCTCCCTGATACTTTCCGGGCTTCTCCATGTATGCGAGACCAATCTGCGGGAGTCAAGGGCTCTTCACTGGCCGCCTGCCATCTCTCCTCTACCCTAAGTGGTTTACCTTGTCTGTCTGCCTGTAGTGATCTGTATAGGTGAGTCACAAATTTGTGCCCTCCCGCCATTGTAATCTAGTGACTAATGTGTGCATGGGACCTGGCTCCTCCGGGAATGTTGGCCAAAGTGTTGGGCCGTGGCGGTCAGTTTCGCGTACTGTAAGAAATGCCCTTCGCCTAGTGTGAATGTTTCAATTGTGTCTGGGAGTGTAATGAATCTACCCTCAGGGTACAAATCAGACAGCATTAAGAAACCCCCATCTTTCCATTTCTTCACTGACATTGTCTGTGCTATCTGGGCAAAAGGGGACACAATCCAAATATCTAATTCTGGTGCGTAGGGTGCTTTTTTATTACAGTCCATATCCTTCCCATATTCTAGCCAATAGTTATGTTTATGGGGGAAGCGAGTTTTGTAGGCCCCTGCCCTTCATCAACAGTGTCCCTAGTTGTTGTACTCTGCAGATTCCCGCAAACAAGGTTTGTTCCCTGTTAGGGTCTGTGTCTAACCAATGTATCACATGGTGGAACTGCGATGACAAATAGTATATTTCCAAATCTGGTATCTCTAGTCCCCCTTATCCCACGTCCGTTTCATTATGTCAAGTCCCACTCTACAGGGTTTCCCTTTCCTCCCATAGCTTCACCATAAGGGCATCTAGGGGCATACTATCAAGGACAGGCGATACATTATCGCCGCTTTTATCTGCAGGAAACGGCAGACAAAGCGGCGATAATGTGCTTGATAATATGCTCTATGAATGCCAATCGAAGCCCATGTTAGATGTCTTCACATCTAACATGGGCTTCGATTGGAATTCATAGAGCATATTATCAAGCACATTATCGCCGCTTTAGCGTCAGTTTCCTGCCGATAAAAGCGGCGATAATGTAACGCCCGTTCTTGATAATATGCCCCTCAGTTCTTTAAAAATCCTGTGGGGTAGTTCATAGAAAGACCCCTGCTTAACGTATTGGCATCTTGGCAATACTACCATTTTGATCAGAGCTACTTTACCCATGAGGGACAATTTCAGTGTATTTCAGAACTGGACAGAGCCCTGCAATCCCGCTATGATCCTTCCCATATTCAGATCGTAGAGATGGTCTTCCTCACGTGCTATATGTATACCCAGGCACCGGACACTGTCCATTGTCCATGGGAGCGCTATCTGTGGGAGCTGAGATAGTGAGTGTCTGCCTAGCCACACAGTGGGAATAACTGAGATTTAGATTTACTAATTAGGAGTCCTGACACCGCTCCAAACTTTTCAAGTACTCCCAGTAACATCGGGGTGGCGATCGTCAGCCGGCTCAGGTAAACTAGGGCATCGTCTGCGTATAAGAAGACCACATGTTCTGTCTCACCTATCGTTATGCCCCATCCTCTCAACACCTGTCTCAAGTGGCCTGCCAACTGCTCTATCGCTATGGCGAATAGCAGAGGCGAGAGCGGGCAACCCTGCCACGTTCTCCTCTGTAGGCTCATGCTCGCCCGATACGTATCTTCCTGTGCGTACCCTAGCCATTGGGTTTGTATAGAGTAGTTTTACCCAATCAATAAATGAGGGGCCCAGACCCATGATGTGGAGCACCTGCCAGATGTATTCCCATCTCACGGAATGAAAGGCTTGCTCAATGTCTAAGACGACCAGGGCATAGTCTTCCTTTATCGGCCCTAGGAACTGCATGACATGCGCCACCCAATGGAAATTTTCAAGGGTATTTCTGCGTGGTATAAACTCTGACTGGTATTCATATATAAGCTGGAGGAGATGCAGCAGTAACCTATTTACCAGAACATGGCAGATGAGCTTGAGGTCGACATTTAGCATAGAGATAGGCCTGTATGATCTCGGCGATACCCGGTCCTTCCCGGGCTTGGGCACTACTACTATGAGCGCCTCCTGCATTGTCTGTGGTAACTCCTTCTTCTCCCAGGCCTCTGAAATTACCTCCAGTTGCCTGTCTGCAACCAAACCAGGCTATTGCCGACAAAATTCCGCTGAAAGTCCATCGGTGCCCAGCGACTTTGCTGGTTTCAGTTCCATTATTGCAGCCATTAGTTCAGTTTATGTCATCGGGGCACCGAGGGTCTTCTGGGCCTTGGGGTCAAGTCTGGGCAATACTATCTCGCCAAGATATCCCATTATGCTCGAGTTGCTCGTGGTGTTCCGAGGTGCTGTGTTTACGTCTTTCTGATGTGCTGCAAATGCAGCATTAATTTTGTGTTGTGTATGTACTATTTTACCCCCTCTATCGCAAATCTCTAATACTGGTCTTGGTCGAGTTTCTGTTCTGCTCAAGTGCGCCAGTAGGCGGATAGATTTGTCTCCCTCCAAGTAACACCACCTTCTACTCTTGTTCCTGTCATATTTATCCATATATATCCAATCTATCCAACGTCTCCCCTACCTTCTGACGTTGTGCTGTCCAGCGCTGGGAGAAACCACACAGTCAGTAGGAAGGTCCATCTCCAGTATGGCCGATCCGCACTCCTGCCTACCCAGGGCTCTTTTTATCCCCACCTCCAAGGACATACATACTTCCCGGAGGACCACTTTTATGGCATCATCCCACTCTACAGCTCTACTACTCGCCATCTGCCAGTTTGTCTCAAAATACAGCACCAGCTCCGCCGACGCGGTGTCCCTAAAGACGTTGTCGGTGAGTGCTTCTGCATTTGTTCTCCATAATGGTATCCTAGGTGTAGGCCTGTGCAGAGCATACACATCAGTGATGGGGAGTGGTCCGATAGGTACTGGGCCAGGTATTGGGCATCTATAACTCTATGGGTGGCAGTCGCCTGTATAAAGAAATAGTCTAGGTGACTGTAAGTATCCTGTAAGTATCCGTTGCTGGGGTGTGACATGAATAGGCTTGTTTGTGTGGGTTGCGATGTCTCCAGATATCTATCGGGTCCAGGCTAGTCTGGACCTGACGTAAGGCCTCCCTCGCCTTAGGTTTGGTATCTATTCTGGGGGGATATCTGTCCATTACCCATTCAGTACACAATTATAATCGCTTGCCATTCTGAGTTCTATTTCTTGCGTAAGTTGGGCGTGCATGCTGGCTGTTTGTTTGATTTCAGTCGTTACTTCGTTAAAATATCTCTTCTAATATTACATTGGTGTCGACCCTTGCAAACTGTGATTCAAATGAGACTTCCATACCATTGTCATAACCTCACCACATTATTTAGGCATTGGGAAACATTACAAAAAGAGCATACTTTGTCGTTCCACATTTAAGCACTTAAATATCTTCATCATCTACCACTAGGGAGGGAGGACAACAGGGGCGCACAGCATACTCCTACTTTTGTTCCATGGATCCCATATTCTGGAACATTTTTGTGGGCAACCCCAACTTTCATAAACCACACTCTCAGCTTGCATGCACAAATCCATGTCTAACTCCCAATCTTTGTAACGTAGCTGAACTTCACCCCTCCATGTTCTTGCCATGTTGCGCTTCCCTACCATACACCACAGAGTAATCCACAGCTGCTCGGTCCGTGACAAATCCGTGGTGTCCTAAATATTAAGAAGACACATTTGGGGGAGTCGTCTATTTTAGACTTACACACGCGAGTCATACCAGCAATGACTTTTTCCCAATACTTTCGTAGGACAGGGCAGTACCACCATTGATGCATATAAGTACCGTCTGGTCATAACTACACTGGCAAGCGGGGGATCCCAGCTCCCCCATCTTAACCAGTACAGAGCTAGTATGTACAAAGCAACAATTTAAGTTGTATGAGTCTGAATCGCGATCGGATCGCTACCTCGTGAGGAGATGCTAGCGATTCTCTTCAATCGCTGTCACCCAGATCTCCAACATCGTCAGCCCACTTAGCCCCCAATTTATCCTGAGATACTGCAGTAATAATGAGGATTTTCCAGTAAGTCAGAGAGATAGCCTTTTCCGGGAGATAGTCGTCCAACAACCTGAGCTTCAGAGGCGAGGAAACCGGTACCACCGAGTTCTTAGGAATGGATTTATACAATGCATGTCTGACCTGCAGATAACAAAAATTTTCGATCGTGCAGTTGATAGTCTCTCTGCAGATCGGCAAAGGGGATCACTTTACCACTCGCCCACAAATCCCCGACCATAGAAAGACCTATCAAATCCCATTTATCGAATCCTGGCTGCTGGGAGAGCATACCCAAGCGGACGGATTCCAGCAGGGTGTAACTTGCGTTATTTTGTCTCTCCACCCCAAAGCCCGCGTTGCTTTATTTCATATATTCACAGTAGTTGAAGTGGGAGCAAACCTGGGTGCATAACGAGTACCTCCATAAGGTGCTCTGAGATAGGAGCCAGGTAGCATATTATGTTGGTCCCTTCTAAAGCGGGGTCCGAAACAGGTCGATGAACCCATTGATTTAGAACAACTAATTGGGTAGCCCAGTAATAAGACCTGAAGTCATGCAGGCCAATACCACCATCGTACCAGCTCTTTGTAAATTTAGTGCGAGCGATACAGGGGGCACCCTGATCCCAGAGCAGGGCCCTAACTTCGGAGTAAATTAATTGGAAATACCGCGGAGGAACTGAGTATGGCGTGTTCTGCAAAGCATACAAAAACCGGGGGAGGGCCATCATCGTGTACAGGGCCTCTCTAACTAGCAATGTAAGGGACAACGTTTTCTTGTGACGGATATCAGTTTTGAGATGAAGCAGGGGGGCAACAAGTTACATTTATAAAAGACAGAGGAGTCTGGCGTAACGTAGATTCCTAAATATTGAAAACCGTCCGTCACTATGTTGGCCTCACAACCCATCGGTAAACGCTGAGGGACCCCACTCAACACGTACACCACGGACTTGTCCCAGTTGATTGTATGCCTGGAATATTTTTTAAATAAATTGAAGATATGGAGGACATGTCGCAGTGAGAAAGAAGGTCTGGCCAGGTACAACAAAATGTCGTCGGCATAAAGGGAAATCCTTTTGGACCAATCAGGCGCCCAGTTCAGTCCCCTAATAAGCGGGTCTCCCCTTATCCAACTCGCTAGGGGCACCAGGGCCAGGGCAAAGAGCAGGGGTGACAGCGGGCAATGCTGTCTCGTACCCCTCCCCGGGACAAAGAATGCAGAGTGGGCACCATTAACAGAAATCCGTGCCAAGCAGTCAGCATAAAGAAGACGCACCCAAGACAGGAATCGGCCCCCAAAACCATACCGCCCAAGTGCAGTGAAAAGAAATGGCCACTCTTTCATATCAAAGGCCATTTTGGCATCAAGGGACATAATAATGGTATCTTCCAGGATAGTGGCGGCCCTACCTAACACTCCATTCAACCTTCGGAGATTCAATGCTGTATTTCTAGTGGGCATAAAGCCCAATTGGTCGGGTGTATTAGTTTAAGAAGGCATGGAGAGAGGCATCATGCCAAGAGCTTGGCGAGGATCTTGACTTCCGGGTCCAATAAAGAAATGGGATGATAGGAGCTACATTTCTCCAGGGGTTTACCCTTTTTATAGATCACTACAATAGAGGCTAATCGTTGCGAAACAGGCAAAACACCGTGAACTCTGCTCTCTTCATACATTTTGATTAAGAAGGGGGCAATAGTAGTAGCATTGGATTTATATAATTCTATTGGAAGACCACTCGGGCCCATAGCTTTACCTGACTGTAGAGAACCAATAGCCTTTGTAACCTCTTCAACTGTAATATAAGCCTCCAGGTTCCCCACATCTTGAGCATCCAGAGTAGGTAGCGGCAGGATGGCCAGTAACTCTGCTGATTCAGCTCGGGTGGATGACTGCCTGGATGTGTATATCTGCTCAAACTATCTGGCGAAGGTCTCGGCTAGTTCAGTCCTGTCACTTATTACCTCTCCCTCCTGTCCCACTATCTGGGCCACCCATCTGTTTGCAAATGACGCATTTCTGTATTTTCGCTTCCCCCACCCACAGGCAGTAGCCACTGATCCCAATACCTCAACAGATAGTGTGAGAGCAGGTATCTCCGTCCCAGTACAGTAACATCCCACCCCCTCCCAAGAACTCCTACTCCATCAACAGTTCACCAATGTCCCAATTAGACCCGTTCAGCAGTGTGACGAGTCCGCCAAACCCAGCGCTATCCTGCAAGTCCGTGTTGTGGACTCAACGATACGCCCAAGTGTAGCGGCTGGACTGCCCTATTTGGTTTATAGTGGTGGAACCCTGCCTTTTCGTCTCCTTTTATTTTTTTCCCCCTCTCTTTTGTTACGGGGAGTTTTGCTGCCAGTATCATTTATATGAGCAGTACCCACTCAGCTCCAGGTTCTGCTTCATAAGCAGGTGTGTCTACTCACAGTTTTTCTTGCAGTCACTAATGGTTTCTAGATATGCCATATGTGTCTCTGTCGGCCCCCAGTTGATCAGGCTTCAGGGGTGCCATCGGTCTGGGTCTCTTGCACTATGTAAACCTGTGAAAACTGGTTTTCCACTGGAAACGGTGCTATCTCTCCATGTAATGTACCTTCGGCACCCACCAGGATCCGTCCCATGGTCTGTTTTTCTTGCGAGGGGGGTCTCCCCCCTTTGTGCTTCCAATCCAACTCTGTTGTCTTCTGCTCTTCCTCCGTTGTTCGCACCATTCCTGGCTCTGTTGCTGGCTACCCAGACCCAGGGAGTCCTTCAAGTTATTTTCCTCCTGGGGGGATATATAGAAATGGAGCCTGCCATTATGCTGCACCCCTAGCCTAGCCGGGAATACTAAACTGTATTTGATGCTTTGTTCCCGTAGCAGCCGTTTGATCTCCAGGAATCCATTTTGGAGATCTTGTACTTTTCTAGTGTAAGCTCGGTAAATTTGAATGGGTCGATCCTCATATCTGGGGGGGCTTGGGTTCAGATGTGCTGCAGGATTTTTTCTCTGTCCCTGTAGTTAAACAGGCATGCTATTAGGGCTCCGGGCGGAGTTCCCGGGTGTGGGCTCAATGCTCGGTGAGCTCTCTCTATTGAGAAATATTTCGAGAGTCGAACATTGACAAAGGCTGTCGCTAGTCAACAACAACGAAAGAGTGACTGTTTTAAAACACACTGAAGGAAGCACTCAAATGTTGTTAAAAGGACCCTCACTCACCAACCTGGTTGGTGGCATGCTTCATCATTGCCGTTCCGGTGTGCTACAACGCCTGCAATTGCAGCGGAGCAGGTTGTGATTTTGTGCAAGTGAATTAGTGTAAGTTAAGAAGTAGCCAAAAGCGCCATGAAAAAAACTTTATTTTAGGTGATTTGGGTACTAATAAAAACAAGTGGCGGATCAGTACCAACTGAACAATGAAGCTGGGAGATCCGATAAGAACTAAAACTTGGTCGACATGAACATGTTTCTGCTTACTATAGCAAATTTCGCTAAGCATTCATCAAGACCTTAGTGAACAGTGAGACCGTGGCGGTATACGCACGCAAAGGCGTACCCTAACCTACGGTCATATGTAAAAAACTCATGGTTTTACCATGTAGGTAGTTCCTAAACCGGTGGTAACCTGTAGAGAAAAACATGAAAACTGATTGCTCATCATAATTCAATCATGTCATCAACTATCACTGAAAAAGTGGGTTACAGAAGTATCAACAATGAGTGTTTCATTCAAAATAACAAACAAAAGGAAGAAAAAGAAATGGGAAGAAAAAGTACGTCCCACGGATGTTTACTGTACTATTCACAACCCTTACTCATTTACAAGGAAAAGTCGGTCACCCACCTATATTCATTAGGTAGTTGCCACTATCGCCGCTCCCTTAGATAGGGGTAATGAAAAGAAGGAAAAAAAAACCTCTGGCAGATTACTGCCGTGTGTACTCAATAACGGCATAGATATTTAAACTGACTCATTAGAGAAACACAAAACACAAACAGGCGCCATACAATTATAATGCAAGTGGTTGCCCTGTGTTATGGGTAGAGCAATGTTTCTGAGAGAAACGACGGTTATGGAGAAAAGAGCCTTACTTGTTTCGAACGTACAAATTACTTCATGGAGCAGAGGCCGGGGACCCGTCTGGAAGTTCTATGAAGAAACAACCAAAATGTTTTACAGTTACAGGATCCCGAGGAATAGGAGCCCCTTAACCCCGCGAAAAGTGTACAAAACTTACTTCCAACGTTACGGGGACCCACCAGGAGCCTAACTGTACTCGTCCTGCTCCGAATATTAACATTCCGCCGGAGCTGCCCGGAAGAAAAGGAAAACAGTTCCGTGTCACGTGTGACGACGTGGTGACGAACGTCACTACGTAGCGTGCGGACATCGTTACAGAGGCTAGAATGGAAACCTCTTCGTTCCAAATGTTCACATGGCTAAGGGTTAATAAAGCATTTTTGAAAAAAAATAGTTCATGATGTAAACTCACACGCCCGAACCCGGAGTGAACGGGCAGGAGTTCCATGTCACGCATGGTGACATTATATCAAACCAATTAAGCATTTGGTGAAAAACTTTGTAAGAAAGCCTTCACGAGAGCATGCAATAAAGTTAACTGGAGTTCCATGTCACGCATGGTGACATTGTATCAAACCGATAAAGCATTTGGTAAGAGACTTTGTAAAAGAGCCCTCACGTGCGCATGCAATAAAGTTAACTAGAGTGGGTCATATGAGCCATTACTCAATCCTGAAATTATTCAGACAGACAAAGATTCCTGGTTATCAAAAAGGGCTCTTTTTTTATTTTTTTATTCTTTTATGAACTCTTTTAAAGAAGGAACAGGATAGCAATCCAAAAAAACTGTCAGAGAAAGACAGCAAAAGACACAGCTTGCGTAATGAGGATTCATTTTAGCACATTCCCCCAAGGTATGTTATCGTTAAGTCCCTGACGGTGAGTGGACAGACGGTAAATTCATCTTTGTTCCCTTTCGTACAGGGTTTGCTGTAAATTGGGACCAGGTTTCTGCTGCTCGATTATGGTCCAGGACAAATCATTTGTAGTGTGGCCCACAGCTAAAAAATGTTCTGTCATTTTTGTACACACTTTGCGACATCTAATGTTGCTCCGGTGTTCACACACCCGTTGTTTTATCTTCCTTGACGTCATACCTATGTAGTGTAGGCCACACGGGCAAGTGATCATATAAACAACGTTTGAGGAATTACAGTTCGTGTGAGACCGCTGCTGCCAGATGGATCCCGACTCAAGGTTAAGTTGTTTTGTTGGTTTTGTGAGGTGGCAGACACTGCAAGACCCGCACGGATAATGACCCGTAACTGGTGGGAGGCCCCATACCTCAGTGATGGTTTTGACCTGTTCCGTGGCTTGTACCTTAGGGCAGGTATGCACAAGGGAGTCCTTAATACTTCTTGCTCTTTTGTAGGAGAACAAGGGTTTCTCCCATTGATGGTCATTGACCTCCAAAATTTTCCAATATTTACGAATGGTTTTTGCAACCATATGAGATGCGCTGTTGTAGGTGGTTACACAGGTCAGCGGCACTTCTCCCTCATTTACCACTTTGTCTTCCAACAGTGCTTCCCTGTTCTGGTTCCGGGCGCGTTTGCAACTTTTTTTTCAATATCCTCTCGGGCTGTCACTATCCATTCCTCCAGAAACAGTTCTGCCAACGTTCCCTCTGCTTTTTCAGGAAACCTATAGATCGAAGGTTGTTCCTTCTGGACTGCCTCTCTGCATCTTCCACTCTGTCTTCCATCTGATTTGACGTGGCCTGGAGAGTAGCCACAGTGTTGCGTAGCTTCTGCACTTCGTCGCGCAGTTCACAACCTCCTCCTTTGTGTTCGTAACCCTCTCCGCAACCCTGTGGAGTTCGAGGTATAAGTGATTAATGTCCGCTGCTATGCTGTCCTTCTTAGTTTCCAGGGCCACTCAAGAGCCTTTAATAGCTTCCAATATGTCTGTCTTGTCTCGCACCTGGGCAGTTTGGTGATCAGGATCCATCGTTTCTCTTATCAGGTGCTCGGCTTGTCCAGGGCCAGGGACTGTGTAGTATTGTACAATCTTTTTGGCCTGAGCACCTCTCTGGGGCTTGTCTTTGACCATATTCAGGCATCAGCGTGTGCTCTTCAGTGCCTCTAATTCCTTCTCTCTAGACTAGGCAACCTGAGTGGCGTAGTTTTTTTGGGGCTTCCTAGCATCCCAGCGATTTCCCACCGGTTACGACAGTTAGTGGGACAGCACCCCCCTGTGAAGTACGCTGTTTCACTCGATCTGGGAGTTGGGAGGAGGCTACGTGCGCCATCTGATATTAGCTGTGTGCCAATGTGGGGTTTTCACTGTGCAAGTCTGACTCCCCTTTTATCTCTCTTATGTGTGCTTCTAGGGGTAGTATTACTCACTTCCGGCCTGTGGTGGGCTGTTGTTCCCGGTGCTGGTCACCGCCCACTACCCACAGTACAGTTCTTCCCAGAATACACGCAGTTCCAGGTCCATGGGGCAGCCCCCACTGCGGACCTCACAGGGGCTTCTTCTGCACCCCCTGCTTTGCAGGAGGACTTCTCTAAGGTCTGGTCAGCCCGCTTCCCAGTCTTTTAGTGCCTCGCGATCTCGTCGCAGGGGTGCCAACTCGATTGGCCGCTTCCTGGCCCAGACCCTCACCGCGCCTTCTGCTAGGCTCCCGGCCCCAGGCTCTGCGAGGTGCGCGGCAGGATCTATGGCCTCCCAACCTATTTCCTTTAATAAACGGCGCCAGAGGGCCTATATCCTCACCCTGGCCCACTGGTGAGCACCTCGCAAGCTGGCCGCACCCTTGCAGTCCTCCTGCGCTCAAAGCCGCACCCATATCCGGATCAGGCCTCTGCGTGGGCGCCGGCAACCTCAGCCGCTCAATCCCCTGCGGGGACCGGGTCACTTCGCTTCTTCAAGGGTGTCGGTGGGTGGAAGGGGGAGGAATGTGAGTTCCTATCGTCTATTCCCGTTTCAGCACACATCAGGACTCCAGTCAGGTGCCGCCATCCCAGGGTCAGGAACTCCACCCTCCATCTCGGGGCCACCAGAACTCTATACTTCTCCTGTGGGCGACTTTTGCTGGTGGTGACCCCTCAGAGCCTCCCGGTAGCTCTGGGAAAGTTTCCTTATATCAGTTCCGCCAGGATTCTGTAGGAAATTGTGAATAGGGCAGGAGCTCCACTCGAGCACGCCACCTGGCCATCATGTTGGGCCACATACGCAAAATGTCCTTCAGCTTGTTTGTTGCAGAAGAGTGCGCATCGAGCAGTCCTAACAGCTGAACAACAACAAAATAACTTAAAACGTCCAGGTAGAGTTTAGGTAGGTTCTAACTCCTCGCCCTTACGAATATCACTACCAATGTGGGACAACAAGAACACTGATCTTGTGCTGTAAATGAGAGGTTACAGAATAATGGGGCTCTAGAAGTGAGTCAATGATTCCACTACAAACAAATAGACAGTGCTATTTTAAGGACTTGTGTGGCCCCAAGAAAGACATATTTAGGCCTCCACAATTCGGAAAAACGTTCAGCTTTTTCGAGCCCTCATGGTGCAAAACAAGATTGAATTAATACTAAACTCTCATAAAAAGAAACACACAAGAGAGCCAACACCTCAGGCAGACCAATGCAGCTCAGCCAATTATTAGCAAAAGAAATTGTGGACAAGCACTGATAAAATTGTTTCCTTCTGTGCTTAGATCTAGATTCTTCTGTGTTCCAACAACAATATTGTATGTGGAATTCAGTGTCTAACTGGCCTGTTCTCCCATTATAGACAAGACCCAGTAAGGTTGGCTTGGTAGATGAATAATGGAGTAGAAAAAAATAATATAAGAAGACATATGCACATAGCAATTGGAATTTTTGATTTTTTTGGCATACATTAGTACTGACAGATATATTCCCCTCCACAAATGGCATTCTCAATGCAACAGTAATAAACAAACCATGGCTCTGATGATTTTCACCATTCTATCGGGGTAAATCTGATAATTTCCTTCTTACTTCTCTTTCCTTGCCTTGACCCATCTTTCTTCAGTGTGTACACTTCTTGGCTAGACAATGATCTGCATCTCTGCTGAGAAATATAAATCGGAGGGACAGGATACAAGAGAAGGACAGAGAACTAAAAAGGAATGATAAAGCGAGAAGGATTAAATAGAGGAAGAACAGATATAGCGATAGGGTAGAGTACAGCTAAAGTAGCAAAAGAAGTGGTTAAGAGAACACTATAAGGTAGAGAAAGCGGTAAGATTGAGAGATAGGCAACATCAGAAAAAAAGTACAGAAATACAGATAAGGAAAAAGAGTAGAGAGGCAAAGAGAAATGTACAGAGAGGGAGAGGGGTGAAGAGTAGAAAGTGAGATGAGGTATAGAGAGAAAAGAGATGAAGTAGAGAAACAAAGGTGAGATAGAGGAAGAGAAGTGATAGATAGAAAAGGACAGAGATCACTGCAAGGTGGAGAGACACAGGTGAGCAAAAGAGATGTATAAAAAGAAAGGTGCGTAGAGAGAGTGACTCAAAATAGAGAAGGAGATATGGATAGGAATATATAGAGAGAGACAGAGAGAGGGTGTAATGATGAGAGAAAAATAGTTTGGGAAAGAGAATGAGTGAGGTGAGAGACAGAACAGAGGTAGAAAGAGTGAAGAGAAGTGAAGATGCAAATTAGCTAATGTTTAATAAGGTAAATTGAGAGGTAAAATAATGAGAGGGTAGTGACTTGAGAGAGATGAGGTTGAATAATAGATGTGAGGTATAGAGAAATGGAGTAGAGAGAGGCAAGTAGAGAGTGGTGAGATAGAGGTGTGCGTGAGAGAGAGAGAGAGAGAGAGGTGAGGTACAGAGAGATAAAGAGACAGAAATGTGAGTCAAAGAGAGATGAGGTTGAAAGAGGTGAAGTGGTTGATGGGGAGATACAAGAAGTTGAGATGGAAACAGAAGCGAGGTGAAGAGAGAGTGGTTAGGTAGAGAGAGGGAGTAGAGATTAGACTTGGCCATAGAAAGTGGTACAGAGTGGTAGACAGGTAGAGACAGGTGTAGAGAACGAGGTTTTTTGAAAGAGAAGTACAGTAGACAGAAGAGGCCTCTCGAGAGGAGTGATAGAGAGGTAGGGAGTAGAGAGCTTAGTATATAAATTGAGAGAGAGGGGATGAAGAAGAGGTGTGAAGTAAATTAAAGAGATGTCGATGAGACACACAGATAGGTGAGGCAGAGAGGTAGAGGGTGGAAGCAAGATATTGGGGTGGCCAGGGAGAGGAATAGATAGAAAAGTGAAGGCTGAGAGAAGTAAAAGGATTAATAAAGCAGAAAGAGATGAGATACAATAAGACAGAGAGATAGAAAAAGAAATTAAGTAGCAGATGGCAAGGCAGGAAGAGAGGGGAGAGGTTAAGAGAGAGGCAAGGTAAACTAGAGACATGTAGCAAAATAGAGAAGTTACAAGGGGTGTGCAAGGTAGGGAGAGAAAGAGAGATGATAGAGCAAGAGATGGGTATGACAGAGAAAGAGATGTAGACAGAAACATAGAGAGTGCTAAGACAGGGATAAGGAGAGACAGATAGAGTCAGAGGTAGAGGTAACCAGAGAGAGGAGAGAGAGAGAAAGAGAGAGAAGTGAAAGAGAAGGCAAGTCTTGTGACTGTCCCCATCACATTACTTGGAGGCCCCATGGAAGGTGGTGAACCTGGCTATTGTCTAGCTTATTACATCGTTTCTGATAACAGGAAGTTGTGTTTGGTGATTTGACAACTGATTACCTGACGAGCCCTCGAACGGATGAAGCTTGAAGCAAGGCACTGGGGGGCAGATTTACAATAACTGGCGCATCCCTGTATATCAGCAGGGATGCGCCAGTTATTGTGCGCCATGCCTCCGCCACCATGGATGTGCCGCTTTTACAATGCGGCGCACTATGGGGCAAAAACGGCACAGATGTGTGACCCATCTGTGCCGTAAAAGCGGCGCATTGCTGGAGTTGCGTCGCAAACGCGACACAGCTCCAGCAAAGCTTGGGGATGCCCTATCTTGTTAATGCTGCATCAATCCTTACGCCTGCTTCAAGCAGGTGCAGGGTTTTGACGAAGCATGGGCCCAAATGTGACTAAGTGAAATCTTGTAGATTTCACTCAGCCACTTTTAGGAGGCGTTCCTGCACCGGAAAACACCCCTCCCCACCCCCCTGAGCAGGAACGCCTCCTTCTGGCGCAGGGCTTTACAACGTGACGCATCTCGCAGATGCGTCATGTTGTAAGTACCCCGCACCATGGCGAATCTTTTTCGCCGCCGCTGCATCGCAAAAGTGATGCAACAGCGGCGTAAAAGGGGCGCAAGGGGCTTGTAAATCTGTCCCTTGGAGTCCAGAACCCAAACTTGTGGAATCCACTGAACCCAAGCTGAATATTACAGCATGAGAGTTAGGAACAGAGAGTCTTCACCACAATGCCCAACAGTTTTGTAAAAGATATTTAGGACACAATATTAATGTCAGACAATATCTTTGGCAGCAATATTCTGACATAAAATCCATCATGTGGACTCTGGCATCACTACAACAATAACCAAGAAAATTAAACATGTTTCCCGCCCTTACAGAGTCTTTCCTTTGTTTCCATGGTAGACGGAGCAGGGCACCAGGTGTAAAGACACATTTTGTTGACTACTTGCTGAAATATATCAATATGCACATACAGTTATTAGAATATACCCTAGTGACACGTTCCCACCTTCTAGCCGTTCGGAAATGTGCACAAGCAAATCACATTCGACCCCCAAAGTTTTATAAAGCACCTTTTTTATGTTGAGAAATCATCGCTAATACCCCATAATGCTCTTAACTCTGATAGGGTTTATCTGACAGTGACTAGGGTTATTCAATTGTAAAAATATTTGAATAACTGAAAACTATTTAAATGAAGGCATGACTTCCAAATACTGTTTTATTACTTGCAAATGAACCTCTTCTTTTGATATAAAATGTCTGGCAGCACTCTCCGTTTTCTTGTGTTTTGGTCATCTGTGCAGCTGAAGATTGCGAAACTTCAATAACGTTCAAATAAAAATGAAAAAAAACACTTCAGTCTTCATAGACCAAAGAGGCCAGCTGAAGATTTACTGTTCGGTTTACTGACGTGTTGTCCAGTTCTGCGCAATCTCAGAGCAGGAAAAGATACATAAAAAGATTCTGCATATGCACGAAATGTGGTGCAAGTGTCCTCTGTGGGTCATTTACATGCATCTGCCCCTGCCAAAACTTTGGGCTAAATTCACAAAGCAATTTTGGAGCAGACCTGATGCAAAATCCTTTGCAAAAAGAAACAAGCATTTACAATGCAACGGTTTCGCCTTTGCAAAAGTTAGAGCTATTGGCATTGTAAATGACAAAATTTTTATTTATGTGTTGGTTTTGAAAACAGATAAATAAATGGCATTGTCATTTACAATGTCAATAGCTTAATCTCTCGCAAATGCCACACACACACACAGAGAGCCCCCCCACACAGAGCCCCCCCCCACACACACACACAGAGCCCCCCCACACACACACCCACACAGAGCCCCCCCCACGCCCACACCCACACAGAGCCCCCCCACGCCCACACCCACACAGAGCCCCCCCACGCCCACACAGAGCCCCCCCAGACACTGCGAGCCTCCCCCACACACTGCGAGCCCCCCCACACACTGCGAGTACCCTACCTTTTTTAGTCTCCTGTTTATTTTTTGAAATGTTCTATTGAGTAACCCGTTTCTCATTTAAAGTAACTGGTCCTATAGTACAGCGCTCTGACACCTTTGGGTAATGTCCGCGCTATATAAAAATGCACTAAATAAAAAAAACTCAGTGCTTAGTTTCTTCCGGAGTCTGCACCTCTCTGTTCAGGTGTGTGTATATATATATATATATATATATATATATATATATGTGTGCTCTGGTGTATGTTCCGAATTATGGATTCTAGCGTTTACTCCGTGGTCTGGATTCCAGCGTTTCCCCTGTGCCCTCCTGGTGTGTAACCTTCCGTGCCGGTGTGTTCTGGAGTTTATTGCACACATTCTTCAGGCGCAAACATACCCACAACAGCCACACATTCATCTTGCACAACACACACATGCATTCAGAGAAATACCCTATATACTGTCTGAGCTCCCAGCATGATTGGTCTCCTTGCTGGATACATAGCCATGCATATTCACACACATACAGCCATCCAGAGGCATAATAATAGTGCAAGAGCCCTAAGCAAGGTAACGTAACCCAGTAGGACTCCGTGGAGTATTTAAAAGACTCCATTGTGGGGGGGGGGCAATGGACCTCTCACTCACCTGTGACCTCATTCTTATTACACTGCATTTGCATACTAGTGTACTAGTGATAGCGACACCAATTTAATTATCTCAAACACATGCCATGCTGCAAAGAAGTGCACCGATCCTTCGGAAATAATCCGTGAAAGAAAAAAATACACCTCACGCAGATAAACAAATCCACAAAAGCAATTTATCAGAGGCAAGTAAAAAGCGAGCTGAACAAAAATAGACATGCTGCCACAGACATTGGACCCAGTGTGATTAACTTATTGAGTTCAGCTTATTTTTTCACTGTAAATTCGGGCGTTTTTTGTTATATATTTATGATGGTACTCGTAACATAAGTACTGTGAAAAGCAATACACCTCGCCAGTGATATCTACCGGTTTTGCCAATGCTTTTTTTATACCAAGATGGCAATCGTTAATGCAGGCCCATCTGCAGCAGCTGTCAATTTAGTTATATTTATAGAAACACTTTTCAGGGATGCCTGCTGCCATGCATGCACACTTGCAGGCAGCCATCTTGGAATAATAAACCAAATCTTTTTAAAATTAAGTCTGGCAGAAGCAGCTGTGTGTGCCGTTCAGAGAGTCGGTGAGAAAGTAGGACCTGGTCTGCAATGCAAGCTCTGACATCATTAGTGGGAAAGTGCATGCCATCCCATTAAAATACTCCTTGGGCAGGACAAACACAATAGAGGGGAAATGCAAATAATCAGAAGCAGTGAAGTGGCATATGGCCAGAAAAATATTCAGTCAGGAGCAAGGGGCTGAATCAAGGACTGCTCTACGTTCAGCAGATTATTAACTATTAAGGATAGCAAAAAAAATGTACATGGAATACATAAGTTTTAAGCCACGGACCTTAAATATTCAGAATCACCAGAGACTTCTTCACATTTTCTGCTGATGCCCAAATAAAGTACTCGAGGTGTACATTATACATTTTTCTGCAGCGCAAAACCCTGGAACTAAAATCTACTCAAAACTACTCGTTAGTCTTCAATGATACAAGGAAAATCTATTAAACCAAACCACTTAAGCCATGTGTTTTTACAAATCCTTGCTTGCAGTCAATCCACTTGATTCTTTCAGCGTGGCTAGACTACAACTCCCAGAATGCTGTTTTGAGGATGATGAAAGTCCGAGCTGTAAACAAATGGAACAAAGGTGTCTGGTAATTATTGAACAAAGACCGAGGGTCTCTCGGTTTTTGACTCAACCTGCGTCAAGGGGCATAGAACGAATTCATCCCATTCTTTATGACAATTTTTTTTTTATCTGACAAATGCGCGAATCTTAACTGAATGTTTAATGTGAATCTAAAGGCCGAGGAGACCAGAGTGACACAAACAAGTTCTACCTCGGGGGGGGGGGGGGGGGGGTAGGGCGGCGGGAACGGCCAGCACTCACAGGACGAGGAAATAAACCATAGTTTGAGACTATAAAGATAATGCGCCTCTGCAAACTTGTACACCCAGAGCTCCTTCCCGCCTGCTAAATTTATCCAACCAGCGTTTTCCAGCCATCGCTTTCAACCTATCTCTAGGTAAGCACCTATCTGCGCGCTTCCCATTCGACTCTCTGAATTGCTTAGAAGTCGCCCGTATTTGACATAGATTAGGTATTACGGAGATAACTAATTACATATTAATTTATCCCCGTTTTTTGCACCATGTCTTCTATGCAGTGCCCAGTCTGACAACCACAGTCCTATTCTCCGTCCATCCACCAGATAGGAAAAACGATCAGCGTTTCCCCGCGATCGCTTTCAACCTACTTTTAGGTAAGCACCTATCTGCGCGCTTTCCATTCGAACTTCTGAACTGCTTAGAAGCCGCACCTATTTCACATAGATTAGGTACTACAGAGATAAATAACTACATATTAATGTATCTCCGTATTTGCACCATGTTTCCCAACAGCGCAGACGTTGACACATACGGTTTTATGAACAACTTGTGACAAAAGTAAATACACAATCACACCTACTACTAAGAGAGTAAAGTAGTAAGAAGAAAAACAAGCAACGAGGAGTGAAAGGGGAGGGGGGACGGGAACGGACACACGGGGAGGGGGGCGGAACGGACAGCGGGAGGGGGGGAAACAGAGCTCACGAGCCAAAGTACATAACAGCAACGGAGAGTGAAAGGGGAGGGGGGGCGGGAACGGGCACACGGGGAGGGGGGCGGAACGGACAGCGGGAGGGGGGCGGGAAACAGAGCTCACGAGCCAAAGTACATAACAGCAACGGAGAGTGAAAGGGGAGGGGGGCGGGAACGGGCACACGGGGAGGGGGGCGGGAAACAGAGCTCAGGAGCCAAAGTACATAACAGCAACGGCAATTTGATGGAACGGCGACTACGAGAAAACACGCCCACCTGCTCCACTTCATTGTTCACTCCTGAAATTTGTTACCGTTACTACTGTTTTCAAAATGGACCCACAACCATTTTCACTATTACTGTGCATAAGCTTGGTGTACTGGTTACTTGCTCAGACCCAAATGCAACATAACTCACGGTACAGTCATCAACAGCGGGAGGGGGGGCGGACACGGACAGCGGGAGGCAAGTCTGGAACAGAGCAACAGGTCATTTCGCGATTCGGGGGCGTGTTTGCGTGCTCTCCCCTTCCCATTGGCTGGAAGGTAAAATTCCAGCCAATGGGAAGAGGAGAGGGCGTGACTTAAAAAAAGACACGGAAACGCCCCCGAATCGCGTCAAGGCGGGCCCTGAACTCAGTGACGCTCCTCTCCTCCAATGGCTGGCCAGCATTTACGAGGCCAGCCAATGGAGAAGAGGGGCGTGTTCAGGCCCCCTACTAACAACAAAAGATTTCGGCTCCGCCCACCCACTGCTTACGCAGTGGGACGGTAGCCGAAACCTAAAAAGTAATGTAACGCAGTGCTTTGCATTACTTTGCGTCAGGTAGGTGTTCCATGGGAGGTGCATGGGCATTCCTGTGCGTGCACCCATCGAATTTGACACAAACCCATATTTACATAGAGTTGTGGACATGGGTTTGTGGCAAAACGGTGCGCTTTGTCTGAGGTTGGCGTAACAAGGAAAAATATATTTATTTCTCCTGGTTATTTACTCTTTGCATATGTGCTGCATTCAGCAGAACACATAGAAAGAGGAAATAGCCTCAGGATAGATTTTGTGCACACATAAACTATCCTGATACTAACTGAGACATGCTTACACCTTGGTGCAAGGGTGCCTATGTGGGCATTAGGAGGCCATATGTCATATGTAACATAACATGTGTATTTGTAAAGCGCACGTTCAACCCCAAAGGGGCATCTTGGCGCTGAATAACAGATGTTTATTGTTTCCCAACTCAATGGTACTCATTTTATCGACCTCAGAAGGATTAAAGGCTGAGTGGACCTGCCGGGATTTGAACCTGTGACCATGAGGTCGAACACAAGCCCCTGAAGTGTATGCATTAGTCCACTGAGCCACCAGACCCGGCTTGAGGGATCAGAACTGTCCAATTTCTGCGAAGGTATGGCTCATTTAACTCTTTCCCATCACCCCATGCAGTGAAGCAACTTCCCTTGCTGCCCTGCGTCGCGTGAACTGTTTGGCAATATGCACCTTTGTCCCCGGGGGATTAAAAAGGGAGTTCCCGTCGCAGATCACAGCGCATCCCTCGTTCCTCGGTGCTTCATATCTGCACCGCGTGCATCTCTTTCGGCAGCCCAAGCCTGGTGCAGTAACACCTCAGGAGATGGAGCAAAGTAGGATAGACACAAACATGTCCGCTGTATGAAATACATGAGCGCTGGAGCACAATTTTACATTCCAGCTCTAAATTAGCAGAGAGAGGCCAGCTGCTCTTGGATATTCCTGTATGATGATTCTAGGAGATATGGTCTTACCACAAACCTGAACGTCTTTGTAAATCAGCTCCGAAGAGAGCACATTCCAATGTTATAGGTGTCCAAGCACCGCAGGACAGGGTTAGAGTCGGTGTCAGCTGCTACTTAACGAAGGTCGCAGGGCGGGGGGGGGGGGGGGTTGAAAAGAAAAATCACTTGCCTGCAGGCCAGCCACCACCTCTCGGTCCTCTTCCGTCGTCGACTCCTAGAAGCAGGAAGCACACAGGCTCCCAGGCTCCCCTAGCCAATCACAAAACTGCTGTCACCATGTGGAAAATTAGTACGTTTTGGTGAACATTATCTGCGCCATCTTGCCTCTTCCCCTGATGCCACACTTTTGTCGTGCGCGCCCGCCATTTTAAGATGCCCCGATCAGAACAAACCCTTTTGCATGCCGCTGGCCCCTGACATAGCCCTTTGCCTTCACTAAGCCTGCACGCTGACCACCCCCTGCTTGCACCTGCCTTGAGTCATAAACCCCTCTTCGGCGCTGCTCTGCCCCAGGCCCTCATCCTGTTCCCAGCGCGACACCTCCCTGCTTTCCTTTCATGATCTCCGGCCCTTAGATGCAAACCCCCTTTTTCCCCGTGTGTCCGTTTTGTCCTCCCCGTTCCCAAGCCGACACCCAGCTCTGCCGATACCATCCTTGCCCCTCCCCGTACAATAGAAAGCTTCCCCCATCAAAGAATCCCCGGGTTGATCAAAGCCCCCCACCCCATGAGATCCGATCAAACTCCCCACATTCCGTGAATCGGCGGATTATCCAGCTGCGCGATGCTCATCACCTGTTGTGACTAGGGTGGGGACTTCAACTGTAAATGTGTGTGGGAACGGGCCCAAAGGGGAGTTCCGAGAATGTCTTTTCCGTACATCAAAGCTTTAACATGTATGTGTAATCTACAATAAAGTCATAAATGTGGGTATAAGAGGCCAGGCCTCAGAAAATACAGTTAGAGCACCTCAGAACGATACCTTCTGTCCGTTTCGTTGTGTTCTCCTCCGGAGAGAATAAAAAAACCTTGTTTCCTGCTTTCCAGTCTCCAGCGCCTGCCTCTTCATTGATTTAAATAACTAGGGGGTCACAGAGGCAATACCGCCGGGCAAATATCGATTGTCCCCGACCCGATTGAACTTTTTACAATTGGCGTCCCAAGCGTGGGGCCCATCAGCGACTCGTGGATCCAGTGGGAGAGGTCCCGACGACAGAGTGAACGACTGCAACGATCGGGAGAGCTCTTGCCCAATAGACCCTCGTCTGGCAGCCGATCATCCGAACTTCACTAGTTCCGAACAGACCTCTCTCGAGTGATCTACGGTCCTGACTGGGAACCATCAGGAGTGCCGTGAGAAATACGAGAAAAAGAGGACGATCGGGCGCTGGATTCGGAAGACAAGAAACTGTCCACATGGTCCGGGTAAGGTCGTGTTGCCACGACAAGTTGCGAAAAAAATTTGTTTTGATTGCTTGATTGTTCAAAATACTAGTATTGCTCTGTTTATTTTTATTTGGAGATTCACTGTCTGCAAACGGAGAAACAACAGGCTCTCTCTCCCTTTGCAAGCAGTGGAGGATAGGTAGGGTAGCAGCCGTGCTTGTTCTTTTTCTCCCCCACTCAATAATTGCTTGAAACTGAACTGTTGTTCACAAAACTATTGTTTCCTGGAGATTCCCTGTCTGCAAGCAGGGAAGAGACCACCCTTTTTGCAGATAGTGAAAAGGGTAGGTAACGCAGATCTTTGCGGACCTACTCATTCTCCCCATTGTTATTTATTGGTCGTTTGGTTTTATATTTTTTTTTGATCCATGAGGTATTCACTACCTGCAAACAACGTAGAATAGAAATATTCTGTCTAGTCTTTGCACCTAGTGATAAGATAGGCAGTGCTGACTTTTTAGTCCCTCGTTACGAGCCGTCATGTCTGTCTTCTCCCCACTGATAAATAGCCTGTTTAGCCCGGACCGGGTGTTAGAGGTGGACCATATAGCTCCACTAGAAGGCACCCCTAATAAGGACATGTTCATAAACTATGGGTTAGTCACCATAGCTTATAATAAATTATGGCACAGGTATACCGAAGATAGCCAAGACAAACAGTGGCCACTGGCAGGATCCTTTGACCTTGATAAAATAGAAACGTTAGAAATAGCCCTTCGAAATAATAAGACGACGCCAATTATGCTCGATAGTCTCGGTATGTGGCGCAGAGAGGCTACGAAACGACAGAGAAAAGACGAGGATAAACCAAGTAGGGAAATATACCGACAGGACAACCCCAGGACACCGCTACCCACAACTTATCCCCCGACACTATGCAAAGGACGACCAGACTTAGGGTCAGACCAATGCGCTTTTTGTAGGTATGTCGGACACTGGAAAGCCCAATGCCCGACTCTACTGAGCGTGAGTAAAGGCAAAGGGCCGGCAAGAACGACAGACCGACAGTACGAGAAAAGGCGCGAGACAGAGAAGAACCCGACTTACATAGACAGACCAGACAGAACCACCACGTTTGATTATGCCCGATGGCACAGATTTCGCCAGGAAAATCTCAGCGGCATGCTCAAGTTCTCCTAGGTCGGGCAATGTCAAGACGGGAACCCAGCCTCGTTTAAAATTCACAGACGGAAAGAGATAATTATGACCAATAACTGTTTTTATATTTGTCTTGGGTCTTTGTATGTCGTACTTGTACTGTCCCCCGTCTGAGTTTGTGTGTATGTAATGTACAAATCTGCGTCATCCCTCTACACGTGTTTCCGTGTTACTCGACCTCTGTTAGCAGAAACTTAGCATAAAAGCAACCTGGAAAGAAAGAAATGGTAAAACAAAATCCGTAGACCATTAATAAACTTGAACTTTTAATTTAACACAACAAACAAGGAATAATAACGATAAACTGTAGAAAATGAAAGTCAAACAGAACATTCGCCCCCCCCCATTCTGGAACCTTCCAAAGTAGGGCAGGGTTACGGCTACGCCCAACCAACGGCAACCCATATAAGGCGAGCCCCGCCGCCAACTCTTGGTCAGGAAATCTTAACGTATGGGGGAGCCGGAGGAGAGGCAGGAGCCCGCAGCCTGGGCATTTGCAGGTAGTCCCGCCACATGTCTCCTTGGCCGGCCGCAACGGGCCTGGAAAGACTAAGGTAGTCCCGCCACATGTCCAGAGGAGAACGAGGCACCTCTTCCTTTTCTCTTCCGTCACAGCCGCAGCAGTCCTGGACGGCGGGATGTCCTGCACGTACCTCCACAACAATTTGTCCAAGTTGGGCTGGGAGGGAGAGGCGACGCGGACGAGCCTCTCCCACCTCCACCGGTAGGAGGTTTCCCAGCCCCCAGCCCGACGCCGAACATCCCCAGTCAGGCGATGGTGCCCATACTTCCACAGCACCGAACACACCATGGTGGCACCCCAGTACTTGCGCAGCACCGAACGTACAATGGTGGCACCCCAGTATTTGCGCAGCACCGAACGTACAATGGTGGCACTTGGGGAACACCGGATGTGGAGAGGCCTTCATGCGGGGCGATGAAAAGGAGCGGCATGGAGTGCACCGGGAGAAGGAGACGATGTGAACGAGTCTCCCTCGCCCCCCCAGGTGGGGGCATCACAGCTGCACCCCAGCTGAACGTCCCGCTCTCACAAAACAGGGACCTCTTCCTTTCACTCCGAAGGGTCTCTTCCATTCTTGCAAACTCGACGAGAGTGGCCCCTGTAGGGCCTCAAAATGGCGTCTGGATCCGCTGGAAGGCGGGCCCCGGCCACTAGAGTAACTTTGGCCAGCCATACAACTCGAACATTTGTCCCATGGAGCACGAGCCCCCATCTCCGACAGCATCTCCGCAGCCTTGAAGATCATACAAAGGTCCCCGGCGGAACCTTCGGCCTTTGCAGGTTTCCGGTAAGGGACGGCTGCCTTGATCGCCAACGAAACAAACATGACATTGCCACACCTTCTGTTAGCGTGAATTCTAGAACTGCCGAAAAGGACTCTGGTCCAAACTGCCAGTAATGGAAACATTTCCCCCTGATGCTGCTTCCGGACTGTGCCGGCCCCGCCCAAAATGGCGCTGGTATCAATCGGAACTTACGAACACCTCGTGGTGTTCCTTCGCACTAATATAAACTTGATGTTCTGAGATTTTATATGATCCTTTGTACACTTGGCTAGAAAAGACGAAGAGAACTCACTCGACGAATAGTGTGAAAAGATCCCCGTTACAAATGTTGATTACGAATGTACAATGTATTATATTTTTATAACTGATGTAAACCCCATTTACGACGCACACGTACGGTATGCATATAGGAAATCTGATTACAACTGTTATGATTATGCTTCTAAATTATGAAAATATATGCCCCCGAACCCCCAGCCAATTAATAGACGTTTTAGTCTCTTACAAATGAATGAGTAAAACTTTCCGATGTTTTTATTGCTGCAAACGACACCCCCCACTGTACGCACTTTAGCCATTGCCACGACCGACCAAATACGACCGCACCCTCATAATCCATATGCTGAAATGATTTTGCAAAATAAAGTCTTTGAAACTATGGACGGGTATTGCATGCTTTATTTTAAAACAATATGGGATGGGTGGGAAAGTTCTTTTCTGTGCACCCTACTCTGCTCTCTCTTTAAGGTTAAAGGAAGATGGTTACCCAGCCCTGGAGGACGGATCGGATCAACAACACGACACTCCGCCTTCAAAGTACGCAACTGGCTCGTGAACTCTCGCGTAGAGGAAGACCTTGACTTCCAAGGATGGGTAAAACGAACGGTGTAAATGAGGGAATGTAAAAGGAGGGTGAAATGAAATAATGTAAGTGTTAGACAGTACAACGTTCCAAAGTATCAGGGAACGGAGCTGACCCAAGAACCGAAGAACCTTAGAACGCCACAGCGTTGAAAGAGGTTTAAGGACCCCGATAGTAAGATACATCCTTTGACTAGATACCTCGCACTAGGCACCTCTGGTTTCCTTTTTATGTTTCCCCGCACACGCCCTACATGAACGCACTACCCCCCCTCGACTCCGGAAACCATATCCCCGGGGACCCTGCCCCAAGGAGGAAAGACGAGTAAGAGGTAAGTAAAGGACTTATGAATCCATGTATTTGAATGCGCGCGAATGCTGTCTCCCCCACCCCCCCCCCTTTTTTCCTCCTTCTGCAGGTTACATCAGAGATTACAGCTGAGGTGTGGCGAAGATCTGAGACCTTGCCATGTCTAAATACACGAAACGGACTAGCGCCGCAAGGTGGTGTCTAAGCACGCCTGCAAGCTACTCACGTATCGAACAAACCCGAAAAATTAGCACAACCTGATAAAAAGTGATCACCCTTAAACCAGACCGGACGAATGAACCCATGTCACGTATGATGCGAAACTGTGAGGGAATGTGTGTGTGTGTGACTGAGGCGTTGACCCAACTGGTCAAAGGACCGAGAATGCGAGAAAGTGCGACAAAATGGTACCTCCTTTTTTCTTCTTTCCTTTTCTCAAAGCACGTCCCCTCTACCCTGTCTAATGCTCAAACTGCATGATTACAAGATTCTAACGCGGACTCGTGAATACCCTTTACTGTGTAATGCACTAAATAGCCTTTCTTGAATGCACTGCCACCCTCTCTGTTGCACGTGTACTATTTAGCCTGCCGTTGCACTCTCTCTCTCTCTCTCTCTCTCTCTCTCTCTCTCTCTCTCTCTCTCTCTCTCTCTCTCTCTCTCTCTCTCTCACTCTCTCTCTCTCTCTCTCTCTCTATTTTTGCACTACCACTCTTCCGAGTGGTTAGCCCCGAAATTGGCAGATTGCCACCCCTAGCACACCACCTAATTGGCTTCAAATACCGTCAGTATTTGCACAAACGCTTGTCTTTAATACAATCACCCTGAGGCCGCGTCATTACCTCTCCTTTTCCGCTAGAAGTCAATGAACCCAGGTTGGGCCGTAAGGGAAAGGACAGGTAAGACGACAGAGGTTCCCTAATCTGACCCGAAATAAGGGAACTACATGTCAACGGCTCCTATAGTATAAAACAAGGACCTCAGAATACGCGACCCTCCCCTCCCCGAATTGTCGCAATACCCAAACCAGAAAAACGATCA
This sequence comes from Lissotriton helveticus, assembly GCF_964261635.1. Lineage (NCBI taxonomy): Eukaryota > Metazoa > Chordata > Amphibia > Caudata > Salamandridae > Lissotriton > Lissotriton helveticus. The sequence goes on along the minus strand of NC_136059.1, from coordinate 83,745,555 downwards.
CCCCCGTTACCTCCCCTGTCTATGTCCCTGGTTGTTTCCCATAAAACCCCTGTCCTTCCTAGTTAAGTAACCGGGCTGTAAAAGGTTACGTAGGACCCAGAATGATGTTTTACAAGGTTAACAGACTAGACCAAGGTAAAGAAATCATCAAAATGAACCCCGCAGTAGTTGAAAAACAGGATGCACCGATAGAAAGGAAATGTTTAGCCATGTTCGTCTCTCAGCAAAATACCTGTGTAGTATCATGTTGACGACTCACTGTACCCTTTTGTAAATGTAAAACTCTAGAGAACGGCATATCTTTGCCAGATTTGTCTCCCGAAGGTGGGTTACCATCAGATGAACTGTCATGCCTGTAATAAATAATTATGAAGGAAAGTCATAGTAAATCCAACAGGTCCGCCACCGGTCATTCATATGCCAGTTGTGAACATTAAATATAACGGACATTTTCATTCTTTGCCTGGAGCTGGGAGAGAAATAGACTTTTTGATTATCTTCATCTGCAAATTTTCTAAATACTGTCTTTTCAAACTTGTTTAAGGGTACTGCTATTGGAGGAGAGAAGGACCGGATGTGGGAGCACGAGGCCCGACTGCAGACTAAGGAACACCTGCGACATTAGCCAAGGCGAGACCACGACTGAAAAGAGCTGCAGGACGAGGCACTGTTTTCGACAGCATGAAAAGAAAGGGTCGACCTGATGCCCCTGCTCGACGTCCAGTGCCTGTCGACAAGTCCCCGCTCTCTGAATTCCGTCACACGCCCGCCTATTTGAAGTCTCTCGTTCCCCTAGTTTGTTCCCAATTTGGCCTTGCTCCATCCCCCTTTTTTCCTCTGACCTACCCTATGGACTGTTTTGAACGCTCTTCTTCCATCGGAACTTTCTGACAATCACCTCAAAGGACACAGGGCGAAAAGGACCTTTCCGACCAGAAACGCGAGGAAAGGGTCGTGCCCTGCAACGCAGAACTTAGAACAGAGCTGGACTTGTAGCTCCACCGCCGGTGCTCAACAGCGCCAACGAAAGACCACAAAGAACAATGAGAACTCATAAAACTTCGAACATTTGACATCCTCAATCACCGTTTTTTTTGCCTCATTTCTCTCCCAGCCGCCATTGTATTGATCCCGCTCCAATCCGAATCTGAAATATGTATTAACCTGCCAGTTCACGTTATGATATGTACTTGCTGCTCGCCGTTTTTGTATTTCATTCCTATGACTTTCCTGCTGAACAAAGTTATCAAAGTTTATCAAATAGGTGCACCTCCTAAAAACTAGAAACCTCAAAATGTATTGTTTACAACTCTTTTTCATCTAGGGTTCCTACCGTTTTCTTTCTCATGCTCACTACAGTAGAACCGAATAGAAAATGAACCAGCAAGATGTCTTGAATATGTTAAAGGGAGGACTGTGGAAAATTAGTACGTTTTGGTGAACATTATCTGCGCCATCTTGCCTCTTCCCCTGATGCCACACTTTTGTCGTGCGCGCCCGCCATTTTAAGATGCCCCGATCAGAACAAACCCTTTTGCATGCCGCTGGCCCCTGACATAGCCCTTTGCCTTCACTAAGCCTGCACGCTGACCACCCCCTGCTTGCACCTGCCTTGAGTCATAAACCCCTCTTCGGCGCTGCTCTGCCCCAGGCCCTCATCCTGTTCCCAGCGCGACACCTCCCTGCTTTCCTTTCATGATCTCCGGCCCTTAGATGCAAACCCCCTTTTTCCCCGTGTGCCCGTTTTGTCCTCCCCGTTCCCAAGCCGACACCCAGCTCTGCCGATACCATCCTTGCCCCTCCCCGTACAATAGAAAGCTTCCCCCATCAAAGAATCCCCGGGTTGATCAAAGCCCCCCACCCCATGAGATCCGATCAAACTCCCCACATTCCGTGAATCGGCGGATTATCCAGCTGCGCGATGCTCATCACCTGTTGTGACTAGGGTGGGGACTTCAACTGTAAATGTGTGTGGGAACGGGCCCAAAGGGGAGTTCCGAGAATGTCTTTTCCGTACATCAAAGCTTTAACATGTATGTGTAATCTACAATAAAGTCATAAATGTGGGTATAAGAGGCCAGGCCTCAGAAAATACAGTTAGAGCACCTCAGAACGATACCTTCTGTCCGTTTCGTTGTGTTCTCCTCCGGAGAGAATAAAAAAACCTTGTTTCCTGCTTTCCAGTCTCCAGCGCCTGCCTCTTCATTGATTTAAATAACTAGGGGGTCACAGAGGCAATACCGCCGGGCAAATATCGATTGTCCCCGACCCGATTGAACTTTTTACAACCAGCAGCATCGTGATTGGTCTGAGCACCATAGTTCGGTGCTCAGACAGGGACTGGGAGCCTGTGCACGTTCTCCACCCAGGCTGTGCAGTACATCCGGGTTGAGAACATGCTAAGTGCACATGACTGTTTGGCCCACAGCGGCCGGCCAAACAGTCTTGTGCACTTAGAGAGTTTCCACCATTGGTGGGCGTGCATTAACCTTCCAGAGAATCCTTGTCCCAGTAGCCCACTTCTCTCCTTTGGAAAAGATTTACTCCCAAGTAATATCACTCTATGCTGGGCGAATATTAGTGCATCTCTTTACAAGTGAAAATTAACATGACATAACTTTCATAAGAGAATTTGCATTAATAAGTCAATTAATTTGCCTGTGTGTGTGTGTTGTGTGTGTGTGTGTGTGTGTGAGAGACAAAATGTGTGTGAGTCCAGGGCCGGACTGGGAACCAAAACCGGCCACCGCAAAGTGCTTGGCCGGCCCCCGGGGGGAGGTCTGAGCTCTTTGCCGGGGCCAGTTTTCGGCCGATTTTGTTGCAGGGCCGATTTTGCAGCTATGCTGCATAAACGGCCCTGTAACAAAACCGGCCCCCAGGGGCCCAAAACCGGCCACCACCCTTGCGGCGCACCGGGGGATTGCCCGGGTGCCCGCAGCGGCCAGTCCGGGCCTGTGTGAGTCAATGGTTTGTGCGGGGCAATATTTAAAATCAGACTTGGAAACAGGCTTCCACAGGACGGTGTCTTTCAAGTGTTCAACTTTACAACAAAACACAATGAGTTCCTTCTCACAGGAGTCACTGTTAAATTTCACAAGTTGTATAATGTAGTATGGTAAATATACCCCTAGTTTCTAGGTGTGTTTTATTCTTGCAGCTGTTGTATCTCTGCAGTTGAGTTTTTCATGTAACATATGAGTCTTGTATTGTGCATACCAGGAACTGAGTAGCATCTTGGCATTGGAGTAGGTGCAGAACGTGGATGTCTGTTCATGACAGCACAACTGAGAGTTCTAAGGTTGATGCTAAAGGCAGAGCAAGTTTCTGACAGTGCCAGTCACTGTGTCATTAAGGTGTTCTTACTACATGCTCATCCAATCCTTGGCCTCTCTACATACCACGCAGAGCGATGGTCACACATGTACTAATTGTAAATATGATTCTACTGGAAAATGTATGAATGAAGTTCAAAGCTTTTGAAGCATCGAAAGTTCAAATAATTTTTTTTTTATTAGGATGCAGAACCCCCAACCGAATCCCACTTATAGGAAACTGCCTGCCTTGCTTCGCTTGCTAGCTAAAATCTAGCTTTGGGACTCTCTCTGGAGGCAATGGGTGATGCCAGTGATGGAAGTGGGTGGTACTAGTGTGGGGAAGTGGGCAACAGCCTCATGAGAAAAATGTTGGGCTCCTCACTTATATATATATATATATATATATATATATATAGATATATATATATATATATATTCACTGAAAAAACCATAGGTTATAGACCATATATAGTTAGGAATTAGCATTTAAAAAACCTTATTTTACTCACACAAAACCATTGAAATTCCATATATAGTTAGTTGCACTAACTATATATCGCGCACCCGCAATCCACTGCTGATGATGTCACATATTACATCATTCATGACATGGTCAGTGACATCACTGATGACATCACTGATAACAACATCCAGTGATTTTTTGTTTCTATAAAGTTTAAATATGTCTTACATATTGAAGAATGAGTGGATGTGTAAGTGTCTGGACGAAGGATTTAGTAGGTGCATGACTGACTGTATGAGTGAGTGATTAAATGTGTCTCACTGAGTGCATGGGTTAGTGACTAAACTGTCTTAATTTGTGCATCATTATGTCTGTTGTTCTGTAAACTGCTGCATGTGTTGATCAGTAGCTATATGAGTAACTATATGGGTTATTGATTGATTGCCCAAGTATTTGTATGGGAGACTGAGTGTGTGTGTGGCTAGCTGGGAGGTGTGTGACTCTGTGCAGATCAATCTGTACTTGTATCAATGATTGTATAAGAAGGTAAGTATGTGTTAGTATATGTTTGAAAATGTAAGGTGCTCTATGTTTAACTGTATAGACAAGAAAATGGAAGTCTCATTGATTCTTTACAGGACTGACTAGGTGTGTGAGTAACTCCATGGATGAGTGGCAGACTGTGAGTGTCTGTATAGGTGTATGAGTGCATATGATAGTGTTGTAAAGATGAGTGATTGTATGTATGAATGATTGTATGGGTGAATGAGTGAAGGTGTGTGTAGACGTAGCAATCAGTGAGTGCGTATGTAGTAACTAGTATTGGTGTGTCAATGGTTTCAAAAATTATACTCTTTTTAACACTGGGTGAAACAGAGGTTATATTAAAATGTGAGGAGATGCATTGTATTGTCACATGAATGATATCATCAGTGATGTGGTCATTGATGTCAAATGAGATGTCATCAGTGATGTCATCAGTGATGTCATTTGAGATGTCATCAGTGATGTCATCAGTGATGTCACTGACCATGTCATGAATGATGTAATATGTGACATCATCAGCAGTGGATTGCGGGTGCGCGATATATAGTTAGTGCAACTAACTATATATGGAATTTCAATGGTTTTGTGTGAGTAAAATAAGGTTTTTTAAATGCTAATTCCTAACTATATATGGTCTATAACCTATGGTTTTTTCAGTGAATTTCAATGGTTTTTTAATAGCAAATATCATAAGCTGTCGAATGTCAAGTACGTGGTAAGTAAAAACATTTTCGTGTTTATGCACACTGATCTGCTTTGAATGCTGCCCCCCACCCCTCATTTCTATTAGGAGTACTCTCTCTTTGCAGATAGTGAAGGGTAGTTAACGCAGCCCTTTGCCCCCTTTGTAATCCGTCGTGCCTGCTTCTCTCTCCATTTGATTGATTGTTCTCTTTGGTTCATTCTCTATTTACAAACAAGCACAGAGTCGCAATACTCTGTTTAGTCTTTGCAGATAGCGAAAAATCGTGTAAAAAAACAAAAGGAATCGAACAAAATCAGTAGGCCACTAATGGGATCTCTTTTTGACCTCGCTAAAATAGAAACATTAGGAACAACCTGTTGAAAATAGCAATGCGTATGTACATAAGCGGCGTTCATTTGTGTTCACAGTACCCCTTGTTGATTGTTTCAATCGAGCATTGAATTGTTCGAAGTTGGTTCTCTTAAGGATCTTCTCTGCCTGCAAACGAGGAAGAATAGGAATATTCTCTCTCCCTTTGCAGATAGTGAAGGGTAGGTAACGCAAGCCTTTAACACGTCGTACCTATTTCATTCCTCATTGATTGATTGATTGTCCGAACATTGACTGTTTGGGAATTAGTTCTTTTTGGAGGTATTCCCTGTTTGCAAATAAACGTAGGAAAATCTTTGCAAGTAGTGAAAGGGTACGTAATGCGGACCTTTCTCCCCCGTTGTAATCTGTCATGCCTATCTACTCCCCACTGATTGATGCACCTGTTTCACCCGGACCATTTACTAGAGATACGTTATCTGGCCCGACCAGAGAGCACCCCTAGTGAAAAGGACATATGCAATAATAACGAAGTGATCACTGTATCCTGTTAACAGAAACTTTAGCATGAAACAACCTGGAAAGAAAAGAATAGGAAAACGAAAATCAGTAGGCCACTGATGAACATGAACTTTTATTAAACAACGAACAAAGAAACGATAACATAACGTAATGATAAAACCTATTAATGTCCTAGAAACAAGAAAACGTTAAAATATGCCAGTGGTGAGAGACCAGAAAAACAGTAAGAGAAACCAAATCACCCCTCGCTGTCCCACCGCCTGCCACGCCAAAAAAATCGATAGACTAGGGAAAATGCAAGTCAGTAGAACATCCGCCCCCACTCTGGAAACTTCCAAGGTGGGGCAGGGTTGCGGCTACGCCCAGCCGGGAGCAGCCCATATAAGGCAGGTCCTGCTGCCACGCCTCGGCCAGGAGATCCTAACGTAGGGTGTAGCCGGAGGAGAGGCCGAGGCCAGCGGGACCCGGCCAGGGGATTGCCTTTACAACGCTGAAGAGTTTCAGGGGGGGGGAATGTCTCCTCGACCCTCCCCTCTCTCTCCCAGTCCGGCCGCGGTGGCCCTTGAGAGTTGCAGGTAGTCCCGCCACATGCTCTTCCGGTCCGGCCACCAACGGTCGGGGGGCCGAGGACGACGGGATCCGGCTGCAGCCGATAAACCAAGAAACCCGTTCATGGGGCCAGAGCCAGGGGCGTCCGGCCGACATCTACCGGAAGCCCGGCCCGAAGACGGACGGGACACTTCTTCTTTCTTGAATAATGGCTGCGACAACACTGGGGGGGGATTTCTTGCACATGCCTCCGACCCCCCCCCCCGTCCTCATCGCCTGGTCCGGCCATAACAAATCTCAAGCGAGACGCCGTGGGGTGCACTGGGAGGGAGAGACGGTGCGAACAGGCCTCTCCCGCCTCCCCAGGTGGAGGCTTCCCAGCTGCACCCTCAGCGCTCCAGGCGCCCGGAAAAGGGTTCTTCCACTGTGGCCATGCTGCAACGTCTCGCCCGGCAGGGTGGAGCCCGTCCGCTCATTTGACCCCGCGATCGCCAGTAGCTACCGAACTCTCAAAATGGCGGTCGACCTGGCAAGAGCAGGCCCAGCATAAAGAAATGGCCCGGTCACTGCTTGACTCCACCACCGTAGTCCTCCACGACCTTGAAGATTCTAGAGGAGCCGCGGGAGTCTCCGACCCCCGATGGGGAATGACTGCCATGATCGCCCGTGGAGTGACGAAACTGTATCCGCGGGACGTCGGCGCTCCCATGCTGGCGCCAGCCTCACTTTGAATTACTAGAATCCTGCAGACCTCAGTTCCGGTGAAAGCACAGTGTGACCCGGTAGGAAAAATTGTTGCACCCCCTCCCCTTTTTCACTGATAGTTCAAACCACCGATCCTTTCCTTTGCCCTTTTAACGGAACTTTGGACTGCCTCCCCCTCTTTTACATTTTCTAGAGAAAACAAAACATTAACCACTACATTAGCATAGCAGTTGACACCAGAACTGTTTTCAAATTTAAAACCAACAACATCTTCAACAAAATCCTTTTTGTTTCTGCTGTGACCCTGCTACAGCACAGGCATTGTCCCCAGCAGTAATTCTGCGATGCCGGTAAGAATAGCTGTGGTGCCTACTGGACTCACTCACCCCCGCGGCGCCCCACGCCGTTATTTGCTGGGCGGCAACTTACTAGACATCACTTTCGTGCCATCTAGATTTCAGCGCGTTCTGCTGCCTTGTAACTATTCGCACAACAGACCGCTACTGACAAGAATATTTCATTATTGGTGCTGTCAATTTCAATAAATCTATTGGATAATTCAAAAGAAATTGCCACGGTCTCTTCGTTGTTTAAATGTTTTTACTGTTTTTGTTTTGTTGTATATATTTATATGTTATTAAAGTTTTATATTCCTACTACTTTGTTGGAGTGCTAAATATTTTTAATGTGACACATAATTGTAAAAACTTTGATGTACAAAGAGTCATCCCTGGAATCTTCCGCTTCAGGCTCGGTCCCCTCCCCAATCACAATACAGGATGGTTTTCAGATAGTAGGAACGCGTGTGGTGTGACGGATCTCATCGGGTGTGGGCCTTGATCTACTATAACTCCTTTGAAGAGGGGTGATTCTTTACAGCTGGGGCCATAAACTACATCTGCAGGGCTAGCTGATAGCCTGGACAATCGGACACAGAGGAAGAGGAGTGTCAGAGGGTGCGGTAGTGAATAGGGCGAAAGGGAGGTGTCGGGCGGGCACAGAGTGTGATTTTCAGGGAAGAGCAGCGCAGATGGGGGGAGGTTTATTGCCCATGCATAAGACAGAGAGCGGGGGTGACCAGTGCCTGGGGAAGATGCTTGCGAGGGTGAGGAGCCATGCTACGAATCGACAGCGTGCAGAGAGTGGGTCTGGTCAAGACATCTAAAATGGCTGCCGTGCACCACAAAAGTGTGGCATTTCAAAAAAGGCAAGATGGCGCAAACAATGTTTTTCAACACTTCCTCATTTCCTTCGAATCGAACGTTAACAGACGTTGGGGCATATTACCAAAGTTAAGCGATATTTATCGCTAACGATGCTTACCAACGAATTTTTTACCGCTAAGCATCGTCAGAAATTATCGAAGATAAACCTTGCTATTATCAAGGTTTATCGCAAATGCGATAATAAACGGCCGCAATGCATCAATATCGCTAAAAACTCAGCGATATTCATGCATTACCGAGCTAATGCTCTTAGCCATGTTATCCACCTCCCATTGGATAACATGGCTAAGAACTGCTCAGGGCAGGTGTTACTTTTTGGAGATATTCGCGCTTAGCGCGAATATCTCCAAAAGGAGATAGATATCTTGCATGTTGTAATGCAAGTTATTGTGGTATATGGAACTCATACCATAATCTCTCAGGAAAGCAGAAACTGATCCTTTTGGGACCGCCTAAAAAGGCCTAGGGGGTGAGGAGTACTCTACTTTGCCCCCTTTTCACGTTCCGAACTATTTTATTTTACTCTCTTCTGTAATTACACAAAATAGCAGCGATAAGATGCATCGGAGACACAGTGAGAGAAAGGAGGCCGGAGATGAAGAAGAGATGTCAAATACACATTGGAGATAATATAGTGGCAGAAGGGAAGTAAATATGAGTAAACTTACCATGTAACATAAAAATGTTGCACTCTATACTATAAGTCTCATTTTATACTACAATCACTTCGCTACAACCTCATAAATTAAAAATAAAAATGAATAATGTCTCAAACCATTTTTGATTTCTAAATATAAATTTATTCTTCAGAATTTTCTAAATTTGAAAGAACTAGTAACATGTCCTCATCAGCAATGTCCTCATGAAAAGTCTGCAATGATGATTCTTGTAACTCTATGGTCTCCAAACATTCGATAAATTCGCCATCAAGAGATTGATCAAAAAAATCATTCAAGTCATCTCCTCCTTGTGACAATATTTCATTATTGGTGCTGTCAATTTCAATCAATGTAGTGGAATCATTCAAGTCATCTCCTCGTGACAATATTTCATTATTGGTGCTCTCAATTTCAATCAATGTAGTGGAATCATTCAAGTCATCTCCTCCTTGTGACAATATTTCATTATTGGTGCTGTCCATTTCAATGAATCTAATGGAATCATACAAGTCATCTCCTCCTTGTGACAATATTTCATTATTGGTGCTCTCAATTTCAATCAATGTAGTGGAATCATTCAAGTCATCTCCTTGTGCCAATATTTCATTATTGGTGCTGTCCATTTCAATCAATCTAATGGAATCATACAAGTCATCTCCTCCTTGTGACAATATTTCATTATTGGTGCTCTCAATTTCAATCAATGTAGTGGACAATTCAAAAGAAATTGCCACGGTCTCTTCATTGTGAGCCATTTTATTTTGAAATTGCTTGCTGTAAATTGCAGAAAAAAATAATCACTTTAATTTATCGTTTTTAGTAATACATAATATAAAACTAACTTTATCAAGTATTTAGTATAACAGAAAGGACTGCAAATAAATAACAGAAAACATTTTTCAAATTATCTTCAAGTGTACAACATAGTTCCCCTTACAAATTAACAACTCACCTTTTTAAAAGTAGGAGAAGTGTTAGTACTGTGTAAATCAAACACCAGAAATTCACCACCAAAAATTCCTCACATATGTACCTCAGACAGTAGTATCACAAAATGGCTGTGGTTTCCTCTCATTTGAAATATATACATAACCAATTAACTTTCATCACACACAAATACAAAACCAAAGTAACATTTTAATTGGTTCTAAATTTCAACACTTTCAAATGTGTTTTCCCCATGCAATTTTCCATAGGACATTTACATACGTCTACAGCCTGAATGGCTGAACGGAATTACACCAAACTTGGCAAAATGGTACATCAAACCTAAGAGGTCAGGAAGGATCTACTATGCCCCCTTATGGTCATTTCCCCCTTCGCTTTGGCCTCCTCTTGTCTCTCAATCCTACCGAGAGACAAGATGGCGGCCGCTACGGACTGTTTGGAATGTTGACAGACGCCGGAGAACCAATCAGCTTCGCAAAGCTCCGTAACGCGAAAAGTACGCGAAGCGGAGCGCTGTTACAGATATATATCTTTTTTTGAACGTTAATTTCTCAAAATCCACTGGAGCACATATATTGAGACCTAGCAAAGGCACATCGGGCTACCAGTCCCTAATATTTTGCCAAGTTTCGTGCAAATCCATTCAGCCGTTCGATTATTATAATTTTTGTTTTTTTTTGCCCCGCGGGGCCCTTTTAAAACCTCCACATCAAACGTAGGGGGTCAGCGAGGATCTACTATTCCCCCTTATGGTCATTTGCCCCTTCGCTTTGGCCTCCTCTTGTCTCTCGATCCTACCGAGAGACAAGATGGCGGCCGCTACGGACTGTTTGGAATGTTGACAGACGCCGGAGAACCAATCAGCTTCGCTTCACAAAGCTCCGTTGCGCGAAAAGTACGCGTCCTGGAGCGCTGCCCGGTCCGCTGTTACAGATATATATCTTTTTTTGAACGTTAATTTCTCAAAATCCACTGTAGCACATATATTGAGACCTACAAAAGGCACATCGGGCTACCAGTCCCTACAATTTTGCCAAGTTTCGTGCAAATCCATTCAGCCGTTCGGGCTAAAAGTGAGGCCAACCGCCCTATGGAAAACTCAATGTTAAAAACACGTTTTGGGACCCCCCTTTTTTCTCAGCCCCCCCTTGACGAACCCCCCCCAAATTTTCAAGGGCTGCTCAGAAACAAAATGTGCCATTTTCCTGAAAATTTCAGCCAATTCCGTCCACAAACGCCAAAGTTATTAGACATAGAATTTTCAAAAAACCCATAGAGAAAAAATCCTAACTATATATACCTACTGGCGATCGCTGGGAACCTGCCTACCTACGAAGGTGAAACAATGCTTATTATTTTAAAACCAGGACACGAACTTACTAAAAGTTATTAATTATTCACTTCATGGGACTACGAATCCTACAATGCAAAGGGGCTGTAAGCCCAACCTACTAAAGGATGTCATTGAATAAAAACATACTTGTTGAAGTGAACACTCGATGCCTGGCTCTTTTCAAGCTCATGAAGAAGAGGCGACTTGGCCTCGAAACGCGTCAGCTACATGAAAAGAATCTGTGGTGGGTGAAATGCAGGTTGCAGCGAGGCTTAACAGACCAGAAGGTCGGGGCGCTGTCGTGTGACCTTTTCAATGCTGTGGCAATTTGTTTTCAACCTAATCAACACGGCCGCCCGCCGTGGAAAAGGAGCACCATTTCCGTGGTGAAAGGCTGTGAGAAGGAACGTGTTCTTTCTATCCGGCACAGCGTCCTTCTGCACACAGAACCTGCTGGGAACCTGCCTACCTACGAAGGTGAAACAATGCTTATTATTTTAAAACCAGGACACGAACTTACTAAAAGTTATTAATTATTCACTTCATGGGACTACGAATCCTACAATGCAAAGGGGCTGTAAGCCCAACCTACTAAAGGATGTCATTGAATAAAAACATACTTGTTGAAGTGAACACTCGATGCCTGGCTCTTTTCAAGCTCATGAAGAAGAGGCGACTTGGCCTCGAAACGCGTCAGCTACATGAAAAGAATCTGTGGTGGGTGAAATGCAGGTTGCAGCGAGGCTTAACAGACCAGAAGGTCGGGGCGCTGTCGTGTGACCTTTTCAATGCTGTGGCAATTTGTTTTCAACCTAATCAACACGGCCGCCCGCCGTGGAAAAGGAGCACCATTTCCGTGGTGAAAGGCTGTGAGAAGGAACGTGTTCTTTCTATCCGGCACAGCGTCCTTCTGCACACAGAACCTGCTGGGAACCTGCCTACCTACGAAGGTGAAACAATGCTTATTATTTTAAAACCAGGACACGAACTTACTAAAAGTTATTAATTATTCACTTCATGGGACTACGAATCCTACAATGCAAAGGGGCTGTAAGCCCAACCTACTAAAGGATGTCATTGAATAAAAACATACTTGTTGAAGTGAACACTCGATGCCTGGCTCTTTTCAAGCTCATGAAGAAGAGGCGACTTGGCCTCGAAACGCGTCAGCTACATGAAAAGAATCTGTGGTGGGTGAAATGCAGGTTGCAGCGAGGCTTAACAGACCAGAAGGTCGGGGCGCTGTAGTGTGACCTTTTCAATGCTGTGGCAATTTGTTTTCAACCTAATCAACACGGCCGCCCGCCGTGGAAAAGGAGCACCATTTCCGTGGTGAAAGGCTGTGAGAAGGAACGTGTTCTTTCTATCCGGCACAGCGTCCTTCTGCACACAGAACCTGCTGGGAACCTGCCTACCTACGAAGGTGAAACAATGCTTATTATTTTAAAACCAGGACACGAACTTACTAAAAGTTATTAATTATTCACTTCATGGGACTACGAATCCTACAATGCAAAGGGGCTGTAAGCCCAACCTACTAAAGGATGTCATTGAATAAAAACATACTTGTTGAAGTGAACACTCGATGCCTGGCTCTTTTCAAGCTCATGAAGAAGAGGCGACTTGGCCTCGAAACGCGTCAGCTACATGAAAAGAATCTGTGGTGGGTGAAATGCAGGTTGCAGCGAGGCTTAACAGACCAGAAGGTCGGGGCGCTGTCGTGTGACCTTTTCAATGCTGTGGCAATTTGTTTTCAACCTAATCAACACGGCCGCCCGCCGTGGAAAAGGAGCACCATTTCCGTGGTGAAAGGCTGTGAGAAGGAACGTGTTCTTTCTATCCGGCACAGCGTCCTTCTGCACACAGAACCTGCTGGGAACCTGCCTACCTACGAAGGTGAAACAATGCTTATTATTTTAAAACCAGGACACGAACTTACTAAAAGTTATTAATTATTCACTTCATGGGACTACGAATCCTACAATGCAAAGGGGCTGTAAGCCCAACCTACTAAAGGATGTCATTGAATAAAAACATACTTGTTGAAGTGAACACTCGATGCCTGGCTCTTTTCAAGCTCATGAAGAAGAGGCGACTTGGCCTCGAAACGCGTCAGCTACATGAAAAGAATCTGTGGTGGGTGAAATGCAGGTTGCAGCGAGGCTTAACAGACCAGAAGGTCGGGGCGCTGTCGTGTGACCTTTTCAATGCTGTGGCAATTTGTTTTCAACCTAATCAACACGGCCGCCCGCCGTGGAAAAGGAGCACCATTTCCGTGGTGAAAGGCTGTGAGAAGGAACGTGTTCTTTCTATCCGGCACAGCGTCCTTCTGCACACAGAACCTGCTGGGAACCTGCCTACCTACGAAGGTGAAACAATGCTTATTATTTTAAAACCAGGACACGAACTTACTAAAAGTTATTAATTATTCACTTCATGGGACTACGAATCCTACAATGCAAAGGGGCTGTAAGCCCAACCTACTAAAGGATGTCATTGAATAAAAACATACTTGTTGAAGTGAACACTCGATGCCTGGCTCTTTTCAAGCTCATGAAGAAGAGGCGACTTGGCCTCGAAACGCGTCAGCTACATGAAAAGAATCTGTGGTGGGTGAAATGCAGGTTGCAGCGAGGCTTAACAGACCAGAAGGTCGGGGCGCTGTCGTGTGACCTTTTCAATGCTGTGGCAATTTGTTTTCAACCTAATCAACACGGCCGCCCGCCGTGGAAAAGGAGCACCATTTCCGTGGTGAAAGGCTGTGAGAAGGAACGTGTTCTTTCTATCCGGCACAGCGTCCTTCTGCACACAGAACCTGCTGGGAACCTGCCTACCTACGAAGGTGAAACAATGCTTATTATTTTAAAACCAGGACACGAACTTACTAAAAGTTATTAATTATTCACTTCATGGGACTACGAATCCTACAATGCAAAGGGGCTGTAAGCCCAACCTACTAAAGGATGTCATTGAATAAAAACATACTTGTTGAAGTGAACACTCGATGCCTGGCTCTTTTCAATCTCATGAAGAAGAGGCGACTTGGCCTCGAAACGCGTCAGCTACATGAAAAGAATCTGTGGTGGGTGAAATGCAGGTTGCAGCGAGGCTTAACAGACCAGAAGGTCGGGGCGCTGTCGTGTGACCTTTTCAATGCTGTGGCAATTTGTTTTCAACCTAATCAACACGGCCGCCCGCCGTGGAAAAGGAGCACCATTTCCGTGGTGAAAGGCTGTGAGAAGGAACGTGTTCTTTCTATCCGGCACAGCGTCCTTCTGCACACAGAACCTGCTGGGAACCTGCCTACCTACGAAGGTGAAACAATGCTTATTATTTTAAAACCAGGACACGAACTTACTAAAAGTTATTAATTATTCACTTCATGGGACTACGAATCCTACAATGCAAAGGGGCTGTAAGCCCAACCTACTAAAGGATGTCATTGAATAAAAACATACTTGTTGAAGTGAACACTCGATGCCTGGCTCTTTTCAAGCTCATGAAGAAGAGGCGACTTGGCCTCGAAACGCGTCAGCTACATGAAAAGAATCTGTGGTGGGTGAAATGCAGGTTGCAGCGAGGCTTAACAGACCAGAAGGTCGGGGCGCTGTCGTGTGACCTTTTCAATGCTGTGGCAATTTGTTTTCAACCTAATCAACACGGCCGCCCGCCGTGGAAAAGGAGCACCATTTCCGTGGTGAAAGGCTGTGAGAAGGAACGTGTTCTTTCTATCCGGCACAGCGTCCTTCTGCACACAGAACCTGCTGGGAACCTGCCTACCTACGAAGGTGAAACAATGCTTATTATTTTAAAACCAGGACACGAACTTACTAAAAGTTATTAATTATTCACTTCATGGGACTACGAATCCTACAATGCAAAGGGGCTGTAAGCCCAACCTACTAAAGGATGTCATTGAATAAAAACATACTTGTTGAAGTGAACACTCGATGCCTGGCTCTTTTCAAGCTCATGAAGAAGAGGCGACTTGGCCTCGAAACGCGTCAGCTACATGAAAAGAATCTGTGGTGGGTGAAATGCAGGTTGCAGCGAGGCTTAACAGACCAGAAGGTCGGGGCGCTGTCGTGTGACCTTTTCAATGCTGTGGCAATTTGTTTTCAACCTAATCAACACGGCCGCCCGCCGTGGAAAAGGAGCACCATTTCCGTGGTGAAAGGCTGTGAGAAGGAACGTGTTCTTTCTATCCGGCACAGCGTCCTTCTGCACACAGAACCTGCTGGGAACCTGCCTACCTACGAAGGTGAAACAATGCTTATTATTTTAAAACCAGGACACGAACTTACTAAAAGTTATTAATTATTCACTTCATGGGACTACGAATCCTACAATGCAAAGGGGCTGTAAGCCCAACCTACTAAAGGATGTCATTGAATAAAAACATACTTGTTGAAGTGAACACTCGATGCCTGGCTCTTTTCAAGCTCATGAAGAAGAGGCGACTTGGCCTCGAAACGCGTCAGCTACATGAAAAGAATCTGTGGTGGGTGAAATGCAGGTTGCAGCGAGGCTTAACAGACCAGAAGGTCGGGGCGCTGTCGAGTGACCTTTTCAATGCTGTGGCAATTTGTTTTCAATCTAGGTAATATATCTATCTATATATATATCTATATATATATATAGATAGATATATAGATAGATAGATATATATATATATCTATCTATCTATATATCTATCTATATATATATATATATAGATAGATATATAGATAGATATATATATATATATATATATTATTTTTTTTATTTTTTTTTACAAATTAAGCAGTGCATATATGTCTGGTTTTGCAACCACCGCCCACATTCATGCAGATGGATTTGGTGGACAGCGTGCTCCAAAATCATGGGTTCCCAGCAGGAAACTCTAGTGATGGTGGCCATCTTTTATGGCACTATTAACTTTCTCAGTGCTTAATTTGTTTTAAAAAAAATGCCACGGCTCTGGTCAGGAGGCCACTGTAGCGTGCACCACAGATTGCTCCTGCCATGGTGCCAATGATAGTAACAACACAACTACTAACCATTACACTCCTACAAGTGTGACAATTTGGACTATTCCTGGCCCCCAAAGCTTTAAGACTTGCTTGGGCGGCAGGTAATAGTAATTTTTATGTATATTGAATTAATAATTGACTGATTGTTGCGGCCTTCCCTAAATTAGCCAGAGGGCGCCACCTTGTGGCAGACTGTCACAACCCCAGTGTTAACAATTAAGTGCTGATGCTGACTATCGGAAACCACCGGCTCAAATTAAGCACTGGACTTTCTTGATTAGCAGAGTGTCTCATTGTGGGCTACTTAAGAGGGTTGCCCTAGTCAGGGGCTACAATGACAAACACCATGGCTTTGTCACCGGGTGGGCCTCCTTTAGCTGTGTCACTA
The DNA here is from genome assembly GCF_964261635.1 of Lissotriton helveticus. NCBI lineage: Eukaryota > Metazoa > Chordata > Amphibia > Caudata > Salamandridae > Lissotriton > Lissotriton helveticus. The sequence continues at coordinate 83,728,875 of NC_136059.1, read as the reverse complement.
TGACTCAATGGCTGTTCTCTCTAGTAGGCTTTAGTGCTCAGCCCTTGCTCAGCAGCCAACAGAGATGTCCTCTGGACGAACCCCCATAAAAAAGTGCCTCGTGGACGCTGCTTCCACATCTGCGACCTGTTCCAAGCTAAATTCTCTCTCTGTTTAAAAGAGGAAATGAGCTAGGGGGAGCAGGGAGCAGAGATAGTAAAACAAAAAAAAGCAAAGAAAATAAAGAAAAACTGAAAATGGATAAATGGACGAAAAATGTAGTCCGTTCCATTTCATAACACAATTAATAAAGGCGTTCTTTGTAAATAGATCCGCCGAGTTTCTGTTCTGGCTGCTCACATCTGTAGGAAAGTTTACTCCATTGCTACAGCTATTATCCCAGCGTGGAATGAGCGAGCTAAGAAAGAAAATATATTTGCCCAATTGGACACACTTTTATACTGGGTTAAATAAATATTATCCCCAGCAGATTACCCAAAGATTATGACAAGAAGTTATCAGTGTCTGGATCAGGCTGCAGCATGGCAGGAGTGAGAGAGGTGTAAATTCATCCTCTGAATGGGAGTAGTGGAGTTCTGCTGATGCAAAGACTTGGGAATTCATTCCAGCAAGAAGTGTAGAGTTTCCGTGACACAGAGGACCAGGGATGAGGTTTCTGTGCAGGAATCGCAGACATCTGTAACATGGGCCAGCAGTTCTTCTCCCTTGCCAGGCCTGCTATGGCCTCCGTGGCCTGATTTGCAAACCTGACACAATAAAAAATAATTGATCAAAATGTAACTTTGAGTTGTAAAAGTATTTTTGACTTCCTGTGTCAACATTATGACTTCTTGCGCACCATAAAGAAAAGGAGGCGGGATGTAAGATTGCCTCAGTCAGGCCGGGGGCGTTTTAAGGCATGGGAAAAGTGGGCTCTTGTCCAGGGCCCCAGTCTTTCAGGGGCCCCTGAAAGTCTACTCAACTGTTTGCCTGAGTCTACTGTGATCTGCAGATTGTCCTGGCCTGACGACCCTGAATAATACTTAAGCATACAGTTTGTAAATTCTGTTTTCTTTTAATTAGTGTGGGTGATGCATGGGAGTCCTGTTAGGAATTTTTCAGAGAAATATTGTTTTTTAACACCATGCAACATTCATAAAAACGTTTATTTCAGAGTGAAACAGTATATTACTTGTGAGAAATTGGAGGGGTCACATAGATTGTTTCTGAAACATTTGTAGCTGTCTGTATCACAATATTGAAAACACACCTCACTAGGCTGCCTTCTGAGCATGTATTATGAAAGTCTGAATTTTATTTATAACATGTTGATGAATACATCCGTTTCCCATTGGTCGAAGACCTTTCATCGACTACACATGAAAAGGTTATTCAAAGTTTGATGGTTTATTTGCGAAATGTGGTGCAACTACAATCTTTAAATCTGACAACGGACCACCTTTTAACTCTCGAAAATTCAAAGACTTTTTAAATCACCTCAATATAAAGCATCAAAAAAAGCACTCCTCTTTGGCTCCAATCCAATGGTCTGGTAGAATGGTTCATGTGTACTCTATAGAAAGCTGTTCAGCGTGCTACATTGGAGAAGCTCAACCTCAAAATGTTTTGAACACTACTATTCGAGCTTACGGTTCAACCCCTCACTCAACGACAGGGCAAAACCCTGAAACTCTCATGTTTGGAAGAGCCATGACAACCAAGCTGCCCCAATGGCCAACCTAAGACCCAAAAATGAGGAAGACATTCACACTACGGACTTTGGTTGCAAACAGAAGATGGGGGTAAATGCGGCAGGCAAAGTCACGTAAAAGAAGTCACCTTTACAAGAGGAGATCGAGAGCTTGTCAGGCAAGACAAGAAAAGAAAGTCTGATGCTCCTTTTTAGGCTGAGCCCTTTCCCATCGCCAACCACAAAAGACACATGGTGACTGCCCAGCGTCCTGGGACGTCCCTTCCGAGAGATTCCTCTAATTTTTGACAGGTGGCCCCCTCACTCACCAAACATTGATGTAATGTAGAGACTGGGTTCAGACAGGCTGTTGATGTCTCTGTGTCTGTTGACGATTCCACCTCAGCAGCGCAGAGCACTGAAACTTCGACAGCCAGTGACCAAATCAGGACGTGTGATTCAGGCACCACGACAATCAACTGAAGAATTATAATTGCCTGTATATCTATGTATTGATTACTGTATTTATTCATTTATTTATTTATTTATTTTGAAAAAGTTGTAACTTTTTGTTTAACAAAGCGGGAGATGTAGTGTCTTGTAAATAAAAGAACACTGGAATTCTTTTGGTTCCCACTGTACAACGTAGGCTTGTGACATAAGCTCTGGAGAGATGAGTTGAAGGCAGGCTTGAAATGTTGAGTTCTGCCTTACACCCAGCGCTATAAAGACGTGTAAAACTACTCTCCATGTATGGCATGGTTATTGGCAAGTACCTGAGCTGGCAGGATGCTACAAGTATATCTATATATTATCCTGTATTTGCTCGGTGAAGCATACATAGGCGCCTACAGTAGGGATGTGCTGACGCACCACCAAAATAAACATACTGGAGTTCAGAAGGTAAATGAGCAATAAAGATGCCTTTAAAGATCGTTTTTGTACCTTGTAACATTTGCCATGTGTTCAAATATAGAGGTCAATGTCTTCTGGAAAATTGCTGTATACTCTTTTAGAATGTAGAATGGTGTTTACTTTTCTTTTTCTGACTCTAAAGTTAGAGGAATTTGTGATCTATCTGAAAATCTTGCTTGGGTACAGGGAGTGTGAAAGGAAAGACTGTAGAATGTTGGTTTCTTTCTAGCACACAACATGTAAATACCTGTAAATGAACAGTGTAGGAACTGGGGTCCCAGTTCCCCGGGGGGTAGCTTGGCGCGAGCAGGTAGGCACCCGAAAGCTTAGGTGTAAAGTGACCATACAGCACACACATCCACTGAGGCTGGAAACGCACACAATGACTGACACCACACCAGTGAGGTTGAGTAAAAATCAATAAGCTTTATCTAAATCAAGGTTCAGGATAATCAATAATCAAGGTAGCATTAACTCATTAGATCATTCTTCACTAGATAACTAAAGGCACTTAGTCAACATTTCCTTATGCCGGGATAAGCAGTGCATCACCCTTATTAATCAAGCATAAACCTTTCCTCAGGCATGGGTAGAACATTTCATTAGATAGGAATGAATCTTGTCTTTGAATAACCATCTCCCATAATACCTATGAGGAAGTAATCAACATTTCATTGGGGAAACAGACATAAAACCATTCCTTTCAAATACAGGCCTCTGCAACAATACTGGTCTCAGGCAAATTCAGGATAACCACATTTCCTGGTGTCAACATAGAACATGTTATATTTCCCCTATGGCCTTTCTGATAAAAAGGGGTCTCTGTAAGCAGTTCAATAGGGGCCTAATCAGTGTTCTTGCGCAGGTTAGGGGGCTTTCAGCCTCCTTGTTACAACGGGGACTAACAGGGCCCAATTACCAGGTTCTTTTACAAAGGGGGCAGTCGCGGGCCCTCCGCCCTCCCCGCAGGGATGTTACCTCTATCCTCGGGCCTTCCCGGCCCCTTGCGGTGGTAATGACAGATGCGGGGGCTCGTGCCCTCTCCGGAGTCCTCCGGCGGTGTTGTTGGCTGTTCCCGGGCCTTCTATAGCTTCCACGGCCCGGGAACCAATCAGGGGGCTGATAGAGGAGGGGCCTGGCCACAGCAGCCAATAGCGGGGCCTGCCGCGAGGGCGCGTCAGCCCAGGCCAATGGCTGCGTGGCAATGGGCGGGGGTGCGGCCAATGACGCGGCCGGGCACCCCCGTCACGTAAGGCGAGTGTTCCCGCCTCCTGGGGACTAGCATGGCCTACTGACGCGATGCGGCGGCCCTCTCCTGGCTCGAGGGCCGCCGGGGTGATGCGGGCAGCAGTGGGGCCTGGACAGCCCGGTGCCGGGCAGCAGCAAGGACGGCGTGTCCTCAGTAGGCTTCCAGGCGGCGGCAGGAATGCAGACGGCACTCAGATGGCGGAACTGCAGGCCGCAGCGCTAGCGGTGACACAGGGGAGACCCGGGCTGCTGCGGTGAAACAGGTATGCGGCGCTTCCTTTGATACATCGCTTCCAGGGGCAGAGGAGCGCTTGGGGGCTCAACAGGGGTCTCTAGCATTATAGCCCTTTCCTCAGGGACACGTCAGTCTCCAGAGCCCCAGCAGTTCCGAAGGATACAGCTCTTCTCAGGGGGCACGGCAGTTCGGGGTGCTAGCGCTAGGAAGTGAGAGCGCTCAGCAGGCAATTCCCTTCAGACAGCTCCGGCAGTTCAGACAGCCCACTGCGACAGGACAGCACAGGGCGGCTTGGGGATGGACACAGACCAGGCAGGGCAGCGCATGGACACAGGGCAGATGGTAGTCGCTGGTTACCTGGTTGATCCCCAGTAGTCCTTTTCAGCAATAAGTGTCCTCCTGGGCGCTTGATGGCTTCTGCGCCCTTGGTAGGTGATTTCTTGAGGGGGTGAGGGGGTGAGTTGAAGGCTGCTGACAGGATTCCTCAGCAAGTTACTGCAGGTGGTCCCTGGGTTCCCCTCGCACCGGGCCAGATCAGTGGGCTAGTTCAGTGTTCCTCACACAGCTTGGTGGGCAGCACCTAAACCCTGTTGTAGTGTAGTTCCTATTATCCCAATAGGCTCTGCGCATTGGAATAATACCTTCAATAGTATAGGCCTAGACCAGACGTTAACTAGGTCTTCTATTGTCGATATTAGACTTAAAGTTTTGGGTTTGCCAGCTAGCTCAGAGTTCACTAGAAACTTTCTCGAATAGGCAAGGAGGAGTTGAACCTCCCTGGATAGACAAGAAGGGATTTAGTTTCTGACAACCATAGAACATGACAACTTTGCTCTCCCCTAATCAAGAGTGTATCTCTAGAGTCGTGTGAAAACAAAAGACAACTTATTTTACTCAGTCAGTACGTGCATTCTTAGTCTCACCAGATTGTAGAGAAAAGGAAGAGACAGGCGTGTTCAATAAAAGATGGTATTTATTGATCAGTCTCTTTTCTCATACATGAGAAATGGATCGATATTATCGCAATACTTATGGTTAAGTAAAGTGCATACATTAAAAGCAGAAGTATAAAATAATACTGTAAAAACATTTATATGGTTTCTTAGCCATAAGGTGGTTTAAAATGGATAAAATAGATACATACACATATACATTTGACTAATCGTACTCAACTGGTGTTTCTAACTACGCCTACCCCAGTGTACCTGACCTAAGCCTAATACGTGGGCGGGAATAGAAAGTAGCAGTTTAAGTTAAGTTTGTTTTGCCAAGTGACTGACTCAAGAATTCTCTGCAAGGGGTTATTCAGTTCTGTACCTGGAATTTAGGATGAATGAGGGATGGTATCTCTCGTCTCTGGTCTCGATATTCCAGGCTGCCTGCGAGGGCTACCCGGAAGCGCCGGAGCTGGATTTCTCGGCAGGAGAAAGCAGCTTCTTGTTCTCAGCGCGTCAGGAAGGCGGGGCTGCGCCAGCGGGGTCTGCTCTGCTCTGGGCTTCGGCAAGTCTGGCTGCTCCGATCTCATCACCACCGCGTGTGTTTGCTTAAGGCAATACCGGTAATATTTATACCTGTAAGGTGCCGAGATTGACGTAAGGATGGACATAGATACGTCAATAAGGATGTCATACGACTTGGTCGTTAGCACATTCTTTTGCTGAAGTTCTCGGTGAAATCAAAACAATGGCCGCAGGGTTTTTCCCAGGTTGTCATAGGTTTGATTTGTTTTGAGAACTCCGTATGCCTTATCAGGGGCTGGAGGACTATCGCTTGTCTAATTAGATGGCAAGCGTTATGACCTAATCAGATAACACGTTCCTGTGCCGTAGTGTGGCTTCATCAGATAACAGTTTCTGCATCATGGGATGGCTGCTAGTTAACTTGTTAACCAGAACAGGGTCAGGAATAGGGGGATCGATACAGAACCTATAGGAATACATCACACTGTCACCCCCAGTGGTATAGGTTCCTGACTAGGCCCTACCGCCTAAGTCTCCTGCGTAGGTTCCCCCAGGTCAGTGATGCCCCAACTGACTAAAAACGTTCCCTCCTTTCTTTATATATGCCCAGGTCAAGTGACCACACTCTAAGGCGGCAAAAGCAGACCCCGCCACTATTCTAGAAGGTTCCGGGAGCTTCCCTACTCTAACTATGGGCAGGCAAGGCAGGCTGGTGTTGCAACAATGTTTAAGGGTTCCAGCCAGCTCCTGGCAACTAGGGTGCTACTAAAAAGGCCACGCTGCAGTAGCAGGGGCCTGTGGCAGCCATGTTGGAAGTAGAGAGCACCTGCACCTTAGCATTGGTTAGCAATGGGAAGGTGTTCGGAGACCTAAGGCCAACAAAAAAGAGGCGGGGAGAAATGAGGCAAGGGCGAAAAAAAAATAGGGAAAGACCACCCTAGGGCTGACAGGTCTAACAAACAGTATAAATATTTCTAAAAATATCAACAGTTACAAAAGCACAAATGAAGCACAGTTTTTACAATTCAGAAGTATGATGGAATCATAGATTTTAATTAGATCAAAACAAAACAGAATAATTTACTTGGTGGTGTGCAAATGAAAATATTTGTTAAAACTAGATTTCTACACATTATCGTTTCTAAAAGTTTTAGTTGTATCAGTAAGACTGCACAATAGTGTGAGTTTTGTTGCTATTTCCAAGGAAATTGTGTTGTCTGAAAAGTACATTATGCTTCCACACAATGATTTAGTCATGCATCTTTTTGACCTAAATCTGCTCCTCAAAAAGTGCCACTCATTTTTCACCTGGACAGATTTCATGTGGCCTCCCTCCTGGAGAACTTTGGGATTCATTGATCATAGATGCTCTATTGCAGAAGTTAGTTTAATTTAAATTGCTCATTGATTATAATCGTGGCTGAGCTTGATTCTAAGCGATACAAAAGGGGATGATGGACGGAGCGTTTGAGCAAATCAAACACTCACCCCCAGTCAACTGATCTGGGTTTAATCCATCACCATTCTTTAGCTCACTCGGCCACCCCAGTTCAGACATGGCAATATGCAAATCAGTCTGACCCTGTGCCTCATGTGAACAGTCCAGCCCGAACTGCCATGCCATGTCTTCCCTGGACCGGAAACAAGCATCCTGGGACCGGTTTCGGATTCATAATCCTCATCAGCCAGGCTATCTTGAATCCAGTGGCCAAGTGAGCAAGGGACTCACGTCTGAGCATACCCTGCCACACTTAGGGTGAACAAAGCGATACAAAAGGGGATGATGGACGGAGCGTTTGAGCAAATCAAACACTCACCCCCAGTCAACTGATCTGGGTTTAATCCATCACCATTCTTTAGCTCACTCGGCCACCCCAGTTCAGACATGGCAATATGCAAATCAGTCTGACCCTGTGCCTCATGGGAACAGTCCAGCCCGAACTGCCATGCCATGTCTTCCCTGGACCGGAAACAAGCATCCTGGGACCGGTTTCGGATTCATAATCCTCATCAGCCAGGCTATCTTGAATCCAGTGGCCAAGTGAGCAGGGGACTCACGTCTGAGCATACCCTGCCACACTTAGGGCGAACAAAGCGATACAAAAGGGGATGATGGACGGAGCGTTTGAGCAAATCAAACACTCACCCCCAGTCAACTGATCTGGGTTTAATCTATCACCATTCTTAAGCTCACTCGGCCACCCCAGTTCAGACATGGCAATATGCAAATCAGTCTGACCCTGTGCCTCATGGAAACAGTCCAGCCCGAACTGCCATGCCATGTCTTCCCTGGACCGGAAACAAGCATCCTGGGACCGGTTTCGGATTCATAATCCTCATCAGCCAGGCTATCTTGAATCCAGTGGCCAAGTGAGCAAGGGACTCACGTCTGAGCATACCCTGCCACACTTAGGGCGAACAAAGCGATACAAAAGGGGATGATGGACGGAGCGTTTGAGCAAATCAAACACTCACCCCCAGTCAACTGATCTGGGTTTAATCCATCACCATTCTTTAGCTCACTCGGCCACCCCAGTTCAGACATGGCAATATGCAAATCAGTCTGACCCTGTGCCTCATGGGAACAGTCCAGCCCGAACTGCCATGCCATGTCTTCCCTGGACCGGAAACAAGCATCCTGGGACCGGTTTCGGATTCATAATCCTCATCAGCCAGGCTATCTTGAATCCAGTGGCCAAGTGAGAAAGGGAATCACGTCTGAGCATACCCTGCCACACTTAGGGCGAACAAAGCGATACAAAAGGGGATGATGGACGGAGCGTTTGAGCAAATCAAACACTCACCCCCAGTCAACTGATCTGGGTTTAATCCATCACCATTCTTTAGCTCACTCGGCCACCCCAGTTCAGACATGGCAATATGCAGATCAGTCTGACCCTGTGCCTCATGGGAACAGTCCAGCCCGAACTGCCATGCCATGTCTTCCCTGGACCGGAAAGCTTGATTCTAAGCACAAGTTAGTAGTTAAATTGTACTGACATGACAGATGGTGGTGCCCAACTTTGGTCACCTTTGGGCAACTGCTGTAGCTATCCGCAGAAATCAAAGTCTTGAATGATAATCCAAAGGGATGTGGAATAAGAGACTACTGAGTTAAGACCGACAAGAGTAAAAGACTGGAAGAGAGCCATCAAAACACCCAAATACGATATTAAGGATTTGACCGCTGTTGGACCTGGCCCTTTCTGCAGGGTCTCCCCCAAACTTTCTGACTTCCTCCCCCCTTTTTTCTGACCTCGATTTTGTTGGCTTTAGGAATCTGGGCACTTTACCACTGCTAATCAGTGCTAAAGTGCATATGCTCTGCACTCTAAAATGTGGTAATATTGGCTTTTCTACAATTGCCATATTTAATTTACTAATGTCCCTAGCAAAGTGCATCACATGTGCCCAGGGCCTGTAAATTAAATGCTACTAGTGGGTCTGCAACAATGATTGTGCCACCCACTCAGTAGCCCTTTAGACATGGCTATGTCCTGCCACTTCAGAGTCTGCATGTACGGTTTAAACTGCCATTTCGACCTGGTTAATTAACCTACTTGCCAAGCCCAAGACTTCCCATTTATTACAAATAAGTTGCCTCGAAGGTAGCCCTAGGGGCAGGGTGCAGTGTATATAAAAGGTAGGATATGTGCTTTTGAGTTTTACATGTCCTGGCAGTGGAAAACTGCTACATTTTTTTTTCTCCACAGCAAGGCCTATTTTATCCGTAGGTTAACATTGGGATTGCCTTAAAGCATCTTTTAAGTTTAATTTCCAATTGGGAAAAGATAAAGATCTGGAGCGTAGTGTCTCTGGACTCGTAAGTCTGAAAATGCCGCTTTCCAATTTCCAAACTCGCTATTTGGAAATATGCTGCTTTGAGCAGACTTCAATTCTGTGTTTGTGAGGGGACTGCATGATTGCAGGTATTGAGTGCCTGGGTATCCTCGCAACTTTAAAACTTAGTGGACTGTTGACTCTACTTTACATTATAAGAGTGGAATACAGCTATGTAAGGGTTTAAGGCCCATTGTTGGCAAGGGAGCAGTGGGCTAGGTCCCTGCCAACCATGTGGTTTTTGCCTAGAGAGCTAACATCCCATTCAGAAATATTGAATCCCCTGTTCTGATGAGGCCAAAAGGAACCTCTGGCTGAAACGCGACTGCGCCAGCGTCGACATTTTCAAAGGAATCCCATCACTTAAGGTTGTGTGAATGAAGCAAAGCGCCACTTTAATAGCTTTTGAGGTGTTATGCCTCAGGCCCAATAGGGACTACCTTGTAGTGTATTGCTCTGATTTAAGAGTGTACACGCTGTTTGTTTTGTTCTCAGTAGGGGAACCAGTTATTGATCTACTGGTTTTTTGATATTTGTATGCGTTTGATATATGTTGTACATGTTGTATATATGTAGTGTATCATATATATGAGTGTGATTTAAATGTTTGTGTAATGACGTGTACATTGTGTATATATGATACCTTTATATGTATTAGTTTGTTGTGACTATACTGTGTTTCCCTTCCCGTCACTTGAAACGTACACAAGCTGTAATAGCAGAAATTAATTTATCTTTAATAAGAATAGAAATTAGCAGGGTAACTAATTGTACTCTGGCTGAAAATAAATGTTTTTGATTGATCCCTCCATACCATTCACTTTTTGATTCTACATCGTTGATGTTATTGCTCAGGTAGATGAGGGTAATTTGGGCATGACCCCTATAATTTATATACTTTCAGGAAGCTGACATTTTCTTACTTCAACCATTCTGTACCTCTGCATGTCTCCGAATACACATCTGTGCTGGCATACTCTGCCAACAAGAAATCTCAATTTCTAACAACAGTCATGAAGGAGGGAATCCTTTTTTGAGCGAGTAGAGTGATCAACAGTTCTGGGGGCTTACACAGGGCATAAGCTATTATCAGCAGTCTTGCATCAGGAAGTGGGAATGAACAGCACAAACTGGTCTGTGGATTTAAAAAGTCATATATACTCCTATGCACAGGTTGGGAAACTTTCATAGGTAGACTGTGAGACATATGTATGGTGCTCAAAAAGTATTCGGCGTTCAGTATCAACTGGACTACGTCTGTGTTCTTCCCTTTACTTCAGAGAATCCTTAGTCCCATTTTATGCTTGTCTTCCAGATTGAAAAAAATGGCTTCCATCACCTGGGTATATAGTCTACCCATTGTAAGGCAGGATTTCATGAACAAAACTGGGCCACTACCCTCAATAAATTTAAGGCTGATGTTCAACACTGGAAGCACTTACCATTAACAACTCCCTCTATAAAATGATTACGCTATAAAGTGCATTACTTCAAAACACCCTGAATTGAGAAGCAGAACATTTAGTTAGAGCAGTGAATGAAACACTTTAGACCCTGCTTTGGGATGGTGGCCCCCAAGAACAGCTCTAGTCAAACTCTGGAGAGGGGTTTACCATGTGGTGATTGCTGTGCAAGACCAAAAGAAGTACTACTGGGCATTTCAACTGATAACAGCTGTAACATCCTTGCATGCTCCAGGGCATGCACCAGCACCTCAGCAATCCTTCATGTGGCCATGCAACCTTGTATGTGTACAATGTAAGTTCTAATTCTAGTGTGGAACTGTTGGGCTGGAGGCTTAGGGAGTTCAGTTGCAATGGACTTTCCTGGGGTCCGGTTGCGTTGCTGCTGAAATAAATACTTTGGAAGTTTTACTTGAGAAGAGTCTGAATTTTATATTGGTGACGAGCGAGGAAACGCCCCTGCCAACCGCAACAAGCAGCAGAGGAGTGGTGTGTTTCCTCTACCCAGCATGGAAAAATTGCTCTACATGAAGATAACTACGTCGAAGAAGCTGTGAAATGAATTGTGCCGTATTAGGATCCTTTCCAATGGACTGCACACATCCAGTTTTTGGCAAAATCAGAGGGTAATATTTTTTTGGTTGGCAGCATTTCTGTCACCCATGAGTTAAGGGCTAACGGCAATAGCATGCGGAATTTAAAAAAGAAATACCTGTGGGCACTGCATTCTTTTCCAAGCTGGCGTTCAATGGATCACAGTACGCTTCTGCTTCTGTGTTCTCTGTGACTCTCCGCAGCCAAGCAACACGCTTGGGCATCCGTCACACAGTGCGCTGACCAAAGACGCGGTGTGGTGGCCATTTTGAAAGGCAAAAATATTCTCAGAGGGTCACCATAGCGACGCAGGTACACACACGAATAATTGGAAGCCATATGTGTGTACAACTGGTGAAAGACACTACAAGGACATTGAGGATAGCTAATTCATTGTCTCCAAGCAAGTTAATACATTACTGGGCAAATTATTTGTGGAGGACAACCGGTTGGGGCATTGTGTTGAACTTTATACATCAGTAGCTCTTTACTTTGCTTAACATATTGGTCGTATGTACCTAATTAAAACATAGTTGTCGCCTGTGGGTCGGTGAAGGATCAGCGACCTACATGCAGTTTGAGCCACCTGCAAAGTTTTTACAAAATAAAGGGGAACCTTCAGTCCCATGGAAAAGGTGGAAGGAAGAGTTTCTCACGTCCATGAGGGCTATTGATGGAGAGCGCATGGGGGGGAGAAGAAGAAACTAATTTTTTCACATTTTTAGGGTCAGAAGGCCAAGGCGTGTCCAGAGCTTTTCTAGAAATCATTGCTACAGAAGGTGATGAGGATACCAATGTCTATCAGGAGGCCATATTAAGGATGGAACAAAGATTCAGGCCCACCACAAAGATTGCACTTAATAGATTCAAGTTCTATACCAGGGCACAGATTGAATATGAATCTTTTGATGACTTTTTAACTGAATTAAGGGCTCTAAGTATGCATTGTAATTTTGGTACGATGTCTGATGAGTTGATCAGATATCAAATTAGAGTACATATCAGAAGCAAGAAAAGCTAGGAGCAACTTTGGGTCATGGGAGATCGCAAACTATTGGAGGCTATATCTACTGCGAAAGCATTGGAACTCAAAGCTCAAAGAAGGCATTGACACTCACCATTAAATCAGAGTAACAAGGAAAGTCAGACACAGGCTCAGCCGATCCAAACCTACATTTGCTAACAGTGTTTGTAAGCATGCAGCAGCCCCACTTTGGCGCACAACTAGGCACACATGTCTTACAGATCTAGCCCGCCCCACACCTTTGCAAACAGGTAGATAACACAGCACTCACACTCCCCTAAAAACACAAAAAGATACTCATTCGCATTCATAGACACCTCAAAGTCAACACGAATAAGCTATATTTATTTTGCACCATTTTAGATGCATGCATTATAAGGATCACTGTGAACAAGTTTTACATCAAACATAAATGATAAATAACGGTGATGGATCAAGCCCTGATCTTTGGACTGGGTAAGAGTGGTCTGCTTAATTCAGACACTCTGTTCATCACCACCCCCTTTTCTGAATCGTTTTTGGCCACTATAGGTGTGGCAGGGTATACTCAGACATGAGTCCCTTTCTCACTGCTCCATCAGGATTCAAGCAAGCCGGGCCGAAGAGGCTGAAATGCCAGAAACCGGTCCCCGGTAGCTTGTCTCCTTTCTGGTGAAGAATTGGCTTGGTAGTTTGGTCTGCCCTGTTCCCATGATGCACTGGGCCAGGGACAGACTAATTTGCATATAGCCAGGTTCTGAGCTGGGATGGGGCAGTGAGATAAATAACGGTGATGGGTCAAGCCCTGATCTTTGGACTGGGTAAGAGTGGTCTGCTTAATTCAGACACTCTGTTCATCACCACCCCCTTTTCTGAATCGTTACATCAAACATAGGCTGATTCATGGCACATAAAGACTTTTGAAGGGCAAAAAACGTGTTCATTTTACATAAACATTGCTGTATTTCTATGATAAAGAATGGAACAGTGAGATATTTCTTACATATTCGAATGTACTGAAGGCCAAGGCAAGCTGTTATTTCCATTTTATATATATATATATATATATATATATATATATATATATATATATATATATATATATATATATATATATATATATATATATATATATATATAGTATATGAACTCCAACCTGTCCCTCGATGCACTTTCCGTGCGGACAAGAACGGGGACACCAAAATAACGCCACAGCCAGACTTGAATCACAAGTAGTTTTCTTTTATTCGTGCATACAGGGTGCAAAGCCTTGTCAAACGCGTTTCGGGCACCGGCTGTGCCCTTGCTCACTGACAATTTGCCTTAGTTACTCCACCAATATAAATACAACTGAGTAAAAAATGCGCGCCAACCTTCAGATTCAACAATAAACATAAGTGAAGGACTAATGCCATTGTAGGCTACACAGGTTATGGGAAATAGATCCACCATTTTGGAACGGTACAATGTAAATAAGCCCAATACAATAATATTGACATTGTATCAACATAGATATACCTACACAAACGTTAAAACCATTAGCAAACGTTATAAAATGTATATTATTTATTTAGCATTTTTTAGGTAGTTGATATCTTATACATCAGCTGGTAAGGAATAAGTATGAACAAGTGTGGAAAACAAGGTAATGTGGTCCGTTTTTCAATAGCATATTATAAAATGTCTGTAAAATTTGGTCCCCAAAATATATATGCGATCTATTGACACTGTGCAAATACACTGTGACGACATACCGATATGCATCAGCATAGCAAAGTATAACTTTTCATATCCCGGCGTAATGCCTGTTATACCGTTAAAGTGCTAATGTGCTAAATTCTTCATTGCAAATGTAAACATATGACCTGTGCAAAATTATCCATGCAAACTAAACACAAATGAATAATGCGAAATGCGGACGGTATGAAAAAGGGACTAATTGGAAAAACAGTACAAAAAATGCAAATATATACAAGACCACAATCACATTCTGGTTTCCCTGTGGGCATCTGGATGAGGGCTAATTGCAATTAGTAACATGAAATTGTAATGCTCAAATGCATGGTAATAATCAAAAATAGAATGGACACTGGTATCTATAAAACCATTGGTTTGTATTCGAAAACCCTCATAGGCTTCCTGATTTTATCGTTGCGGTATATCTTATTTCCGCCCCATCAGGAGTCGTGGCGTATTCATAGGGTAGTCGATTAACGTACTGGATGCCTGCCTCACCCGAGGTTACCTCCGGTACAAATAGAAGTGTCCAGAAATAATGAAAAAGGAGGTAAAAATAGTGTCTCACCCTAGAGTTTATTTATTAGAAAAAGGGGTCTAGGCACTATCAATAAAAGGGAATTGCGATATGATGGTAATCGTGTTACTGGATTACCGCATGTCTTGAAGAATGTGTCAACATGTTTCAGCTCACTCAGCCCAGCCGGGTCTATGGAGCTTTCGTCAGGACAAAAAAACACATATAGAAAAAGGTAAAATATCTCACACAACTTGTGTAGTATTGGGTGATAAGTCTGGTCAACTTATACTCAAAATTCCGATGCTGTGAAAACAAAAGCCAACAGTATCCATTATATAAGTGGCTACAAACATGAGGTGAGCAAGCAGACATGTGAAAATTACATGTGGAGCACGAAAATACTCCTCATTAGGAGCGTACGCCATGCTAGTGGCATTATTACCGTATCGAGGAAGACAAGGATTAAAAACAAGGTCTAAGAGAGGAAGTACTGTCAAGATTAAAACGTGTGCGTGGTCGCTTTTATAAGGGACCTGCTATAGTGAAAACTTCACGTTCTAGTAGGTATTGAAGCACTCAAAGTAAACGAAGTTATAAGCCCTTAATCTAATGGTAGGTTGAATAGTAACCTGTATACATAACACTTCAAAAGTTGCAATATAATTACCTATTTTTAGCTCGATGATAGATTCAACAGGGGTTGGAGAGTCGCTTGTGGTCTTTGCTGTTATGGTACAAACGGGGCCGCTGTGTTAGTAAAAAGGTTGTGTAACTTACCAATTAGTAGAGATCAGGTCTTGCTGCCATTCTTACCCACGAGGTTCGGCGCTGTGTCCCCTGTGCTGACTCTGCCCCTGGCTATGGGCGTGTCTCTACTAATCCGTCTTTTAAACGGGGCCTAGACATCAAAAACGGACTACTTACAGGCAAGGGGCTCCATGTAAGATGGTTGTCTCCCGATACATGGACGAGTGTTATTCAATGAGTAAATACAAGATAAGCTCGTAGTTAGCATGTATGGTGCCCATAGCATTTAAGGAACTAAAAAAGATTACAAGTGTAATGTTATTGGTCTTAACAGCCAAGGTAACTGGATGGCAGTGGTATTAAATCCACAACGTTAGGAGTGTATGTACCAAGGGCAATTACGTCAAAAATGAGGTGGGTGCGATTATACAGGTCCCCCTCCAAGCATAGCTGGTTAGCAGGAGGCATTAGTGTGACCGGAAGAGTGGAACATTATATGTCATAATAACAGGGACTCATAGTTAGTGTACACTTGACTCAATAGAACTGGTGCCACGGGATGTTATCGTTTATCCCCAATGTATCTGTTCTAAGGCGGTCCACCCAGCTTTGTTCCTTTTCAAATAGGACCTGCTCAGCATTGTTGTTTTTGTCTTGTAGCATTTCAAGAACCGTCCATCTCAAGTCGTCACATGTGTGTCCCGCTTCCATGAAATGTGTACACAGTTTGGTGGTATTTTTCTTGAGTCTTACATTGCTCCTGTGTTCTCCTATGCGGATTTTGATTTTACGACAAGTCATGCCTACTTATTGTCGTTGACAGGGGCAGGTCACCAAGTAAACTACATGGGTAGAGTTGCAGTTTGTATGTTGTTTCTGGGTCCACAGTAAGGTATCTGTCAATTGTAAGGTCTTAGTGGTGTTGGTGAATTTGCAAACTACACAGGTGCCACATGGATAACGGCCTGTAATTGGGGCCATAGTCACATCTCTAACTGTTGATTTCACTGGTTTTCTTTTCGGCCTGGTATGTACAAGGACATCTTTGATGTTTTTGGTTCTTCTGTTAGCGAATCTTGGTTTGGGCCAGTTGAATTTGCCTGACGTGACTATCTGCCAATTCTTTCTTATCAGCTTTTGGACATCATAGGTCGCAGGACAGTAGGTGGTAACACATGTGACTAGATCCTTAATAGGTTCTTTATAATTATTTTGTAGGAGACATTCACGGGGCTGGTGTTTTGCCTGTTTTTTACACTTAGAGATTACGGCTGAAGTGTAATCTCTAGATTGTAACTTTTGACTGAGCTCCTGTGCCTGTTTTCTGTAGTCACTCTCTTTACTGCAGTTACGTTTGTGTCTTAAAAACTGACTGTAAGGGAGATTATCCCGCAGGGGTCGTGGGTGGAAACTATGATAAGAGAGTAGACTGTTCTTGGCTGTGGGTTTGGTGAAAGTTTTAGTCTCCAATTTCCCATTATCACAAAAAATCGTTAGATCCAAGAAGTCTATGTGATGGTTGCTCGAAGTGTAGGTGAATTTCAACCACCTATCTCTCCCATTTAGCCATTCCATGAAGGTGGTGAGATCTAGTTTGATGTCCCAGATTAGTAAAATTAGGATCCCACTAATCAGCACCAAGCCCAGCCTTTTTTAGGAAGAGGCCAAAATCAATCTCGGGGCAGAAAGAAAAACCTCAGATGGCAGGATCAACAATCCAGCATACAAACACGGAGCATGGCTTCAGCCCAACCGAGCACGAGCAAAAAGACTCACTAGTAGTGAACCTGACGGAAACCATTCTGTCGGATGACCAGTTGACCGTCCTTAATAAAGGTCTCGGCTTTGTACCCACTCCACCCTTAGATCGTTTCAAATTGAAATGTGAAGTTTCTGAATTCTGCAGGACTCTGAAACTCAAAGCATTTTTCAACGATTCCACCACTCAACTTGCAGAGGGTGACACTACCCTGAGAAGGAAATCTAAGTTCTGTCCACCTACCACTGCATTACCTATCGAAATTCAAACTTTTGAACAGGCAGTTATGAAAGGGATTGACAAACTAGACAACAGGAAGAAGACCTATCAAAATCTGAGCAATAAAGAAAAACAAGCTCTGGCTGAACTGAGGGACAATGACAATATAGTCATTAAACCAGCGGACAAGGGCGGTGGGGTAGTTATCCTTACCAAAGAAGGATACAATCAACAATGTCTGGCCCTATTGTCAAATGAGACCTTCTAAAAAAAACTGGACAATGACCCCACCGAACGGTTAACCAACACCATCGCAATCATGACACACGAAGCGGAGGTCAATGGTTGGATCTCCAAGAAAGAGGCCGATTTTTGGACACCAAAAGGACCTAAGGTACCTTTTTTCTACTCATTGCCTAAAACTCATAAAAACAAGTCCCCCCCCCTCCGGGACGCCCGATAGTTTCGGGCATTGGATCATTATTAGAGCCACTATCCAAATTTGCCGATGAGTATCTGAAACCATTAGTACAGAGCACTCCAACCTATTTGAAAGACACTAGAGATCTCCTGATTCAGATTGCGGATCGTGAATTCAATCCCAATACGATGCTATTGGTGGGACTAGACGTTGAGTCCCTCTACACCAGCCTACCACAAGAAGACACTTTAAAGATGTTGGAAGACCTTCTCTACATGCAAGACTGGACACACAAGACTCCACGACATTTTATTCTTGAGTGTTGCCGATTAGCCCTAAAAGAGAACTACTTTGAATACAATGGCCAACTCTTCTTGCAATGCCATGGTACTTCCATGGGCAGTGCCTTTGCGCCTTCAGTAGCTGGACTCTACGTGAGCCAGTTTGAACAAGAATTTGTCCTTAACAATACCAATCCCTACGTTTCCGGAATCATACACTGGAAACATTATATTGATGACATTTTACTAATCTGGGACATCAAACTAGATCTCACCACCTTCATGGAATGGCTAAATGGGAGAGATAGGTGGTTGAAATTCACCTACACTTCGAGCAACCATCACATAGACTTCTTGGATCTAACGATTTTTTGTGATAATGGGAAATTGGAGACTAAAACTTTCACCAAACCCACAGCCAATAACAGTCTACTCTCTTATCATAGTTTCCACCCACGACCCCTGCGGGATAATCTCCCTTACAGTCAGTTTTTAAGACACAAACGTAACTGCAGTAAAGAGAGTGACTACAGAAAACAGGCACAGGAGCTCAGTCAAAAGTTACAATCTAGAGATTACACTTCAGCCGTAATCTCTAAGTGTAAAAAACAGGCAAAACACCAGCCCCGTGAATGTCTCCTACTAAATAATTATAAAGAACCTATTAAGGATCTAGTCACATGTGTTACCACCTACTGTCCTGCGACCTATGATGTCCAAAAGCTGATAAGAAAGAATTGGCAGATAGTCACGTCAGGCAAATTCAACTGGCCCAAACCAAGATTCGCTAACAGAAGAACCAAAAACATCAAAGATGTCCTTGTACATAGCAGGCCGAAAAGAAAACCAGTGAAATCAACAGTTAGAGATGTGACTATGGCCCCAATTACAGGCCATTATCCATGTGGCACCTGTGCAGTTTGCAAATTCACCAACACCACTAAGACCTTACAATTGACAGATACCTTACTGTGGACCCAGAAACAACATACAAACTGCAACTCTACCCATGTAATTTACTTGGTGACCTGCCCCTGTCAACGACAATACGTAGGCATGACTTGTCGTAAAATCAAAATCCGCATAGGAGAACACAGGAGCAATGTAAGACTCAAGAAAAATACCACCAAACTGTGTACACATTTCATGGAAGCGGGACACACATGTGACGACTTGAGATGGACGGTTCTTGAAATGCTACAAGACAAAAACAACAATGCTGAGCAGGTCCTATTTGAAAAGGAACAAAGGTGGGTGGACCGCCTTAGAACAGATACATTGGGGATGAACGATAACATCCCGTGGCACCAGTTCTATTGAGTCAAGTGTAGACTAACTATGAGTCCCTGTTATTATGACATATAATGTTCCACTCTTCCGGTCACACTAATGCCTCCTGCTACCCAGCTATGCTTGGAGGGGGACCTGTATAATCGCACCCACCTCATTTTTGACGTAATTGCCCTTGGTACATACACTCCTAACGTTGTGGATTTAATACCTCTGCCATCCAGTTACCTTGGCTGTTAAGACCAATAACATTACACTTGTAATCTTTTTTAGTTCCTTAAATGCTATGGGCACCATACATGCTAACTACGAGCTTATCTTGTATTTACTCATTGAATAACACTCGTCCATGTATCGGGAGACAACCATCTTACATGGAGTCCCTTGCTTGTAAGTAGTCCGTTTTTGATGTCTAGGCCCCGTTTAAAAGACGGGTTAGTAGAGACACGCCCATAGCCAGGGGCAGAGTCAGCACAGGGGACACAGCACCGAACCTCGTGGGTAAGAATGGCAGCAAGACCTGATCTCTACTAATTGGTAAGTTACACAACCTTTTTACTAACACAGCGGGCCCGTTTGTACCATAACAGCAAAGACCACAAGCGACTCTCCGACCCCTATTGAAGCTATCATCGAGCTTAAAATAGGTAATTATATTGCAACTTTTGAAGTGTTATGTATACAGGTTACTATTCAACCTACCATTAGATTAAGGGCTTATAACTTCGTTTACTTTGAGTGCTTCAATATCTACTAGAACGTGAACTTTTCACTATAGCAGGTCCCTTATAAAAGCGACCACGCACACGTTTTAATCTTGACAGTACTTCCTCTCTTAGACCTTGTTTTTAATCCTTGCCTTCCTCGATACGGTAATAATGCCACTAGCATGGCGTACGCTCCTAATGAGGAGTATTTTCGTGCTCCTCATGTAATTTTCACATGTCTGCTTGCTCACCTCATGTTTGTAGCCACTTATATATATTGGATACTGTTGGCTTTTGTTTCCACAGCATCGGAATTTTGAGTATAAGTTGACCAGACTTATCACCCAATACTACACAAGTTGTGTGAGATATTTTACCTTTTTCTATATGTGTTTTTTTGTCCTGACGAAAGCTCCCTAGACCCGGCTGGGCTGAGTGAGCTGAAACATGTTGACACATTCTTCAAGACATGCGGTAATCCAGTAACACGATTACCATCATATCGCAATTCCCTTTTATTGATAGTGCCTAGACCCCTTTTTCTAATAAATAAACTCTAGGGTGAGACACTATTTTTACCTCCTTTTTCATTATTTCTGGACACTTCTATTTGTACCGGAGGTAGCCTCGGGTGAGGCAGGCATCCAGCACGTTAATCGACTACCCTATGAATACGCCACGACTCCTGATGGGGCGGAAATAAGATATACCGCAACGATAAAATCAGGAAGCCTATGAGGGTTTTCGAATACAAACCAATGGTTTTATAGATACCAGTGTCCATTCTATTTTTGATTATTGCGCATCTGTCCAGGGGAACTGAATGGACCTCCAATCCTCTTCCCTCTACTTTGATATAAAAGATACAAATGCATGGTAAACCTGTGAAGTTTAAGCATATAACTCGAGAGTTGGTGTAATAGACTTGTTGTATCTATGTGTATCACTAACCACAGTGGAGAACGCGGTTATGCAAGAGGCTTGCAAAAAAGAGGACACTCCTTGTCAAATAATGTGACAAGATGTGAAAAGTGCATAAAGTGACGTGTGAATACTGGTTCACTAAGTTTAAAAAACCTACTAACAAAAATGTATATAATAGGTCGTTTTTGGTTTCATAAGGTTCTCGTATTGCCCTCCGAAGGCCGGGATCAGTTACAGATAATGAATTTTAATTGACTGTATAATGTCGATACGCTACTGGATATGGACACCAAGCCTGGAGTCCATATGGCCCAAGTTGCTGATTAAAGAAAATTGCGGAGATCCTCCCCCATGTTAAGGCCCCCAGGAGTCTTGCTGTTAAGTTTCATGATATATTTAGACTCTAACTGGCGAAGTTTCTTGTCTGTGTCACCTCCCCTTTTCCCCTGCTCTATTGCATCGATAACAAAGTATTGTAAGTTTGTTAAGTCTTTGTTGTGGGTGGTGGCAAAGTGTCTAGCCACGGGGTATGTTAAATCCGTGTTGACAATTGCTCTTATGTGCTGCAGAATGCGGACGTGGGATGGATGTTTCGTGCTGCCCACGTACATTAGATTACAAGTGCATTGCAGGACATAAACTGCATTTTCTGTGCGACATGTGAAATGAGCCCTGAGGGGGACTGGGGTATTCTCAAAAGGGGTGATGTAGGTGGTGGTATTAACCCCAAAAGTGCAGGCCCTGCAGGAACTGCATTTAAAGAAACTGTTTTTAGGGGACAGACAGTTTTTTCCTTTTTTGGTTTCTGGGCTGCTAGTGACCACATCATTACGCATTGAAAATGCACGCCTGAAAGTAATGGTAGGGGCTTTAGGCATGATCTCTTTCAAAACTAAATCAGACATAATGATGGGCCATTCGCGTCTGACTATTTGGCTTATCTGTTTAGCCTGCCTGCTGAAACCAGTGATAAGTCTGATTTGGTTGTTACCCATATCATCAGGTTCATTGACATTGTCTTTTCTGTTAGGATCAAGGAGGTCCAAACGGTTCAGAGTGTTGGCTTCTCTCATGGCAGTATCCAACATAGGAGGTGAATAACCCCTGGCTATGAGTCTGAATTTGGCCTCTTTTTGCTGGAGATCTCTGAGCATTGGTGAACTGCACGTACGATGAATTCGCAAAAATTCACCATAGGGTATACTGGCTATGGTGTGTTTCGGGTGGAAGCTCCTAGCATGGAGGATTGTGTTTCCTGATGTGCTCTTTCTGAAAATACTGGTGGTTATCTTATTATTTTCAATTGCCACATGCACATCAAGGAAATCTGCCTCAGTTCTACTCATGTTGGCTGTAAACTTGAGATTAAGTTGGTTGTCATTGATGTTATTGACAAAGTTCTCCGCTTCTTGTATCGATCCCTGCCATATGATGAAAACATCATCAATATACCTCCAATATTTGAGGATATGTTCTGGACAGGTTGTAGCAAAAAGGACCCTGAGGACATGTTCCTCCCACCAGCCAACGTGGAGCCCCGCGTAGCTGGGGGAGAAACATGCCCCCATTGCCACTCCTCTAAGCTGTTTAAACAAGGAGTTATTAAACAAAAATATGTTATTGTTTAAACATTTCTCAATCATTTTGAGTATTATGCAGTTGTGTTTATACATTTCAATGGGCCTTTTGCTTAGATAAAACTTCACTGCTCTGAGTCCATCAGTATGCTCGATGCTCGTGTAGAGCGTTGCAATGTCCATAGTAATGAACAACAGTTTGTCAGACCACTCACATTGGTTCAGCAAAAAAAGAAATTCTGTGGTATCCTTGAGATAGGCAGGCAATGAAGTCACAAAGTCCTGGAGATAATGATCAATGTACTTGGAAGTGTTCTCAAATATGCCGTTTATGGAAGATACAATGGGTCGTCCCGGGGTAATGTTTTCTTGTGGACCTTGGGGATGAAATAGATATTTGGTATGGTTGGGTGTTCTTTCCACAAAAACTTATGTTCATCCTTCGTGATAAGGCCCTCACGTCTCCATAGATTGAGTTCATTTTTGTATTGACCATAGATGTTATTCACAGCCTTCATATCCATTCTGGTGTAACATTCTCTGTCATCGAGATGCCTGTATGCTTCCTCCATGTATTGCACCTTGCCCCATGTTCCCTCCTTTGTCGGATTGAGTCACCACAACGGTACTATTTTGTTTCAGTTTTTGCATGAGATTAGTGTATTCTTCATTTTTGGATCTCGGGGGCTGATGTTTTCGGGCAGTTTTAATATGTAACAGTTTTATTTCCTCTGTTAAGCGGTCAGCATAAATGTCAATGGCATCTCGCGGCATATTAGGAATGAAAGTTGAAGGTGCTTTCAAAGGACTATTTGATGCTTGGCCGATTTCAATGTCTTCCTCGTTGGCCACTTCCTGAGTACTTGCAGATTCGTTCTCATTTCCTTGCAATGATCGCATGGTACGCATAAGTGGGATGTCTCTAACTAATAGACCACTACGGTCTGTAGCTTTGGTAGTATGCATTTTCTTTTTAGCTTCCATGTTCATTTTAATAGAATAGTATTTTTTTAATTAGATTTTTCTAATGAACTTAAAAATGTCCACGCGCGTATTGCAATAATTGAAATTACTCTCCGGGCAGTATGAGAGACCTAAGGAGAGCAGTTGTTTTTCTGCCAGACTTAGATCAATGTCAGTAAGATTCCCAATAGTATTTTCTTCTACTGTTTTTTGTTGTTCTTCCAAAATCTTTTTTTATGTTGCTGACCTCCTTTTTGTTTTTGCGCATTATCTGCGTTGCTTTCTCATGGCATTCCTTGTTTGCCTTGTTGCTGGTTCTGATTTGCGTTGGGCCCGAATGTATTCTAATTCTTCGGCCAAAGTGAGTTGCCCCATATCCCCTTGTTTTGCACCTGGGTCACTTTCATCGGAGTCGTCGCTGCTTGGAACCAGGCTCCCGTCGGTACTTACAGCGTCTGAGGTATTAGTATTTGTTTCTTCGTTTTGTGCTCTCTGTGTTGATTTCGCCGGAGCTCTGCCCCTTTGTCTACGCATATAATCGAACTTGCGGGCGAAAGTATATATCTGTCCCAACTCATAGTCCTGCTGGTCCCTAGCGAATTTATAAGCTTTCCTTGTTTTAATGACATCCTCATGTTTTTTGAGGCGATCTTGCATTTCCTTCATTGTTTTGTCAATGTAAGCTTTGTCTTTGCTAAACTCCTCTTTAAGTAGATCTTCCTTGATACGGGCTACTTCTTCCAAATTCTTTTGCCTATCCACTCGTGCATATTCAACCAGGAGATCAACTAACCTCATCGATTGTTCTAGGTTACTTTCAGCCCACGCTTTGAGTAAGAGGGGGTTGGGGTTTTCAAAACAAGGGACCAACATTATCCGAAGCCCTCGTGGCACCCTGCCCACCTCGTGATATTTTTCAAGAGACCGAATCTCCCACCATTTTGTGAGTTCACTGCGACTGTTTTTCTCAAGGGCTTTCATTAAAGATTTCGCATCCGGGTTCCCATTCGTTTCAGCATTTTTGTTTTTGTTATGGCTTGTTCCCGGACCCACTTTGGGCAAGTTGAGAAACATCTCTTAGCACGGAACAGGATTTTTTTATTTTAAGATATAAGATACATGTAAGTAATATAAAGAACAATTGCCTTGTTTATATTTTCAATGGTTTCACAAACCTTTCCCCAATAAAGCTCTGTTGCAAAAATCGTTATGTAGTACTATCATCCTTAAAAACTGTCTGCTCAATTTACCATCATGCAAGCAGCAAACATGCTGCTACATGGATATACCCCCTTTTGTACCCTAGTATGAAAAGTGCGTGCAATGGTCCCATAAAAAGCATGATTATCCGGGTGAATGGGCAGAACTGTTCCATCTAGATATGACATTCATGTAGATGTTTTCATGATTGTGCCACCAGGAAGATAATGAGAGAGGGGAATGTTGGGGCTTTGATTCTATAGACACCACAGGAAATTTCCTTTACTTGGAATGTATTCCCAGAGGCTATGGATCAGAATGGGAATTACTGGCCAGTTGCCTTCCTGGTACTGTTGGCCCACAGTAGCAGGTGAATGAGAGTTAGGGCACTGACTCAGCCATGTGCAGGCTGCTCAGCAGATGTGTGTGATTTTTGGGCAACCAATGCAATCCATGGATTCTGCTTTCTTGGGAGCCACTCATACTGGGTCTGACGTCAATGCAGGGGGAGGGGAGGAGGAGGCCGAAAGTTATAGATTCCAGTGGCGGCTCCTCCACTAAGTCGAAGGAGCATCGCCCCACTGCTTCAGCTGCAAGCTGACTACAAAAAATAAAATGATAATAGTGTTAGTTATCATCATTTTGTTTTTTGTAGACAGCTTGCAGCTGAAGCCATGCTGGGTTCCCCGTGCATCACAGGGGGAGGAGAGGTGGTAACACCTAAAGTGCGCATGCCGATTTGGCCGCCATCTCTGGCCCTCTGCATGTTCTGCACCCAGGCTGCATTACAGCCTGGGCGGAGAACATGCACAGCCTGCCAGCCCCTGTCTGAATGCCCAATCACAGCGCTCAGACCAATCACAAAGCTGCTAAAAAGGATTTCCCCCCTCCCTACCTCCGTTCGCCCCATAGCTCCCCCGCGCCAAACCCCCCCTGGTCGGTAGCAGCCGCTACTGACAGATTTTCAAAGTTTGCAGGATTTTCCTCCTCCATGGGCCTGGTTTGGAAAAGGGCAGTAATGGCTCCAATTTTCTGACAAGTCATGCTAATATAATTTCCTCCATAGGTTTGGTTTCCACTAGAGAATGTTCTGCTGGAGGACTTGCTGTGCTGTAGTATGGTGCTGGAAATGCCTTTCAAGATCATGTCTTACTGAACAGCAGTACAAAACAGCTATGTAGCACATAATGTACATAAACGCAAAATGACTAGGAGGGTTAGAGATACTCCAGGAACATGCACTAATGGATGGGGCATGCGCCACCCAGCTGTCAACAGCAACCCATACTAAATTTGAGACATGAGCAATTTCCATCCGAGTCTACCACCTTGCTAATAGTTCCCCCAGAATGCGTTAGTGAACGACTACCAGACTACCAGATCACCCATCCTGTCTTCTCTGATTGGCAAGTCAACTGATCACCGGACCTGATTTTCCAAAACTGGAAATTAAATATACATATACTGGGTAGTTAGGATCCATAGGAAATGGCTTTTTTGTGTTGCTAATAACTTTGGAATCTTTGCCTAATCGCCACAAAATGTTCCAAAGAAGTGCTACATTTTGACAAGTTTGCGCATTGGATGTTTTGGGGTGGATCAGTCAAGCAGATGCTGAGAAAAACAGGGGTCCTAAAATACGTATTCATTCATTAATATTTCCATAGGAATTTTATACACAGCTACAGCCCAAACTGCTGAACCGATTTTTACCAAATTTGTCAGAAAGCTAGTTCTGCCAAATTTAGCATAAGCATAAGCATCTAGCATAAGCGCAGTCCTATCCACGGCATAGGTCTGACGTAAGGGATTCTGCAGGACCATGCCGAGGAGGAGGATGGCAACCCAGAGACACCGCGATAAAGGTAAATGTGGTTAATTTACCTTAATTTTTATTTTTATTTGAAAAATATTTATTGAGGGGAGGTGGAGGCGCAGAGCAGAGTGGAGCAGAGCTCCACAGAGTTTTTGCCCAACTCCATGGAGTACTGCTTTGAGCAACTATGCCAGCTCTGCCCGGGCTTACTGTCAACCTCTACCCAACATAGGTGAGACCTTACCCTTGTTTTCTGGAGCTGGAGTTTTAAGCGTGATGGATCTCTCCAGCATATCATCAGGTTTTACTCCATGAGGATTCTAAACCTCTTACCTCCGTTGTCACTCCTTTGGGCACTTTCAGATTTATCAGGATGCCGTTCGGTTTGGCATCTGCAGTAGCTTGTTTTCAGAGGGTGATGAACGAGGTACTCAAAGGTGTGAAGTCTGTGCTATTTTTTCAGGACAACATATTATTCTATGGTGAAGACAATAGTAAGCATGACGTTGTGTTGAGGGAAGTGCTCACAAGGTTAAGGGATAGTGGCCTCACCTTAAAAAGAGAATAAAGCAGCTTCGGGGTAGGCACAGTTTTCTATTTAGGCCACACCATTTCAGAAGATTGGATTAGAGCAAAGCTACAATTAGCAGAATCTATTATTTAAGGACCCACGCCTTGTGACAAGGACCAAGTGAGGCCTCACAGAATATTACTCAAAATGTATTCCCAATTTTGCTAGTGTGGTTCATCCTTTAAGACTACTGTTGAAGGTGGTTACACATTTTGAATGGACTTTGGAGTGAGAGGGGGCTTTTGTGATGGTGAAGAAAGAAATTGGAAACATGCCTACCTTAGGCCATTTTGAAGTTAGACGTAAGACCCTGCTCATGACGGATGCTAGTATGAAAGGTTTGGGCGCTGTACTGTCTCAAATGTCTGATGGTGAAGAGAAAGTGGTGGCGTTTGCTTCACACTCTCTTAAAGGGGCAGAGGAACACTATTCTGTTGTGGAACATGAGGTGTTTCGCCTGTGCCTTGGCCATGAACCATTCCAAATATTACCTGTGGGGTTTTCCTTTTGTGGTCAGGAGTGATCACAGACCTCTGGTACAGATGTCTGCCTGCAGAAAGGATAAGAAGTGGAACACTGCTCCACACATCAAATGTTGGGTGGAAAGTCTTATGGAATTGAACTTTCAAGTAGAGTGTTTGCCAGGTAAGAAGAATATCCCAGTAGATTTTCTCTCTAGGTCATTGCAAGGGGATGATTGTGCAGTGTGTGAAGAATTTCCTGTTTTGTGGGTTAAGGAGTCAGCCCTTGGTAAAGAAGAATGCTGTTTGGAGGCAGAAAAAGATGTTATTAGCAAAGAAGTTTCTCGCTATACTGTTGCCGGTGATTTGGTTTGTATCAAGAAGCCTGTGTGGAGTCCCAAAGGAGAGTCTAAGTTTTCTAAACCCAGGAAAATAATTGAAGTAAATACATTTGGTGGAGAAATTTGGAGCATGTAGCGGTTAGCCAAGTGTATTGATGCCAACCATGCTTGAAGTAATGTAGCTGACAAGTTGTGTGAAGATAGTGAGTATTTTAGAAGGAGTACCAGGACCCGGACACGTCTGGTGCATTTCAAGCATTAGGCAGTGGATTAGTTTCATGTTGCATATCACATGTGTATGATCTCTCCTTTAGTTTAATTTATAATGATTGTTATGCGTATTATGATGTTCTGATTCTTGACACATTTTACACCATACTAACAGCGATGCCTTATCCCTGCAATGTTGACCTCTTATCTCATTTTCTGTTCTTTAGTTATTTTTTCCTTTCCTCACTATATTAGCGTAATGCTGTTATTCATATTTCTTTATTTCCTCGTCTACTGCTTTCTTATTACCCCTCAGCTGTTATTATTAGGTAAGGGAGTAGATGTGTTGTGGACTACACCTGTTATGACAAGATCCCTTTAAGTCAGTCTGGTCATCAGGTGGCATCTTCTGTGCCGGTGATTCTACCAGACGACAGTAATGTTGGAGATGGAACCGTGAAGCTTTTTGTATACTGCCTGAAGGTGGGTGCTAAAAAATACTTATCACACGTGCATGTCGACTCTGTGTCAGTTCTCTACCTATTACCACTTTAATAAATTGGTAATAGGTAGGGAACAGCAATTAAACTAACTACTTTCCTACATATAAGGCCCTAACCCGGAACTCAGCGAAATGCAGAACAAACCCAAACTGTGCTAAAAATGACATGGCTGTTTGGTAAACACAGCAACATCACAAAATAAATGGATGGACGGAGTTTTGAAACTGTTCAAACACTCTGTTCAATCCCCAGTCACAGATCTGGGTTTAATCCATTGTTAGTTGTTTGCCACATCACCACAGTTTAGACATAGTCATAAGCAAATCAGTCTTGACCCGCTCCCCATGGGAACAGTCCAGCCTGAACTGCCAGGCCAGGTCCTCCCTGGACATGAAACAAGCATCCTGGGACAGGTTTTGGGGTATCACTCCTGATCAACTAGGCTAGCTTGAATCCAGTGGTGCACATAGCAACATCACAAAATAATGTATTTTGTGATATTGTTTTTTGGTAAACACATTAATTCGCCAATCACATAGTGGACTCCCATCTGCATGTACTGCAGTATACCACAAACCTACCATGGCATATTTTGTAACTAAGGGCCTGATTATGATCTTGGCGGACAGGGTTACTCCATCACAATAGTGACGGCTATCCAGTCTGCCAAATTACAATTCCATTATATCCTATGGAATCAGGTCCTACGTTTTTTAAAATGCATAACTTTAACACTACTAACACCATTCACACATACTACCAAAATTACCATTTACATCTCATAATGTATATTCCTGCCACTTTACATCTACATCTGTTCACACACTTTCACGCTACGTTTATTTCAATTACAACACTCTACTGTATGCAACTCAATTCCATGCCACTCCACTGTTTGCCACTCCACTCTACACTTTTATACTCTATGCCACTCGACTCGACATCACTCCACTATAAGACACTCCACACTACGCTATTCCACTGTACACCACTCTACTCTAACCACGCCCCTCACAACACTCCACTCTATGCTATTACTCCACGCTGCTCCATTCTATCACACTCCAGACTACATCACT
The DNA here is from genome assembly GCF_964261635.1 of Lissotriton helveticus. Lineage (NCBI taxonomy): Eukaryota > Metazoa > Chordata > Amphibia > Caudata > Salamandridae > Lissotriton > Lissotriton helveticus. Next base: position 83,699,122 of record NC_136059.1, on the reverse strand, counting down.
CTAGGACATGCCCCTCCCCTCTAGGCTACTCCACTGTACGCTGTTCCACTGTACGCAATTCCACTCTACAACCCTACGCTCTATGCCATTGTGCTCTATGCCATTCCACTGTACAACACTTCAGTGTACACCACTGCACTGTATGTCACTCCACCATAAACCACTCCACTGTACGGTACTCCAATATAAGTCACTTCATTCTAGGACATCCACTGAATGCTATTACATTGTTCACCAATCCATTCTACACCACTTGACTCTATGCTACTCCACTCTATGCCACTACACTGTACCTCACTCTACTCTACGCCAATCCCCTGTATGCTACTCCACTGTACACCACTCCACTCTGAGCAATTTGACTCTGTGCCACTAATTGGCTGTTCCTCTATAAGGGTGTGAGGGCGCTGACCCCCTACTAGGAGCCCCCATGGCCGAGAGACTCATTAAACTAAAATGTACCCGTTCTGTCACTCATTTTTCCACGAGGGGCGGGGCTACAGCACTCTCCAACTATGACCAGGACCAGCTGAGGTTATGGAAATTGGACTTTGAATGTCAGATTGGCAGGTATTTTCTCCATGGCCAGCCGAATATGCGTAGTTCAGTCTACCAAAACCAATGTTAGGAGGGAGATGGAATGGCAGAGACACAGCCCCATCGGTCTCCGATGGGGGGATGTGCTTCCCAGATGCAAGCAATACTGGCACTGCTCTTATGCTGTATAGTATTTTAACCTCCCATTCTAAATTAAAGATAATTCACATTTAAAAAAAATATATTTGACGTCCAGTGGGATGAAGACTCATTGATGATGTGTTTGAATGTAACCTCATTATACATGAGCATACACCACAAAGACGGTATCAAAGTTGTGAAATAATTTATGACGTCCAGACCTATCACGTTTTATGCACATAATGAGATGCTGCTAGCAATGCTAAATGGGTGTCATATTCAACAAAGAGCTGTCTCAACAGTTATGAGGAATGCGATGGGAACTTGCTTCTCTCCCAGCTATGCTAATTTGCATATGGGCTGGTGGGAGGAACCGGGGGTGGGAGTGTTCAATGGAACTGCCATGCAAAAATGGTCTCCACACATAACCATCTGCGTAAGGTACATTGATGATTTATTTGTACTGTGAAAAGGTGACAGGAATTCAGTCACTGATTTTGTTCATGCAATCAATACCAATGGCATCTACAAGTCGCATTAGTGATACCACCATAGATTTTTTAGACATAATATCATTGATTCCAAACTCAGTACAACAATATATAGAAAAAGTACAGCAGGGAATTCCACACTCTACACTGGCCATTCTCATCTCCTCCCTTTGAAGAATGGCATACCATATGGTGAGTTTATGTGTGCTAAAAGCATATTCAGCACCGAAGAGGTACTTGCCACCACACAAACAGACATGTCAAATATATTGAGAGTGAGGGGGTATGCAGAAAGCACTTTGACAGCAGCTAGAGGAAACTAGCTGTGTGCAAAAGGAACACAGTGTTATTCCATTACCAGGCCCCATAGCACAAAGAGGAAAGAGTGTGCAGGTTTATCACTACATATATATGTCAGCACAATCTACTATGGAGAGCCTTAAATAAGCATTGGCATTACATCCAAGATGATCCTGTCATCAGTATGGAAGTAGAGAATAAACCTCAAATCATATTCTGAGGGCACTATCAGTCAAAGATAAATGGGTACATAGTGATGTAAAAACTGAGAATGAAAATTGGTTTAACCAAGGGAAAGCGTCATAAAGTGCAGCAGATGCAAGGCTTGTGAGCATGGTAGGAACATCACTGAGGTAAAAACTAAAAACATTAAAGAAAAGATAGATCAGGCATGAATTGAACTGCAAGACAGACCATACAGTTTATGCACTCCACTGCCCTTGCCCAAAAAAGTACATAGACAGGACTATACTGCTGGTGCACAAACGTATCTTGCAGCACTTAGGAACTATAAAAATTCAGGATGAAAGTTATCCATGGCATGGAACTTCAAGAATGTCCATAACAGTGATCCTAGCCTGCTTACATATAACGCAATTGATTTCGAACCTAAGACAATCGTAAGGGGAGACAGGGAGATATCTTTGAGAAGGCTGGAATCTAAATATATCTTGGGAATGGACAATAAGATGCCAAACAGGCTTAATATTGACGAAGAAATGTACGCTCATCTAGAATGCTACTTAATCAATACATGCAATGTTTTTAAACTTTATTTTTGAGTTTCTGCACTTTAAGCAAACTTTTCTTTACATGTTTTTTCACTTGAGGGATAAAGTCGCAATAGGTGACAGACAGATGGGGCCAAAGGACATATTGAGGAGAAGTTACACTGTTATGGAAATATGCTTTTGTGCCATGAGATGTAGAGCAGAGTGAACCATTATATATGTTTGAGTGATTTGGGAGCATTGGCACATTATGTCTATAAAGATTGCGTAATATCAGAATAAGTTTACAACATAAGTCACTGTATATACGAGCATCTGCATGGGGTAAAATGAAATATGAATATCAAGTACTTATATACATGCCCTTTTACACTCTCTGTGAGGCATTGCACTGCAATACTCTGAAATACATACATGTGGCTCTTTAAGTTTTAGTTTGTTTTATTTTTTAAATGTAAGTGATTATGCAAACTTGATTTATTAATTGATTGAATTATGTGTGAACATTGCCCATTAGGGCGAGATGCATTGTCTGCACACCTTGAGACCAATATGAAATGTTTAAGTGCTGGTGTTGACATTGAAGTGCTCGTGCTGAGCACCGGAAACCACTGCCTCAAATTAAGCACAGTTGCACCGTCAACATATAATAATGGTGCCAAAGAACACTAAACTTTGTATATCATAATATGACCAGTCTCCCCTTTCTAATCATGAGCAAATATCTCCAGCCTCACCAAACAGAGATATCAGCAAACGTGGTTTAGTAGCCTTTGTGATGCCGGGGCGCACTAGTTAAAGATGACCAAGTGCATTAGTCTGCAATTCTTAGTACAAAGTTTCTTAACCTCAATAAGGAATGCACAATTATTTAGCCAATAGCAACCATCCCACATCTTTACTAACATACAGGAATCTGTAACCCAATAGGAATGGACTACATGCGGGCAAAAATCAACTATGTGTCTGAAACAACGTCCCCAAACAGCTCGCATACACACTATTTTCACAGGATCCCAGGACAAACAATGCAGCTCCAATGCTATATTTGTGTCGGTGGTTGCAGGTGGTGGGCACTGGCTCTCACTTTTCGGGACCAGGACCTATTTTCCATTATCAGAATTAGACCCAGAGGAAGAGAGAGAAAGGCATAATAGGGACAAAGAATGAGAAAGGGAAGCAGCGACAAAGCAAAACAAGAAGTCTCGTATGACGAGAGCAGTACATGCGATGCTGACGTCAGGCCGAGACCTAAAAAAGGGATTAAAAAAACCTGAATGAGTGAAATAAAGAGACAGTAAGTTCAGGGTGGTGGAAGAAACAAGCACAAGGTGGAATCAAGACAAGGCAGGCTTGGTATTTGGCAACTCCGGCATTCATCAGCAACACCGGAGGGTTCCTGAAACACTCTGTACCCCTTTTTTACTTGTATTATATATCTATTTTACAAATTATATTGCAACTCGCCTCTCCCACAGCACTAGCTGGACATAGTAAATATGACTGAGGTTCACAGTTTTATGATTTAACTGGTTCTTACAAAACATAAATATGCCATAATACTAGCTGTAGGTAATTGTAGCCCACTTTATTCACATAAAAAAAAAATATTTCTAACACCGATAAAATGGATACGGAGAAATAAAAAAGTCAAAGAAATGTGTACTTTTTAAGTAGGCCTCTTAAGTAAGTTGACAAATGATTTAAAAAACACTTGCTTTGACTTTTGGGATTGGAATGCCACTTTATCATGGGCATGGATTTGGGGTGACCAGTGGTAGCAGCTGTTACCCCTTGCTTACAGCACTGCCATTACAGCCCCTTGTCTCAGGGTTCCAGGAGGCAAAAGAAAGACCATAAAGAAACAGGGCAGCATATTTGCATGCCCCTTGTGCTGCAAGTATGTCACTTTTTGTGATGCACTAGCAGCGCATTTCCCGGCCCCATATTTACAAGGACAGGAAAAGTCACCCTGCGTGACTTTTCCTGTCCTTGTAAATACGGCCCCTTTACATACAGCACTTTGCGTTCCATGGGTGCTGCTGTGGGTGTTCCCACGCAACACCCAAGGAACCTGACACATGTCCAGATTTACAACGAATCGTAAATCTGAAAAAGGAAATGCGTCAGTTTGCTACACCTCCCCAGGAGAGGCGTAGGGAGGTGTAGCATACTGTTGCATTCTACAGCAAGCATTCAAAGAGGAAAATGCCTGTAGTGATTGTTTTTGTGCAGGAAGGTGCTCCTTCCTGCAGAAAAACAATCTCCCCATGACGCAGGCATCCTTGCACCACGGTGCAATGGTGCCTGTGCCGGCACATGGCAGCTGTTTGTGCGCCAGTGCAGGGGAGTTAGGGAAACTGGGGGGTGTGGCCCAATGGACTGAAGTGGGGTAGGGCCCAGTAATGCTTTACAAAAAAGAGGAACCCACACTTCCCGTTATTTTATCAAATATCAATTAAATAAAGAAATGAACCAACTTTATCATGTTCATTTCGGCAATTATTTAAGCCTTTTATTCGTGTTATTAAAATGAACAAAGATGTTTACACCAGGAAGAGAAAGCGTTCTTCACAGATATAGCCACAAAAATAAGTTGTCTGAGTTATACAACAACCTATGTGTAACATGAATGAAACAACCATTTACAATTCATGCAATTCATGTCATAGTGCAACGTAGTGTTCAAAACGATTATATCACAAGTGAAACAGTTTGAAAAAATATTGTAAGTGAAAAACAATATCAAAATTATTTACAATGGACAACAATAACATAAACACATTTTTCAAAGATCATGGATGGTCATGAATCCCAAAAAGTACTCAGTATAAGTCACTAGAGATACTCGGTGAACAATCAATGTCAGCAATAATTACAAAACAGGTTATCCCTTGTGTGAACAATGTTTTCAAGGGTCTAGGATTCAATCCTTTATGCCGACGCGTTTCGAGTGTGGGTCTCCAGTACCCAGACTCTCATCAGGGCCAATTTAATCGTTTTTCAGTCTTTTGACCTATTGATGGAAAAACAAATTGTGCATGCTTATTAGGGGGGGCTTCCTTTCAACTTCTCAGGTTCTTAACATGGTTCATGTCTGAGTTCCTTACCTCGGGGTTGCAGAGGAAAGGTCACTCTTTGGAGCTTGTTATTGGAACTGTACATACGCTTCTAAAATGAAGATTGTTGTATAGTGATTAGTTGCCATAATCCAACAATCGTCCTAAATACCAAAGTTTAAAAGACAAGTCGGGGCAGGGATTCATACCTGGCGCGACGTGTTTCCAAAATTCAATGAGGGTAACTATTTCCTTCCCTCGTCTTTTTAGATGGCGCAGTGAATCATGATTTCATTTTCTTGTCTGTGAAAAGAGTGACCAAAAATGCCATTTTTACGTCTGTCTCTACATTGAGGGTGACGACCGTGAAATTAATTGGGGAGCCACTGGTCAACTCACCGTAAACTTTCAATACACTTGGATGCGGTGTCTTTCATCCGCCCTCTCTAGCGGTAGCGATTTCTCCGCTGCAGGCCTGCAACAAAGGAACGCCCGTTAGGGACGCTGCGGTTGAAAGCATGTAATGCGATCTTTAGCTAGCGCGGAGCCCTGCTTACCTATTTTTTCGTTTCTTGTCTCTCAATGAACCCCGTTTGCCTGAGTCACCAGTGTGGATCAGACAGGCAATCGCCTGTGCGTTTCTTCAAACCAACTCAACCAATTGGATGTTTGCAGTGCGGTGATGCCTCAGTAGTGCATTCTGGGAGTTGTAGTGAATTGCACGGCTGGTTATCATTACAGTCTGTTCAGTTCACTCATTGAGTTGAGTCCTCTGTTGATACTATCGAACCTCATTATTAGGTACGCTTCCTTGCGTAATAGCGCTTGTTCTACGTTAGGGGATCGGTGTTTTGGATCAACGCTTGTTAGCACTGTCCAAGTGAAGTCGGTCTCCTTGTGGTTGGAAGCCACAAAATGGTCGACCATTGGGGCATTTGGTACTCTTTTCTTAAGTCTTGAGCGATGTTGTGAAATTCGAATGTTCACTTGCTGGCATGTTTTGCCGATATATACTTTATTACAAGCACACTGTATTGCATATACAACATTCTTACTTCTGCAATTTGTATGCAACTCGTGTCTCCATTTGATGCCATTATGGCAAAATTCATTTCCTTCTATAGTACTGCTGCAGGCGACACACATACCGCATTTGTGATGTCCAGTGATGGGTTTTAATTTCCACTGTGATATAAGGTCACTCTTGGGTTTAGGGACATAGCTATCTGCCCGAATGATTTGTTGGCCAATACTGGGATTTTTTCTCATGGCAAATATTGGCCTTTCCAAAGGGTGTTCAAGTCCCTCTAATAAGTGCCAGTTTTTGAGGATTATTTGCCTGAATTTATTGGTATGTGCCCCATAAGTGGTAACACAGACCAATTTATTTAGTTCCTTTTTAGATTTTATTTTTAGGAGCTCTTCCCTCGGGGTATACCTTGCTCTCTTTGTTGAATGCTTCAGCAATTTCTTTGGGTAACCTCTCTTGTGCATTTCATCACAAAATATGGCTGCATGTGTATCAAACTTAGTTGTATCTGAACAGTTTCTTCTGATCCTCAATAGCTGACCGTAAGGTAAATTTTGTTTCAAACATTGGGGATGTGCACTCTTATAATGTAGAATGGTGTTTTTGTCAGTCTGTTTTTTAAATAAAGAAGTTGAGAACCTGTCTCCTTCGATGCCTACTTCCACATCCAAAAAGGTCATTTTCTTATTGCTTGATTCAATTGAAAACTTTATGTCTGGGTGACGTGCGTTCACCCAACCATAAAAGTCATCCAGTTGTGACTGGCTCCCCTGCCACAAATTGGTCTGTGTTACCACTTATGGGGCACATACCAATAAATTCAGGCAAATAATCCTCAAAAACTGGCACTTATTAGAGGGACTTGAACACCCTTTGGAAAGGCCAATATTTGCCATGAGAAAAAATCCCAGTATTGGCCAACAAATCATTCGGGCAGATAGCTATGTCCCTAAACCCAAGAGTGACCTTATATCACAGTGGAAATTAAAACCCATCACTGGACATCACAAATGCGGTATGTGTGTCGCCTGCAGCAGTACTATAGAAGGAAATGAATGTTGCCATAATGGCATCAAATGGAGACACGAGTTGCATACAAATTGCAGAAGTAAGAATGTTGTATATGCAATACAGTGTGCTTGTAATAAAGTATATATCGGCAAAACATGCCAGCAAGTGAACATTCGAATTTCACAACATCGCTCAAGACTTAAGAAAAGAGTACCAAATGCCCCAATGGTCGACCATTTTGTGGCTTCCAACCACAAGGAGACCGACTTCACTTGGACAGTGCTAACAAGCGTTGATCCAAAACACCGATCCCCTAACGTAGAACAAGCGCTATTACGCAAGGAAGCGTACCTAATAATGAGGTTCGATAGTATCAACAGAGGACTCAACTCAATGAGTGAACTGAACAGACTGTAATGATAACCAGCCGTGCAATTCACTACAACTCTCAGAATGCACTACTGAGGCATCACCGCACTGCAAACATCCAATTGGTTGAGTTGGTTTGAAGAAACGCACAGGCGATTGCCTGTCTGATCCACACTGGTGACTCAGGCAAACGGGGTTCATTGAGAGACAAGAAACGAAAAAATAGGTAAGCAGGGCTCCGCGCTAGCTAAAGATCGCATTACATGCTTTCAACCGCAGCGTCCCTAACGGGCGTTCCTTTGTTGCAGGACTGCAGCGGAGAAATCGCTACCGCTAGAGAGGGCGGATGAAAGACACCGCATCCAAGTGTATTGAAAGTTTACGGTGAGTTGACCAGTGGCTCCCCAATTAATTTCACGGTCGTCACCCTCAATGTAGAGACAGACGTAAAAATGGCATTTTTGGTCACTCTTTTCACAGACAAGAAAATGAAATCATGATTCACTGCGCCATCTAAAAAGACGAGGGAAGGAAATAGTTACCCTCATTGAATTTTGGAAACACGTCGCGCCAGGTATGAATCCCTGCCCCGACTTGTCTTTTAAACTTTGGTATTTAGGACGATTGTTGGATTATGGCAACTAATCACTATACAACAATCTTCATTTTAGAAGCGTATGTACAGTTCCAATAACAAGCTCCAAAGAGTGACCTTTCCTCTGCAACCCCGAGGTAAGGAACTCAGACATGAACCATGTTAAGAACCTGAGAAGTTGAAAGGAAGCCCCCCCTAATAAGCATGCACAATTTGTTTTTCCATCAATAGGTCAAAAGACTGAAAAACGATTAAATTGGCCCTGATGAGAGTCTGGGTACTGGAGACCCACACTCGAAACGCGTCGGCATAAAGGATTGAATCCTAGACCCTTGAAAATATTGTTCACACAAGGGATAACCTGTTTTGTAATTATTGCTGACATTGATTGTTCACCGAGTATCTCTAGTGACTTATACTGAGTACTTTTTGGGATTCATGACCATCCATGATCTTTGAAAAATGTGTTTATGTTATTGTTGTCCATTGTAAATAATTTTGATATTGTTTTTCACTTACAATATTTTTTCAAACTGTTTCACTTGTGATATAATCGTTTTGAACACTACGTTGCACTATGACATGAATTGCATGAATTGTAAATGGTTGTTTCATTCATGTTACACATAGGTTGTTGTATAACTCAGACAACTTATTTTTGTGGCTATATCTGTGAAGAACGCTTTCTCTTCCTGGTGTAAACATCTTTGTTCATTTTAATAACACGAATAAAAGGCTTAAATAATTGCCGAAATGAACATGATAAAGTTGGTTCATTTCTTTATTTAATTGATATTTGATAAAATAACGGGAAGTGTGGGTTCCTCTTTTTTGTAAACCAGTGCAGGGGAGAGCACAGGAATGCGACATATCATTGTAAATATGTTGCATTCCTGTGCTCTAAAAGTGCTGCATCGTGGCGCAGCCAAAGGACTTACAGTGCCACACAGCGGCACTTTCTTGTAAATTTGCCCCAGGGTTCTTAGAGCCTTGTATACTGTCTATAGCACCCACTCCATGCAAATGAGTTGCCTGGCACTTGGGTGATTTGACACCAATGCACTTTATTAAAGCGGAACAGGTCATTCAAAAATCCAAATAATCGGTCTTTGAAAAATATGACATTGTGTGTTCATCCTTCAAAAAAACTATTAATGTACTTTGTCCTCTTTTTTTCTTTAACTCCTGCTTCTCATGCAAGATATGTCCTATTGTGGGCACAGATTAGTTGTATTTGAATTTATAAATAGATTCCAAATTAACATTTGCACTTCAGTACATTCCAACATGGTCAGTGCAAGACTGTGATCTAATGTGTTGTTATACCTATTTGTAATTTTCATAAATGTTTATGAAAAATAGCAATACCATTTGAAAGGGAAAGCAGCGGCTGTTTATGCTGCAGGGTTCAGCAGCAGGCTGTGCCAGCAGCACAGATTCCGCCTCGAGTTCCTTCCCTCTCGGGTACATTCCTGTCCCATAAGCTGCACAGCGAGGAATGAACCCTGCATCCTGACCTGGCCATGGCGTGCCCCGGGAGTGATTGATTGAAAAAGCTTTATTCGAGTTATACACTCATAAAAGCACTGGCATATAAATTCATACATTTTAAAACATCAAGCATTCTATAACAACAATTTATAATTGAAAATACATAATACCAAAGCATTAAAATTTTTACCAATTGGAATAAAATAAGCTTTTTCATGCTATGCGAATACTAAATGCATGCTGAGGTATGGGAACCTCCGCGTTACAGACCATTCCCAAAGTTTGGACAAATTAAAACTCATACCATACATATTGCCCGCATTTTTTGAAGTTAAAATTCATATACAACACCCAGTAGATATTTGCAAGGTTTAGTCAAACAAATATAAAAATGTGAAAATCAAAACACATCGGGGAGTAGAGCCCGCCTCCTTATGGACCATGCCCACCCCAGGTATTTAGCTGTTCCAACTACGATGGGCATTTCAGTGGAGGAACAGATAATTCTCAGCCCCTCCACACCGCTTCGGACACCAAGATTCCTACATACTGGAGCCAACCATGATTTCCTTGGGATTGCATAGGACTCACATATAAACAGGAAGTGTGCAATATTCTCATTGGGGGCCCCACATGACGGGCAGCACAAACCACCACTAGTTCTCCAGCCGGATGTCAGGCACCTCAGGGGGAGAGAGCCCGCCCTTAGCTGGAAAAATAATTTCCTATCTAATGGGACAGTTATGCTGTCCCAATACTTTTCCAGGGATGGGCTTTGTTTAATTTCCAGGAATCTTCCCCCCATTGAATCCGAGGTTGCGCTCCTCCATAATTTCTGATCTATGTAATCCCAATATATTTCTTTAATGTTGGTTTTACTGGGGAATACTTCCCCGAGAGGGTTTTCCCATAATTTGGAGAGCCCAAGTTCCGCAAGAACGTCCTTGAGCGTTTTTAGCCATTTAATTTTGCGAAAAACATCTAATTTGGCTAAAGCTAGGAAGCCCTCGGCATAGTGCCTTATTTCCATGGTTGTCCAAAGCCGTCTCCAATAAAGGATTGGCCTAAGTCGGGCTCGGTCCCTGAGCGATTTTCTACCTAAATCAAGGACAAGCGGTATTAAGGGGGTGCTTTGGGGAAGACTAGTTATCCCTCTCAAAAACTTGTTCTCAGATTTTTGAATGTTGATAAGACTCTCAAAGCCCCAGACTTCGGCCCCATAAAGGGTTGCGCCCAAGGCTTTGGCGTCATAAACCATAAGAACTGGTTTTATGGGCCTGGTCTTAGATTTTACTTGCTCAAGCCTGAGGGCTCCTGAAATTTGCCGATGCTTCAACAGCGCCTTCTCTATGTGTCTTGCCCAACCAAGTTTGCTTGAGATCTCAACCCCGAGGTATGTAAAAACATTTACTAGCTCCAACTTAACATTATTCAAAAATACCCTAGGTTGAGATTGACGCTTATGCCCAAAGGCCATCAACTTGGTTTTATTTACATTCACCTCAAGACCCCGTTCTTTGCAAAATGCGTCAAAAATGTTCAGGGCTCTCTGCAGGCCTGACGGAGTCTTGGACACAATCAAGGTATCGTCCGCGAACATCAGAATTGGGACTCTGATGCCCGCTAACGAAGGTGCGTCAACCATTGCGTCCAACATCCTGTCCACGATGCCATTGATGAACAGGGAGAACAGCAGGGGTGCCATTGCACAACCCTGCCGCACTCCCCGCTCAACCGGGAAATTAGTAGTGGATTCCCCATTCCTCCCCCACTGGACCTTGGCATAATTGCTCTCGTGGAGACGCATTATCAGCGAGAGCAATTCGAGGGGAACCCCAATTTTGGATAAAACCTCCCACAGCGTGCACCTGGGCACCAAGTCAAAGGCAGCCCTTAGATCTACAAATGCTACATAAAGGCTGCCTTTACCCAGGAGTACAGTCCCCCACCGCAGCATGGTGAAGCGGAAAATTTGGTCGACCGTACTGGTTGCACGTCTGAATCCTGCCTGGTAAGGGGATAGGGCATTATTGTCATCTACCCAGGCCATAAGTTTGTCGACAAGCATCTTCCCCACTACTTTTTGTATAGTAGCCAGCAAACTTATTGGTCTATAGTTTGCTGGGAGTGACCGATCGCCTTTTTTAAAAATCGGTATAATTATGGCCCCCTTCCATATATTGGGGATTTTTGCCCCTTTAGCCAAGCCATTTCCCAACAAAGTCGCATATTTTGCCCACTTAGCCTTGTCATGCTTAAAAATGTCTGAAGGGATTCCATCCAGCCCAGGGGCTTTTCCCCCCTGCAGTGTTGAGATTACAATTTCCGCATCCTTAGTGTTAAAAAAATCACCCTTGCAAAATACCATAGGGATAGGTTCTTTAGCCACTATATCCCTACACTCAGCATACTGGGGTTTAAAATACTCGACCCACAATGTCTCATCGACATTGTTGTCGGGATTATTGGGGGCGCCCCCTCTTCCCCATTTCACGATTTTCCAGAACATTCTGGAGTCCCTTTGACCTGAGGCCTCCAGTAGCTCCTCCCAGTACTCCTCATCCCACTGCTTCTTAGCCTTTCGAATACTGTCATTATAACATTTCCTTGTAGCTTTAATCGAGGCCTTGTCCCTGCTTTTGAGTGCTCTACCCAACTCCAGCCTAGCTACCCTACATTGTTTGTTGAACCAGGTTGGAATTGTGATTGGTACTTTCCTATTAGCCTTCAAAGGTTTAGTGAAATGCGGTTTTAACAGAGAAAAAAATGTCTCATGTATGTCAGTTATTTGGACAGAGCCTGGTAGTACAGGGTCTACTCTTTCCATGGCGGCAATGGCATTGTCAACCTCCAAATTAATAGACTCCAAGGTGGTCAAATTAGCCAGGACATATGGCCATTTCACCCTTCTTGAGTCATTGGCCATAACAGGTACGCTCCCACTACCTGACACTGAGTTGGCTCGTGCGGCCTTCCACCATGAGTGGGAGACACAGAGAGGATTGTGGTCGCTTTCTATTCTGGCCACAATTTCCATGTCACCCACGCCACACCATAACTCAAGACTGCAGATGACATAGTCAATCCTGCTTTTATTATGTCCATTATCATATGTGCAACTACCACCTTGATCACTTTTTGTCCTGCCATTGAGGGCCCTCAAACCGTATTCCAAACATAATGCATTCAACAACAAGATGTCGTTAGTCCACCGCTTCACTGGTAGGAGGTCTAGATTAGGGATGTCCCAAAGGGCATCTTCCTCTAGTCCTATTGGGAATGCAGTATGTTCTAGGGGCTCGAATGTCCTATTCAAGTCACCTGCCAAAATTACACTGTTTCCAAGTGACCGGGATTCAAGGGAAGCGGATAGTACTTCCAGGGTAACAGAATTCCCTGGACTCGTGCCCCTGGCATATATATTATAGATATCTATTGTTGAACCCTTGGCTACAGATAATCTCAGTAACTGGATATCCTTACAACCTAGATCAATCGTTTTTGCCTTAACATTTGAGTTTTGTTTAATCCAGACTGCAAGGCCTCCCATAGGTCTACCCCTGTGGCCTCTCGTTGCCGGTATGCAGAAGTTTAAGTAACCCTGGAAGTGGATTGGCTCACATGCCCATGTCTCCTGAAATAGGCACATTTCAAACCCGGTTACAAAGTCAATCCAATCCTGCGACATCATTCTTGCCCCCAACCCCGCAACATTCCATGACAAAAATCTCTCCAGGATATTTTCTACACAAATCCCCTTGTCATTAGGTGTCATAGGCGGAATATCATCCTGCTTCCCACAATAACAAACCTCACTTAGAGCAGTATTTATACAATTAACATCTGTACCATCTTTGGAGCAGTCAATAGTTTGCAAACTCGGTTCACCCACACACCCCCCCGAGCATTCAATATTGTCCACATCCCTCACATATTCCACTACGAGTTTTCCGGTCATTTCATCGTGGGGTCTTAATATTACATCAGGGAACTTCCCACTAACCAAGACCTCATCCTGTCGTAATTGCTCAATTGGTCTCTGTCAGCAACCCCACCTCAACTGCCCCTGCCCTTTATAGGGGTTAAATGCCTCAGTATAACAGTTAGTCGATCTAAATGTAGGAGCAGCAGGTGGGACAGCCTCCACCCAGGTGCAAAAACTGGGTCTCGGTTGCTCATTGGAGCCCCCTAGATAGATCGCCGGTCTTGGGTAAAAGAAAGTGAGGTCAACAACCCCAATACCTCCAATGTTAGTGTTCCAACCCTGTCCCGTAATCAGCCCCACAACCCTTGGATCCTGGAAATTGATTATAATACACTCACCCCCCTGTTTTTTTATAGTATTCCCTATCCAAAGGACCCTTCTAGCCCCGATTATCAGGCCATCCACCCCCCCTGGGAGCGGTCTATTGACTGAAAGCCAATGCATGGCCTTGTTTTTTAACATGTCGTAGGTTTCTCTTTGGCCCTCCGTTAGGGGTGGGACGTTAGTAAGTACGGCCACATATGGGAAGGAGTCAGGGGTGAGCTGTACTGGCGGGATTCTAGTTGGCAGTTTGGTTATTTGGGTCTTTGTTTGGACTTGTTGTGGGGGAACATAACTCTGTGAGGGAGGTTTTGCCACTGTCACACAGGAATTAATCCCATTCCCATTACTCGGGTGAATTTTAACTGCCTGTGTATGGACTTGTTGTGGGGGAACATGGCTCTGTGTGGGAGGTTTTACCACTGTCACACAGGTATTATTCCCATGCCCATTACTAGGGTGAATTTTATCATTTCCTGGCCGTTGGGCCAAAGTTATTCCCGATCCGGTCGTCAAGGGTGTGGCATTTTTGCTAGTTGATGTAGGTGGGTTTTTTACACTGTCCTTGCTTCCCTTGTCTCTAGTGTTATTGGACTTCGGTTTCCCGCAATTACTACTAGTTTTGCTAGACACTGGATCAGGTACATTCTTGCTATTCTCCCCTTCATTATTAACCTGTGCAGGAATACCACTTACAGGCGGAGATTGTAGGTCAACCAACATGGCTCCTTGTACTTTATCACCCTTCTGTTGGTTGTTCCCAACCTCACCCATTTTTTTGCCAGACTTAATTAAAGATTTAATAGAAAAAAAGTTATCTAGGCTAGCTTGTTCTAGATGGTCAAGTTGCTCAGCTAGCTTTTTAAGTCTTATTTCCACTGGATTAAGGAGGGAACGCATTATTTTTTCCACTTCTATCAGAAGATCGTGGTTGGAGGGTTGCGAACCAGGGGGAACTATGACAGATGGATCTGGGACAGGCACCGCCCTTATTGTCGGGTGCACCATACTTATAGGCTCCACTACAACTGGAGCTACTTCAGCCTCCCCTATTGTCATTAATGCATCATGCTTTGGAGGGACATGAGTCAAAATCGATTTAGTACCTAGCTTCCTGTGTTTTCTAGCAGGTTTTATTGGTTGTGGTTTTTTTACAGTAGCTCCCCATTTCCTTTTGACACCAGGCTTAAGTTTGCCCGCTTCTGTTAGTACACAGTAATTTTCTGAGGCTCCTTCCCCTGTTACTATTTGGCTAGGTGCCTCAGAATGCACAACAGATAAGTTTGTTGTAACAATGTCCAATTGGGGGTTAGCTACTAACTCAGTAAGCAGTGGTACGTCAAGTAATAAGTCCTGGGCGGCTGGTAAAACAATGGATGATAATGGTGTAACCAGCGCAGGATAGTTCAAGCATTGGTTTTTCTCCAGTGGATTTTTCAGAAGCTCAATCGAAAGCCTACGCCCGGCTCGCCTTTCTGCCAAGGCGATCTCTTTATCGATATCCTGCGGCAGACGCTTGAAGTAGGAGTCAAGGGGGCCCATGATAGCAGGCTCAGCTTCCCCCGGGGGAGGCAGCAGAGTAGAAGTACTTATTGAGCTAGCCATAGTACAAGGGACCCCCTTTCTACCCACCTATAGGGAAATAGGTCACAAAGCCTTTCCAACAACAGTGCGTATGATCAATACCTGGCCCGTAGATGTTAATGGGGTGGCCCAGCCCGGCCTCCAGCGGCCCCGGACGGCCACAGACGGTCCCGCCCTTGTCCCGGGCTTGTCCCGGCGCGCTCCCGCGCGCTCACGCGAAGCGGCAGGGACTACTCCTAATAAAGAAGGGAGGTGTTTAGGGCGGGGCAAACAGGGAGAGCGACCAGGTGTAGGTGATTACAGCGCAGGGACTCCTGGGCAATGGAGTCCCTGTTCCTCACCTGGCGCTCGCAGCCCTGTGCTTCCTCCTCCTGCCCCCGGTGATGGAATCCAGACGATTAGCGCCTTGACACGAAGGCGAAGCGGGACCCGCGCAGCGGGGACCGCGAGGTGTTACAAAAAGTTCAGCAAAAGAAAGGCAAGCCCAGCAAGGGAAAGCAGCGTGCAAAGGTACTCCTCCTCTCAGCCACGGAAAGCGTCTCCCCCGGGAGTGAACTCGGGGGATGATGTACCCTCTGGAGTCACGCAGGGACAACAACAGCTGCACCGAGACCTAGAATGCCTCTCACACCAGGCCCCCAGCAGGTTTATGACTCTCTCTAAAATGTTAGCACTCTGCAGTTAATCTGTTTCAGATTCACACGTTCCAGGGTATGTGTGGGCTCTGGCCTCATCTCCTGCAGGAGCTGTGCCAGCCTCACAATTCCAATGCGCTATGTTTGGAAGAGTGCGCCGCCATGTTGTCAGGAAGCCATGTTTCCAGTGCTGGGCTGCCCTATCACAAACTACTATTAGACCCATTGGCCCGATTGGTGGGAACCAAAGTAAACAAAAACAAATATAACTCCCAGAATGCCTGGCAGACATGTGGGGATCTGGAAATCAGGCCTTCAGGGGTGGCAGTCAGGAAGTCTTGTGAGAAGGTTTTTCAAGGGGGGTGAAAACAAGACCACCTCTTTTTTTTAACTTATAATAAAAAAGGGAGAGCGTGGAGACTCTTTAATTCAAAGGAGTCTGGCTTTAATGACACACTGGGATTGTGTTATGAAGTTAATTACCCTGTGGGTCTTGTTCTTGGTTCTTTCTTCTAAGTTCTGATGAGAGTGTGAGGCTGAGGAAATTCCAAGGTTGGCATTTTCCCCTGGCACCTTGTGGAGGACTGACAACAGGTTGTGTTCTCTCAATAAAGGTTGGAATTCTGCATATAATGCGGTGCATGGTATTGACTTTCCTCTCTACAGGTTGCCATACTACCAGGCCTGGGCTTTAATGTTGAAAATAATTTTCATGAGGTGTGTCACTTCAGTTGGTTTTAGGAGTTGTAGAGCATTCCTTTGATCTCACCATCCTTCCCTGAAGAATCTCACACTTGTCCACCCGCCTTCGTCATCCACCGCGGGCCGCCTTGCTGCTGTGTTCTAAAGTCTACCACTGTACTTTGGAGGCTGTGACACTCCAGAGGGCGCTCTTCCAGGCTGTCCACCGATGGTTATCCACCCAGAGATGAAAGCAGCGTGTGGAGGTCTTGCATCAAAGCAATGCTACCTTGAAATTAATGGCTTGAATTTATGTTAACAGGGCTTCAAATAAGGACAAAGAACAGGTGAGTGACCCAGCAAACCCTTTAAAAAACGTTATCAATGTCCAGTGTGACTTAAAAGAGCGTTTCAGATATGCTCAGAAATTTAAAATAATGGCATTTTGGGACTAAAACATATTGGGAGCTTTCCACTTAAGTGGGTGTTGGCATGCATGCATAAAACCATATCCTGAAATCTCACCCGTCAAATTGCTGCAGATGTTGAGAGGTATGTTCACAGCAGTAAGGAGACGCAGTGCTTGGTATGCAGGTGTCTCTGACCCACCTTCCACCGGGGTGAAAAAAATAAAGCACAGTGAGAGATGGACATCCTGTGTGTGTTAAACGAGCATTTGCAATGCAATCGGTCTTGCCTTTGGGACCAGGGCCGGCTTTAGGGAGGTGCGACCGGTGCCACTGCACCGGGCGTCAAGCTAGGGGAGGCGCCATGTGCGCTCATAAATCCACACCATTCGCATCGCCCAAAAGCTTACAGTGTGCACCGCTATCCCTCTTTCATTTCCGCAACGTGGGAGCTCACGTGGAAATAAAAGAAGTACAACTGTGTTCATGCGTGTCATCACAGATTACATAGATTTACTGCCAGACCCCACTGGTACTGCTCTGTATTCTCAGAACAAACGCTTGGAGCCGTCCGGGAGACAAAGAAAGTTGTGTTCCTTTTCGTGGATTAGCAGAAGTACAGAAAGTGAGCTTCCTTCTTGGTATTGAATTAAAGGTCAGTTTGCGCACATTAAATGTTCCACCAAAGTGTTTTACGTGTCATTCACCTGTTTCATTTTAAAAATTTGCAATTGGAATTGAGCTCGAAAAAAGCCATATAGTAAGTAACATTCTACATGGTACGGTGTTTAAAAGCTATACAGAAAGCATCATTCAGCTTGTGCAGTGTTTCAGATTTGTTGCATGCTGTAAAAGGGTAGACCTGTGAATTAAAGTCGCACAGAAGGGGAAGATTGCAATTACATAACTGAACTAAAAACATTATCTTTTCTGTCTTGAATGGTATGGTGACATAACGTTTTGCCTTCCTTACTTTCAAAAACATTTCAATAACTCCGAATGAAAGTTTGCTTCCTAAAGTTTATCTTTGCTCGCCTCAAGACAGGAGAATATGCCTGCTGCAAAGAACCATACAGTGAAGATTCCTGAATTGTATTCAAGGTAGATAGTTCTAGGACATTGTTTTCACACCAGTATTGTATTATCCTACTGTTTCTAAAAAGGGTTTGTTTTGGTAGAAATATATTCTTATTAGTGAAGCCAACCCCAACCACTGTGTTATGTTTTAAATCTCTAGACGAAATGATATTAAAATATGCTGCTTACTGGTATGGATCACATGGGATTCCTACATCTTGTAATCCTCATTGTGTTATTTCCTATAGTCTGAATTTCTCACATATGATTCATTGTCTCTATATAATGTGTGTGTGTGATGTAAAGTGCTCTGACACCCTACACTGGTATGAGTAGTGCTATAAAACAAAATGTATATAAGAGAGCGGCTATGGAGAGATGAGGGGAATGGTGAAGGGTGGTAGGGCGAGAATCTGTAAAGCAGGTGGTCATGGGGGACGTCAAAAAAGGCTGTCGCACCAGGCACCAGTGCTAAAGCAGGCCCTGTTTGGGTCCTTGTATGTATTTAGCTGTACAGCACATTAGCCTGGGTGCTGAAACATCTACTGTTCTTCAACATGGAGGGAAAGTAAGCACCAAACTGCGTGTCATGCCAGATATGGGAACACGTGGAGGGAAATATTTCCTTTCAGCGGGGAATGGTATAGGCCAAACCTCTGTTTTTAATATAAAATCAGGACATTCTGTGGTCATATCACTGAAAATACAAGATTTGAAAAAAATATTATTGTCTACGGGTGCTTGTGGAAGACAATTTCTATGGACTGAATCTAGAGAATGCTAAAGTGATTCTGGTATTTTACTGACCTCTGCTGGTCATTTTCTATCAAGAAAGTTACATGGAGGCAGTTGCAAGAAAAATTAAAAAAAGAAAGTCCCTCAGCAGAAAGCAATTCTGGTATTTTACTGACCTCTACTGGTCGTTTTCTATCAAGACAGTTGAATAGAAGCAGTTTAACAGAAAAAAAGTCCCTAAGCGGAAGCAGACAAGTCCTAGAGCTGATCTCCAGAGCCCACATAGTACATACACATATAAGTATATACTAAAGTATATACAAGAGGTCTCGAATGCTCGACCTAAAAAAATCTTATCAGTATAACCCACATATGTTCACAATAACGTCCCTAAACATTCAGCAAAGAAGATTAAAATCTATGATGGCACTTTTTCACTCTGAAGAAAATAAGACTTTACCAGGATACTCCAAAAACCTAGTCTTTCAAACAAGCTTTTTCAGGAGCAGCCTTAAAACTCTGGATCTCTCTACCACGCCCTATAAAAATAGTCCCCACTCTGGACCTTTTTGAGAAGAAAAATAAAAACATTTCCTAGTGGCAAATACCAAGTCAAAAATCAAACAGTATGAGCTTCCCTTCCCTTTCACAGTAAGGCCACGCTATGAACCCCTCCACTCTGTAATGGTGCCTTGAGTAAAGCTGTTATCTAAATTTCTATTTTGTGTCTATTAGTGCATACATACACCCAACAAGACCCCTTACATCAGAATAGCACCAACACTCCGACAATTTCAGCTCAGTTCCTTGTCAAGGAACTCTACTTCATCTAGGCTGTCTTCTCACCCCTTCCACCAGCTCATCCTGCTCCCTCTGGACCCTCCTCCTTCTCTGGCCCCTCCCTTTTGTGTGTCCCCACTGGGGTTGGCCCCTGTACAGCACCCCATTGCTAGCCAGCTAGGTTCATGCTTTAGACAGTCCAAATATAAAAATCAGACGTCTGTTTTATTTATGAAGCACAGTTCTCTGACGCCAAGTAGGATTGGTCCACACTTAATAAACAGTTCTAGATAAATAAATGAATATAAGGACCTTCAGGAGAATTTGATCAGGGTTGCTCCTTCCAGGCGTGGGGTTTGTGAAGCAGGGCCTCTACCGAGTAATTCGCAATAGGTGATTCTGGGCTGCAGTTAGCCCGCAGAGATGCAAGTGTGAACAATATACACTTTGTAGAGATAAGTAACAAATACAATAGTGCTTAATTTGTAACAAAACAAAAAAAGGCCACTTCAGCTTGCACCACCCATCGCCCCTGCCCTGCTGCCAATGATAGTAACAACACAACTACTAACCATCATACTCCCACAAGTGTGACAAGTCAGACTTTTTCAGAACCCCAACGCTATAAGAATGGCTTGGGTGGCAGGTAATAGTAATTTTTAATGTAGACTGAATTAATAATTAACTGCTGTGGTGGTCATTTCAAAATTAGCCCGACAGCGCCACCTTGAGTGATCGTAGCCATTTACTCACTTTCAAGTTTTGCAGAGCATTATGGAAAAGTGAACAGGATCAATGCAATTTACATCAGCCTGGACACCTCCGGGTGTTTAGTATGCAAAAATATGAGGGGTTGTCGCTAAACTAAACTTTTGAAGTTAAACCATCGGTTGCACTTGCTTGTGTTGGCATCTCCACAAGTGCTAGCATCAAAGAAAGAATACTAAATATAGTATCTGACTATTGCAAGCAAGACTACTGCAGGTGAGCCTTAAAGCCACATCAAGGCACCAACCAATTTATGGACCACTCACAACATATTCCCGGACCACAAACAAGACTTTTTTTTAGATTTGGGGGTCTCTAGTTGGCACAGGTAGGTACTTGTGACAAATAGGGACCCGTGCCTCTAGTCAGAGTAAGGGGGTAAACTCTTAAAATAACCTCTGCTCAGCCCCTCGGTAGCTTGGCACGAGCAGACAGGCTTATCTCAGCGGCAGTGTGTAAAGCATTTGTGAACACATACAGAAATCCAGTGACAACACTACAGAGGGACACCACACAGGTTTTAAATCAAAAATAGGTATTCTTTATATAGATTTAACACAAGACCACAAACAACAAAAATCCACAATACTGTACTTAAAATGGTAGGTTTAACTTAGTTCTCTTTAGATCTTAAAATGCAACACTTTGAGTCAATGTACCTTTAGGTGCGACACGCAGGGCAACGAAAAGTGATGGTGATGCATTGAAATTTTGGTGCAAAGAAATAAAGACGTCATCTTCTTGTTGTTGCGGCACGCTTCTCCGATGATGCGAGAAGTCTCAACTCGATGCGTAAGCTGCAGCGGCGACACCCTTGTTGAGAGATGCAACGACAGAGGCTTTGGCGGCGACACTCAGCTCCCTCGATGCGAGACGCTTCCGCTCGATGCGACGGCTGCAGCGGCAACACCGTTTTTTCAGAGAGGCGACGACAGCGGCTCCGACGGAGGCACACTTCTTCGTGGATGTGAGGCGCTTCTGCGGTGCAATGCATCAGCTACAGCGGCAACATCCTTGTTCAGAAATGCGACGGCAGCGGCTGCGACAGCGATACACTTCTTTGATGTTGCGAGACGTTTCTTGTGATGCGGTGCAATGCGCCAGCTACAGCGGCGACACCCTTGTTCAGAGATGCAACGGCAGGGGCTGTGACGGCGACACGCTTCTTCTTCATGAGTTGCGCCTTCAGCTCCTTGCAACACGCAGTCCCTCAGAAGGCCCAAAACAGCAGCAGGCACTTCCAAAGAACTCTTGGGGCGCTGGGGGTTGAAGCCTGTTGTCCCTGAGACTTCAGCAGAAGGCAAGCTCTTCTCTCAAGCCCTTGGAGATCCTTCACAAGTTGAATAAAGTGCACACAAAGTCCTTTCTCCTTTCTTTGGCAGTCAAGTAACCACTGCAGGCCAATCCCCCAAGCAGCACTTCAGCTTAGGGATAGTCTCTCCTCAGTTTCTTCTGGTCTTTCCTTTCATTGTGCAGGGCAGACACATCAGACGCCCCACAGGAGGTGGAGCCAGCATTGTGGAGGGAAGGCACAGCCCTGGAGCACTCTTTTGACATGACTCCTTCTTTCCTTTCACCTTGCAGGGCAGAGACATCAGACACACCACAGGGGGTGGAGCCAGCATTGTGGAGGGAAGGCACAGCCCTATTCAGGTTCCAGGTGCAACTCCTCCCTCCCATCTAGATGTAGATCTCTGTATTCACCACTGGATGGACTCACCCTGTCTCCGGGAATCTCCCAGCCTCTGTCACTCAAACTCCAGACAAGGAATACACAACCTAGCAGAGGCAGGCTTGGATAGTTAGACAAGAAAAATACCGACTTTCTAAAAGTGGTATTTTCAAGCACAGAATGTTAAAACCAACTTCACTAAAAGATGTATTTTATCATTCTGAGTTCAGGCATACTAAACTCGAATTTCTACCATGTTCTCTGAGTCAGTTAGGATTTTAAAATGTAATAATCTAACTGCCCATTCGGGCCTATGGGGAATAGGTAGCCTTGCAATAGTGAAAATGAAAATGGCTGTAATTCACTATCAGGACAGGCCACACATCAGGGCTTGTCCTATGAAATGAAATGAAATGAAATGAAATGAAATGAAATGAAAACAATATTTAATAAAGCGCACTGCTGCCAAGCGGCTTCCTGGCGCTGGGGGACCTGGAACAAAACTCACAGAGGGGGACACAAGGGAACCTAAGAAGGGTAAGCCAAAGAAAAAAGAAAAGTTTTTAAAGCTTTACGGAAATGGCTGAGAATAGGAATGGAACGAAGATGAAGTGGGAGACTACCATATACTTACAATGCACCCTGCCCTTGGGCCTACCATAGGGGTGTCTGACGTGAAGAAAAGGGAAGGTTTAGGGACTGGCAAGTGGGTGCACTTGCCCAGTCAGCATGGCAGTACCAGACTGCACACAGGCTATGCAATGGCAGACCTTAGAGACACTTTTACAGGCTGCTTCTGTGGGTAGAACAACCAGTGCTGCAAGCCCACCAGCAGCATTTGGATTACCAGCCCTGGGCACACTCAGTGCACGGTACTAGGGTCTGACAAGTAAACCAAACAAGCCAATCATGGAGTCACTAACCCATAAATCAATTTATAATTGGGAGAGCATATGCACTTTAGCACTGATCTGCAGTGGTAAAGTGCCCAGAGTCATAAAACCAACAAAAAGAGGTCAGACAAGGGCCCATCACATTCATACGCCACAGGGAGGAATCCACAATCAAACCACCTCTCACCCAGTCAGTCATCACAAATGAAAAAAAAGTTTGACTACGCTTTTATTACCTGTCTCTGTCAACATTGTGTGTATTACCGAATACATGCCAAGTGAACCCTTACTGATGGCTCAGATGAGAGCCAAATGAGGCTCAGGAAAACGTGTATCATATATGCAAGGTCGGATTAGGAACACAGTTAAGCCCGGGCACCAATAGAAAAAGTGGCCCACATTTGTTCATAATGACCTTTCATGAAACTTTGCTTATTATCGGGAGTAATTTTGGGAGAAATCTCTGATAAATTTAGTGTTCTAAGCTTATGGAGTTGGTAGCATTGGCCAAAACTAGATGCACCACTAACCATTCCATTATTCCACTGCAACTCACCCACAGATCCGCTCACCTGATCTTCAGGCCAATATATTTCTCTAATTTGGGTGGATGAATGTGTCAGTCACCTATAGGTCCCTTAGTCTGTGCTTCCAAAGATCCCTGAATATCCTGTATTATATAAGGGCATGACACAGAGAACCATTCACATCCATTGGGTCTGGAGGCTTCCGCTCAACTTCAAGGAACATGGGGTCTTCATCGTTTGGTTTTCACCCAGGAGCCTATTTGCAAGCGATGTCTGTGGGGATTCCAAACTACTTCGTACTTGATGTCTTTTTTATTGTGGGGAGAGACTTGATCTGAATCTGCAAAAGCTGCAGTAATTCACTCAAATGCCTTTCATTCTCTCTATATCCCTTTCTCACTTGCTGTGTGCACCTCTCTCATTCGCCCTATCACTTTTTTTCCCTCTCCTAGTCCTTTTTCTCTCAAACTCTACTTATTTTTCTCTCCTTGGTCTTTCTCATTCTACCTATATGCTTCACCCAGTCTCTCACGTTTCACCTCTCTCTTTTCCTTTCTTTCTCCCTGTCTTCAAACCCCCTCTCCTTCTCCCTTCTGACTCCCCTGTGGGATATTTTTTTAGTTATTTGTCTATCTCGCAGGCCCTTATTCCTCCTGTCATTTTGTATCTCTCCTTTGAGTTTTATTTCAATTCTCTGTCTTGTCAACCTTTCCTTTTCTCCTGTCTTGCTTTCTCCTGTCAGCCTCTTTCACAAACCTCTGCCCCATGAATTTCTTTGTACTATACTTAATGTTATATTCTTATGTGTCCCCTTTATTGCTTCGCTGCAAACAAGAACAGAAAGTCCTCATGTGCCTGGAGGCAGCGTTTAAAACAAAGGAGAATCCGCAGGTGAAATTTCTTTTACCATTCCATCCCTTTGATGAAAGATATTCAACTGATGGATTGTAGTCTCCATTTAGCATTACCTCCTGGAATGCCAACAACCTGTCAAGTAAGCCCTAGACTGAGGAGAGAATTAGGATAGTCCATATGAGCAGTAACCATCCTTCCTTTTTTCTCATAGACCAGGAAATGTTTGACACCCTCGTCTACCTACCTCCCCTCTGCTCTCCATCATTTCCAACGCCATTCACTTTTTTGTAGTTTTTTTTGTAGTTTTATATAGCGCACACTCTACCCAAAGTTATTGAAATGGTTAACATGTACACATTCATTTTCTTAAGGCACTGGGTTAGTGATATGCCTTGAATGTTGAGCAGACGCCAAGACTCGAAACTGGTTCTCAAGTTCTCAAGTAGTCAGCTCTGGCCATTATACCACATCCTCTATCACCACTTTCCTGCCTCCCTCTAATGCATTTTCTCTCTATATTTTACAATTTCCGTTCTTCTCTCCACTGCCATCCATCACTTCTTCTCCCTAATCTCTTCGCCCTCACTCCCTCCATCTCTCTGCAGCTCTACCACTTTTATCCTCTCTCCGATACCTTTCTTTTATTCCTCACTTGATTTCCTTTTCCCCTTCCCATATTTTGTCATTCTTCTCCACTCTGCTGTCTCACTTCTCCTTTTGTATTTCTCCTCGCTCAGTCCATTTTGTTACTGTCCTACCATGTCTATTCTCCCTTCCCTTTGTCATTTTGGCCCCAAATGAACATTTTTCACACATTATTTTGTGTTGTCAAAACAATTATTTCTTTTTGCTCAATTTGGTTGTTTGCATTATTTTTTATTTCCATTCAGCGGTGAACCGGAGTCTCTCCAAGATAACAAGGTGGCAGAGGGCAGCTGCTGGATACAAAAGTAGAACCTTTTAGATGGCCATCACACTTAATCTTTCACCCTGCACAGCCCCCTTTCACTCCACCCCAGGTAACATTATAGCTGCCTGTGACCCTCATAAAGAGCCCAGCCACTCCAAGTGGCCTCACTGTCATTCTGAGAGACTCAGGATGGGAGGGGACCCTTCACATGGTGTGCCTGCTCAGTTTGGCACATTGTCCTACTGCACAAGATAATGAGCCAGGCATTTTGGGTACTTGATTATAACGAGCTCCAATCTTCGCTCTAAGGCTACAGCAGTCTTTAAGCTCCAGCGCAGGAAAATGTGATTTTATCTAAGGCTGAAAAAACAGCCCACCAGCTGGTCTTTGCCTCAGGCCCCTCGGGCAATGCCCGATTGCCCACCCTGCTAATCCGACGCTGCTCATATGTCTTTAGCACACTCACTGTGCTTAATCCAGCTCCTTCCAGTTTGTGGATATGAGTTGGGGGTGTTCGAGGAAGCATCAAACTCTAGATTCCTCAAAGTGTGAGTGAGCACATCTACCTTGGAAACTAATGTAAACATGCTGGGAAGACCGTCCTAAGTTTCCTAAAGAGCACCACCTAAACTATGAAGGACATTAGTTTTCTAATGACAATGTTGCGTATGTACTGTCCACCATTATGAACAGTGCTGTGACTGTAATGCACTTGTTATACGGCAAACTGAACATCTATCATGCTCTCACACAGGATAAAAATGGAAAGCAGGAAACAAATATGACCCATACATGTAGTTTTGGGTGCAGAGTTCTCTGTATTGTTATGTGCATTTGTAAAGCGTGCTATCACCTGGGAGGGCATCCGGTAACTGACGAAATCTGGGTAGATCTATGGACTCACCTAGTTGAAGAGCCAAGTCTGCAGCTTTGTACGGAATCAAAGAACTTTAGAGGCGGTGAGGATGTGTAAGGGCAGGCTTTCGGAGCAGGGTAGAGAAAGTCACTACTGCCTGTTCTGGTGCTGCGTATCTTTGAATGTTTGTGAGTAGGAGTCCAGCCAAGCAGAGGTGTCTGGAATGATTCTAATATCTGCGGCTGTTTTGACATATGATGGGCCAGTGTTGTGTAAGGCTCTGAATGTGTTTGTCTGGAGTTTTAAGAGAGCTGTGGATGGTGAGCCAGTGAAGCTCTTTGAGATGCAGGGTTTGTGCGTGGTGGGAGGTTGACGGGGGGGGCCTGGCTGCTGCGCTCTGTGTCGCTTGGAGTTATCTGCTTAGTTGAGTGAGGAAGTAATTGAGTATCTGGGTGAGTGTGGCGCTGATGTGCATGAGTCCTCTGGTGTAGCTGAGGTGACGGCATGTCTATCTCTACCCCTTTGACTATCTACCTTCTACCTATGTGATATCCCTGTGAAAGCACAACTAACCTAGCTATCTGTTCATCTCCCTGTCTCCTGACTGGTCCTGTACACTTGCCAAGTGAACCTTTACTAATGCCTTCCTTGTTAGCTACCTAAAGTTCAAGAAAACGCGTCTTTCATGTGCCTTCACAACACTCTGCTAAATCCAACTCCTTCCAGTTTTTGGATATGAGTTTGGGATGTCCAAAGATGCCTCAATGCCTAGATTCCCTGAATGGAGTGAGCATATATCTACCTTTGAAACTAAGGTAAAAAAGCTAGGGAGGAAGACTGTCCTAGGTTCCCAAAAGAGCACATCAAAAACGACTAAAAGCTTTAGGCTCGGCTGCTTAGGGTACTTTGTGACAATGTTGTCTATGTTCCGTCCAACGTTATGTGCAGTTTGGTGACTGTAATGAATTTTTCATACGGCAAACAGATCATCTACCTCATTTTGATGGTGGATAAAAGTGTGAAGCATCCCATAAGCAAGTCAAAGAGTTTAGCAACTAGAGGAAACTATTTGAAAGGCTGCTTGTCGAATTTAGGGGCCCACGGAAGGTACATATCCATGCACAGCCAATGAAAGTATATATTAGGTCACCACAGTCAATTTCCCAATAATTCACTTTTGTAAGCTACTATGTAAAGAAAGTTGGAAAACAAAGGCCTGACAGAGCAATGAGGACAGTAACAGCAAGTCTCCTGCCTCTTTCCTTGCTTAGAGCAGACTCTGCAACAATGACATGGTCGAGTTTTTCCCGCTGTTGCAAGAATGCCGTCAGCAAAGTGATGATCCTGCAGCCTTAGCACGTTCTCTACCACAGATGAAGAGGAGGCTACTGCTTCTTCAGCAGTAAGACTTTCAATGATATTCAACTGAAAGTGAAAAAAAGACATTGTTCTTCCTGGGGTTGTCTGAAAGTAAACAACCTATGCACTGAATGTCAACTGGATCAGGCAAGTAAACAGCTTCTTATGCTATGTGTAAGTTTTAATTCTCGCGCTGGATGGCTGAAGTACCTGATCATTCTTATCCACTCTGCCCAGGTACTTGTTGTAAAAAGTATGCAGGTGGGCTTGTGAACTTCAGTCAACTGACCTCACACCCTGACGATGAAGTGCTCCCTTCACTGATTGTAGTGAGCACATACACATCGCTCCTATTGCAGAATTTGACTGTGAGCAATTCGTTGGTATGCAATGCAGTAGTCAGGGATTTTCGGAGCGTATTACATTGAACTGTACCGCATACCACAGTGCCAGCTTTGTACAGCTTGCTGAACAGTTCTACACTGGTACAGATGTTGTCCACATAAAAGTTAAACCTTAATGTAGGGAGGATTGGACACACTCGCATACAATCTTTGCATTTTTAAGGGCATGTACTGGTCCCTGGGACCACTGACTGCTCTGAAAAAATGTTTGCACACCCATTCACAAAGGGCAACCTTCCCATTTGCAAATGGTTTACAAGTATTTTGCAACTTCATTTGCGGTCGCAAAACATTCTTACATGGGGTTCAGACTCGCTATTAGGAAGGGACGCCCTCGGAATGCCCCTTTATAATAGCGAGTCGCTAACCCTATTTTGCGAGTCGCTATTTAATTAGCGACTCGCAAAATAGGGTTAGTATATGGGCCACAGGTTTTTTTGCATGCGCAAACGAGTCTAAAACCCATTTGTACATGCAAAAATCCATTGTACATAGAGCCCTTAGAGTAGTGTCCTTGCCTTTTATACACTCACAGGCTGGATACATAACCAGTAGAGCTCTCACACAGCATATGTATTTTGATGCTATAACAAACTCTTTTGATCGGTATGTACTGCCTGAACAGCAGCCCACCTTTGTAAATGATCAATGGCTCATTAATGGCTATATTCTTTCGAGGAGAATAATTCTCTGGAAAGGACAAATGTTCCATGACAGGCCAATTTTTGAATAACCTGTGATGGTCTGGATGGTCCTGGGGCAATGCAGCAAAATTATCGTTAAAATGCACCATACACTGCAATAGCAACAAATCATCTCTACTCATGACCAGTGCAATGCTGGAGGTTGCCTACACTGTGAGCAGACAAGTAGACCAGTAAGACTGTTAGCTTGGTGTGCATTACCCCATTTTGAGCGTAAGGCCCAGAAACTTCTTTAACCCCACCAACTGAAGTGGAAGTCCACCGGTGTGCCCTAGAATGAGGCCAAGAGTGCCTCCTTGTTCCCTCAGAAACTATTTGACAGACAAATTTGTCTGATGCACAATTTCCTTAAGGAAGCCAACATCTAAAAAGACAGTATTTTATTAACTGTTCGATTAATAAAACAACCGACATCTATTAAAATAAAACAATTTCACGTCAGACCCCTCCAAAAAGAGATGGACGTAGTCAATAGGTAAAAAAAAAGTGTTGTGTCGACTTTACAGCCAGCATCTGCAGTGAACTGCGGAATTTGAGGCTGCACTAAATTGGGGGTCTGCCAGAAGAACACTTCGTCTGTGCTTGTCGCCGCACATGCCTGCTATGGTCTACCCTGCTACTATTTATCCTCTGCACAGATTGTGCTTCTGAAGGGAGCTCACTACTGTTGTGAACATGCCGGCAGAATCACTGGAAGGCGCGTCATTGGATGGACCTCTGCCAACTGAAAAATTGTGTCCAGATTCTGCTGCAGTTTTTTCTCACTCAGATGCTGTTTCAGTACCTGATCTCGAGTTAGAGCCTGGGCAGCAGTCATCCACCAAGAACCCATCTCTGTTGACTGTCTAAAGCCTTCCTTCTAAAACACTGTCCTTCGTAGAAGGCAGATGTACGGTTCTAAATCAGTCAGTGGGTGTGTGCATCTGTGAGATGGGTGTGACAAAGTGTAAAAGCACTTAGCTTAGTGATCGGTGGATGTGTGTGTGTTAGAAAGGGCTATTTTTGCAGGGTTACCCAAGACTTTTTGCCCTCCTCTTCTTCTTTTCCTGGCCTCATTTTTATTGGATCTAGAATTTGGAGCACTTTACCACTGCTGACCAATGCTAACGTGCATGTACTTCTCTCCTCAACTTCTGTATAATTGGTGTATATGCACCTGATTGGCACATATGTTGCCCATTTCATTTTTCCCTGTGTGAGGTCTACCACTCTCATAGGCCAGCATTGGAAATTCTTTAATATACTTTTAAGCTGTAATTCCTGATCGGAGAGGAATAGCGTTTTCATGTTTGATATCTTTGGAGTGGTAATGATAAATCCTCCTCACCGGTGAAGTAGGATTTAACATTACTGGGCCTGATTCACAAAGGAAAACTGAGATGAAAGTCGAACTTTACGACTTTCTGTACTCACAAAGGGTATTTATGAGTCGTAAAGTTAGACTTTTGTCTCAGTTTTGGTCTCGGTTAAACTTAAGACCAAAATGTAAGTTTAACTGATACAAAAGTCCAACTTTACTGCTTGAAAAAACCCTTTCTGAATACCGAAAGTCGGAAAGTTGGACTTTTGTCTCAGTTTACCTTTGTGAATCGGGCCAACTATTTTTAGAAATGCCACTATTGGAAAGTGGACATTTCTCTGTACTTACTGCCTGACAGCCTATCTCCAATACAAGTCTGGGTTGGGTGACAGCTACACTTGGTGCATTCCCTCTAGACAGCCACAAACACTGGAAGGTGAGGCTCATCTGCATTCTTAGTGCTCCTCTGCATTTATCTGCATTCTGATAGCTTTCTAGGGCAGAAAGGGGAAACATTGCTTACACTTACATCTGAATAGGCTGTGTCCTGTCGTCACACAGAGCACTGATTTTCCCCCAGGGTTAGCCTGGGAGACAAGACCGGGTTGAAAGGGATCTTTGTGCACTTCACAGAGTTCTTTTGAAGTCACCCCCTACATCAAAGGCACTTTTGGGTATAAGTACCTGGTGCTCTGGACCCACCAAATCAGACCTGTACACGGACATCGCTGGCTCTACATCTGCACATTGCCAGAAGGACTGCTGTGCTGCCATGAGGGACTCCCACTCTGCTAACTGCTCTGCTGTTTTAGCCTGCTGCTTGTGGAGCTACAGACAGGACAGCCACTTTGAGACCTGATATGCTGTGCTGGCCGGCTGCCTGCTACCTTATTGCTGTGCTACCTTCCAAAAGGCTCTCCAAGGTCTTGTTGGTGTGTCCCCTGTTCCTGAAGTCTCAGGGCTATCAAAGACTTTGCCTTTCTACCTTTCGCATGGGTCCCGGTCTCTCATGAGTCTGTAAGTTGACAGTTGACAAGAGGAGCAAGCGCTTCTATTGTGCTGCAGATCAAATACTGACCTTGGAAAGGACCAGCTCTCCCGCCTGAATCTTGCTGCACCCCACCGAGACAACGTGTTTGGAAACGCTTTCTTTCCCCAAGCAGCAGCGCCTTTCCATAGACATATTGCTCTGGTGACCAGGGACACTCCTGAGACGCATGACTAGTCAGCCATCTACACCCCAGGAGCATCGCAAGCACCCGCCGTTGCTCCCTAAAGGGAATAATCCTTGACAACACGGGCCCAACTTCGAGGCCTGCTAACATTACTTCAAGTCATTTTTACAATTTCAACCTTGAGACTGGGCTCTTCCCAGCTCTCTGAGCCTCCCACCAGCCAGGGACGTTGTGGAGTGGGAGCACAGAGGGAAACCCGTAACTAGCCAGCGTGCACCCACTAGAAACTGAGACTGACTGAGTTCACCGTTTTTGAGTGACTTGGTGCTACCTTTTATTTTTGGCGATTATACCAACGCATACTTCCTGTTAGACCTGGCATACTTGGCGTGGGTCTCCTTACATTCCTTCCCCTCGACCTCCCACGTGCATGACCCACTCTGCAGGCTAGATGCCGCCTTGCCCCGACAGTAGCCCCGTGCGAGGCCAACACTAATGTAATCCTGTCCTCTGTCCTCCCAGATCCCCCATGACCCCGGGGAAATAATAGAAACCCCCGCGTAGCACCCCCAATCCCCCGTTTGCATGAAGCCTAGTCATAGAGCAAAATGATAGAAGGCCTAGTTTAGCAATCACCCTTTCCCTACGACCCCTGACTCCATAGCCCCCCAAGCAGGCCCCCGATCCAAGGGAAACCTGGATGCCAAACGCACCATGCCCGGCTGCGGGTAGCGAGCCTCTCCCAAGTGAGAGGGGTGGAGTAGTTTCCATCACACCTCCTGCCTCCCCCAGGGATGGCCCACTCCCTGCCGGGTGTCTGGAAACCCTACGGCAAGACTTCAAAGGATCGCGGTGCCAGATGGCAGGAAGCCCCCACAATCAGCCCAGGGAGCCGCCTGCGAGGACTCAGACTTCAGAGGAAAAAAGGACTATAACTGGGGCCGCTCTTGAGCTACGGGGTCATCGTATGCTGGTCCAAGAGAGCCCTGCTGACCTGGTCGCGGCTCAACCTTTTTGGAGAAAAACTTACTCTTCGTCACTCGCACCCATTGAGCCCTGCTGACCTGGTCGCGGCTCCCCTGATCCCTAAGGACGCTTCGCCCACCACTGCTCGAGCCCTGCTGACCTGGTAGTGGCTCCCCTGATCCCTAAGGATGCTTTGCCCACCACTGCTCGAGCCCTGCTGACCTGGTTGCAGCTCCCCTGAACCCTAAGGACGCTTCGCCCACCACTGCTCGAGCCCTGCTGACCTGGTCGCGGCTCGAGACGGACACTGGTACATTCCGTACCCGCAGCACCGCAGAACCAACGCCGCTCGAGAGGTATGAGCCATACACTGGTACGTTCTGTACCCGCCGCACCGCAGAACCAATGCGGCTCGAGGAGTGTGAACCTAGCACCCGGTACGTTCCGTACCCACCTCCCTGTACCACGCGGCTTGAGGATTGAGAGCCATACGCCTGGTACGCCCTGCACCCGCAGCCCCCGAGAATCATCACGGCTCGAAGGGTGCGAGCCGTACAACTGACACGTCCAGTACCTGCCGCATCAAGGAGCTAACGCGGCTCAAGGAGTGCGAGCCGAGCACGCAGTACGCCCCGCACCTGAGGCATCCCCGTATTACGCGGCTCGAGGATTGAGAGCTGTACGCCTGATACACCCAGCATCCGCAACCTAGCAGTCGCCCCGAGGCTCGAGGAGTGCGAGCCGTACCCCTGGCATGCCCCAGACCTAAGGCATCTCCTTTTGACGCGGCTCGAGGATTGAGAGCCGTACGCGTATACACTTCGTACCACCCGCAGCAACGTTACCGCTACTCTTCACCGTTCCCCAGAACCAGCCCGGACACTGGGTACCCCGTGCCCGTGGACTCGTGACTACCTCCCTTTTTGGACTGTGAGTACGAGGAACATTCCTACTATTATCCCAGATCAAACTGTCCCTTAGTCACTTCAGACCTAGGGATGACCCTGCCCCCAACCTGATTGTATCGCGTACTCTTTGACCTGGTGAACCTGATGACAATTGTTTTATAAAGAACCTTTAATTCATATGACCATCTGGTGTGGTGTCCCTTTGTAGTGTGGTGAGACCTCATTGTGCACGACCATAAATGCCTAACCCTCCCATCTGAGAGTCAGACTCAAGGGCTCAGCAACTTTCCTGGAAGAGGTGGGTCCCTGTGTGGTCAGAAGTATCTACCTCTACCACCTAGAGACCTCGCCTTCCAACACTGGAAACAGTGGAAGGATTACGAACTGGCATTTGTGGTTACTGTACTGTGAGCTACTGACACACTACCTAGCGAGGGCGGGCCCTAACGTAGCCCTGAGGTTGTGGAACTAAGCCCTTTTTGCCCCAACTATCTCCCGAACTCGTTGAAGGAGGGTCTCACCCCCCGACCACCATGAGTCTTACTGGACCCAACGTGAACCCAACCTTTCAGGAAGACCAATTAGAGAGTTACACCCATAGGGAGCTGAAGCAATTCTGTAAAGACTTTCAAATCCCTACCACTGGCCTAAGCACCAAGGAAGATTTCCAAAAGGCCCTGAAGGCCTGGGTAGAGTCCAGAGCCCCTCCTCCCCATGTAGAATGGAACGGTGCTGGGGAGGGGCAGCAGGACGAAACCGGGGTCCCCGAGAGAGAGAGAGCAGTCTCCCCTGCATGTAGCAGCGCGTCAGAAAGAGGCCTGTCCCCCGAGGAGCTGGCGGACCGTGGGAAAAGCAGAGCCCACGAGTTAGAGCTAGCTAAGCTTAAAATCGAAGGAGAACTGAAACTAGCAGAGAGGAAGTTGGCTATGGAAGAATTGAGGTTACAAGGGGAGTTGGAAGAGTTTAACCTACAGCGGGAGCATGAGGGCAGGAATGATGACATTCAACGATGGTTTAAAGCCTATGAGGTAGCCATGACCTCCCACCGGGTCCCTGAGAAGGATTGGGGGCTGGGTTGTGGGGGCGGTTCCTGAGCGATGGGAGGGATACCTTGCTAGACCTACCCTCCATACTACTGAATTCCTACAGCCACATGAAGGAGGCACTATTAGCTAGATACGGGCTCACCCAAGAGATGTACAGGCAGCGATTCAGGGATTGCAAGAAGCTCCCTGGTACCACATGGGTAGAGTATGTCAACTTTTACAGCAGAGCATTAGAAGGGTGGATCAAGCGGAGCGAAGTCACCACTTTCGAGGAATTTTTTGATCTGATAGCCTGGGAGCACCTGTCCTTAAATTGCTTTTTAGAACTGCTCCAGCACCCCCTGGACAGCAAGCTTACTAACCCTAGACAGCTTGCCGTGGAGACAGACCGCTGGGTGAACAAGCGAGTCGCCAGGGGCCCAGTGGGAGACGATGCCAGAAATGGACAGGATCCCCGACAGCTAGGGGGGAGGCCGAGGTAGGCAGCGGAAATTCCAGCCAGGCCCCCAACGTAGCCCCCAAGGGAACCAGCAGCAAAGTTCGCAGTCTCCCCCAGTAACAAGTCCCGGGGCCCCACCAGGCAGACCTGGGCCCAGAACCACTCTATCTTGTTATAAATGCCAGCAACCGGGCCACTATGTCAGTGATCCCCAGTGTCCCCTAAACAAAAAGCCAGTCACCTCTGGCGCCCCAACCCGCCAGTTAGCCAATGTCACCCAAGGGGAGGAGTTAGAGGATACCGAGCAGTGGTAACCCGTAGCAATGTCCCTGGTCTCCCTAGGGGATGGAGAAATGGTCCCCAGAGCCCGCTGCTGGCCAACACTAAGAAATACCGGCAGTGGGTGACCATCAATGGGCACCGGGTAGGGGCCCTCCGCGACACTGGCGCAAGTGTCACGGCTGTCCGCTGTCACCTGGTCTCGGAGGAACAAATTGTACCACACGTCTTCTGCCCCGTCATTTCGGCAGACAATTCTGAGAGTCTCTGCAAAATGGCCCAAATTTCCTTTGAGTGGGGAGGAGTCTCAGGTGGATTGTTTACTGGGCAACGATCTGGGGAGTTCACCGTGGACGCAGGTGGAGCGGAACGCCCACCTGGGAATGCTAGGACTGCCCGAGTGGGTGTGCGCCACCACTCGGTCCACGGCGGCCAAGATGGATGCTCACGGGGATTTGGAACCGGAGAGAATGGCTCAGATCCCCGCCTTAGAGGAGGGAGTGGGGGAGTACGGGCCACCGGACCCCCCCAGTCCCACCACCGGGGAGGAGGCAACCCCCGAAGGGGATGCACTGGGCCCTACAAGAGAACAGATCGCGGAACTGGGTGACCTACCTGGATTGGCCCAGTGGCGACCAGAGGGTGGGCCTTCCCGGGAAGAGTTCTGCCAGGAACATACCACCTGCCCCTCCCCCATAGGCGAGCGGCAGCAGGCCGCCGCCCAGGCGGCCGGGGACCAGTCCGGGTCCCACTGGATCTACTGGGAGATATAGCGAGCCTAAGTCTGCTGAACTAGCGTCAACCCGTGTGCTGGTGATACCCCTACACTTCAGAGACTTCCTGCTGGGCCTGGCTCATGATGTGCCTTTGGCAGGGCAGCTGGGGCAGGATAAGACCTACCACCGACTTGTCACCCATTTCTATTGGACCCGGATTAGTGGAGAAGTGTGGCTCACTGGTTAGAGGAGGCAGACCCTGAAGCAGAGGTCAGACCCGGGACCAGGGTTCAATTCCCGACGCGCAGGGTCTTGAGCCCAAATATCCACGGACTCGATAATTCTCGTTTCGGTGCCTACTCTAATCACGGGTTCACACTCTGCAGCTCTGGGCATTAGCTTGCTTAATCTCCATTATGGCCCCCACGCGGCGGGATGCCTGGATTTCACCTTGGGGATGCCCAGTACGGGTATCTCACAGGGAAAAAAGCCAGGACGGGTTCCCAAGGCAAGCGCCGAGATGCCTACGGGTAATCGAGCGCTATATAAGAACGCATAATAATAATAATAATAATAATGCACCAAAACGTAGAGGCCCACTGCAAATTCTGCCCGACTTGCCAGGCAAGTGGGAAGAGTGGGGGAAAGCGCAAGGCTCCCCTACAGCCCTTCCCTGTGGTCAGTACCCCATTTGAACGTGTGGGGATCGGCATTGTGGGGCCTCTGGATCCCCAGACCGCCCTGGGCCACAGATTCATCCTAGTCCTGGTGGACCATGCACCAGGTACCCAGAAGCCATCCCCCTCCGAACGGTGACGGCCCCCGTGGTGGGGCGGGCCCTGATGGGGATATTCTCCCATGTGGGATTCCCCCGTGAGGTAGTGAGCGACAGGGGGACCAACTTCATTTCCAAATACATGAAGTCCCTGTGGCAAGAATGTGGGGTTACTTACAAGTTCACCACCCCGTACCGCCCCCAAGGCAATGGCCTGGTTGAGAGGTTCAACCGGACCCTCAAGGGAATGATTTTAGGCCTCGAAGAGCCCCTGAGGCATAAGTGGGACATCCTCCTGCCCTGCCTCCTGTTCGCCTACCGAGAAGTTCCCCAGAAGTCCTTAGGGTTCAGCCCTTTTGAGCTGCTCTATGGTCACCCCGTCCGAGGACCTCTAAGCCGGGTCAAAGAGGGCTGGGAGACAGCCCCCCAGAACCCTCCCCAAGATGTATTTCGATAGATCCTGGCCCTAACGAATCAGACTTGGAAATTCAGGGAACTCGCTGAGGCGCACCTAGAGGCTAGCCAGGAAGAAATGAAACGCCGGTATGACCAGAACGCCACTCTGGTAGAGTTTCAGCCTGGTCAGCAGGTGTGGGTGATGGCCCCGGTGGAACCTTGTGCTCTCCTATACAAATGGACCGGTCCCTTCAAGGTAGTGGGGCGCAAGAGCCAGATCACCTACCTAGTGGATGTACAGTCTCCTAAGAACCCTTTAAGGGTCTTCCATGTGAACTTCCTCAAGCCCCACTTCAAGCGATCTGAGGTGAGCATGCTCCTAGCCACCGAATGATGGAGTGAAAGAGGAAACTGAGCCTCTACCCGATCTCCTGTGTGCTAAGGAAAAATATGGCACTGTAGAGGGAGTGGTTCTCTCCCTCTCCCTGACCCCTGAACAGCACGAAGACTGTCGCCTGTTATTGAGACAGTTCTCTGACCTATTCTCCCAGGTCCCCAGTGTTACCAATTGGTGTGTCCACAATGTAGACACTGGGGACAGCCCCCCTGTGCGGCACAAAGCCTACCGCGTCCCAGACAGAGTCCGGTCCTGCATTAAGGAGGAAGTCTCCAAAATGTTTGCCCTGGGGGTAGTTGAGTCCACTGACAGTCCGTGGGCCAGCCCCGTGGTCCTGGTCCCATAGGCGGCCGCACCGGGTCCCACCCCTGAGCTGAGGTTCTGCGTGGATTACCGTGGACTCAATGCTGTCACCCGAACAGATGCACACCCTATCCCCCGAGCAGATGAACTCATTGACCGCCTAGGATCTGCACACTACCTCAGCACCTTCGACCTGACCTCGGGGTACTGGCAAATCGCCCTCACGGAAGGGGCAAAGGAGAGATCCACCTTTTCCACCCCGATGGACACTACCAATTCCGGTTGATGCCCTTTGGGATGAAGAATGCCCCCGCCACCTTCCAGAGACTGGTTAACCGGGTTCTGGCAGGGCTGGAGGAATTCAGCGCAGCGCACCTGGATGACATTGCAGTGTTCAGCACAGACTGGAAAGAACACTTGCGACACCTCTGGGAGGTGTTGATGGCCCTGCGCCGGGCTGATCTCGCCATCAAGGCCAGTAAGTGCCAGATTGGGCAAGGATCGGTGGTCTACCTAGGGCACCAGGTAGGGAGCGACCAGGTGCCACCCCTCCAACCCAAGATCGACGCCATCTTGGCCTGGGAACCCCCCACGACCCAGACGGAGGTGAGGGCCTTCCTGGGCCTCACCGGTTATTACCGGAGATTCATCAAGGGGTATGGCAGCATGGTGGGACCCCTGACAGAAATAACCTCTAAGAGGCAGCCTAAGAAGGTGCACTGGACCCCCACCTGTCAGAAGGCATTTCACACCTTGAAGACAGCCATGTGCACAGCTCCAGTACTCCAGGCACCTGACTACTCCCGGGAATTTGTTGTCCAGACCGACGCCTCAGAGCATGGCATAGGGACATTTCTATCACAGCTAAATGAGGGAAGCCTAGACCAGCCAGTAGCATTCATTAGCATGAGGTTACTACCCAGGGAACAAAGGTGGAGCACCATCGAGCGGGAGGCCTTTGCGGGGTTTTGGGCCCTGAAAAAACTGAGGCCCTACCTGTTCGGAACTCACTTCCGGGTCCAAACTGACCACCGGCCCCTCAGGTGGGGAATGCAGATGAGGGGAAAGAATCCAAAGCTGTTGCGGTGGTCCATTTCCCTCCAGGGCATGGACTTCACCGTAGAACACCGCCCTGGCACCGACCATGCCAACGATGATGGTCTGTCTAGGTTTTTCAGCCTCAGTGAAGAGAACTCCCAAGGGGATGGGTAGTTCTCCCTGCCTTTCAGCTGGGGAGGGACGCGTGTTACAACTGGCATCCTTGGCGTGGGTCTCCTTACATTCCTTCCCCTCGACCTCCCACGTGCATGACCCACTCTGCAGGCTAGAAGCCCCCTTGCCCCAACAGTAGCCCTGTGCGAGGCCAACACTAATGCAATCCTGTCCTCAGTTCTCCCAGATCCCCCATGATCCCGGGGAAATAATAGAAACCCCTGCATAGGACCCCGAATCCCCCGGATGCATGAAGCCCAGTCATAGAGCAAAACGATAGAAGGCCTAGTTTAGCAATCACCCTTTCCCTAGGACCCCTGACTCCATAGCCCCCCATGCAGGGCCCCGATCAAAGGGAAACCTGGATGCCAAACGCACCATGCCCGGCTGCGGTTAGCGAGCCTCTCCCAAGTGAGAGGGGTGGAGTAGTTTCGATCACACCTCCTGCCTCCCCCATGGAGTTCTGGACTTTTTGGTTCCGTCCAGAGGTGTCAGGGACAACACCCGAAGACCCCGGAGTTCAACCTGTCTTGGTACACAAATAAACAGAAACACGGGCTTCTCGATGGTGGCGTCAAAGACCAAAGGTTTATTACTGCAGGGACACAGAAGTCACAGAAACTACACATGGGCAGTATCTAGGAGCCTGTTCGATTTGTACAAAGAGGATTGCTCCTTATATACTAAATATTGGGCTTCAGGCAAATTCTTTACATGTTACCACAGTTCTAAACATTCGTGTCTTAAACAATAAATATTTGGCGTTGCACAGGAATCGTCAACAGTATCTGATGTCAAAACATTACGAATGAGGGGTTCCCACTAGTCCATCATAATCCCATGTCAATTCTTCATTCAAGACCCGGACCGCCTCATCGTAAATTTCGTTACCTCCCCCTAATAAAGGCCCAGAAGGAAAGGAGCAGAGCCAGGTGTAGAAGATAGAAAGACAGGATAAGAAATGTTTGTGGGTCGTAAATGGGCACGGTTACCAGTTTCGGCCGCCTAATCATGATCAGGCCAACGAACACAAGAACCAGTATAGCAGGACTGGCCTCAGGCTGGGGAGGCAGTTCTTGCCGAGTCATGCTGCTACAGCGTTGCTGGCCTAAGGTGCACGTGTCACTAGCAAGGTGAATTGCCGGTTAAAGCCTACGTGTCCTTTAATGGAAAGAGATCATTGCGTGTCCATTGACTATGTGAGGGCAAGGAATACAAAATGGCTTCCGTGTTAGAAAATGGATGCCACGGGTAGAACAGAAATGTGTTTGTAACTGGAGTGCTCTTGCTCGTAGCATAGCGAAAACACCAGGGTGTACTAAATGGATCATTTGCGGTTCACTGATACCAAAATAATGTATTTACGACAATGTTATAAACACGAGTAAAATCGTCACGGAACCTCAGACCCTCCTTTTGCCCTTACATAGGCAATTACTCAGTCTATATCAGAGTCAGAGTCTAATTCTATGCTCATTAGGTCAGTGACATGTTGTTGTATCATCATCCTGTCTCGTGTCTTTTCTCCTAATGCAGGTGGTTTCCTGAAACAGGTTGCAGCGCAGAGACTACACAGAGCGGGACCACACTGGATAATAAGACAGCACGAGAACAGAAATACTAAGATGACACCAATAACCATCAGAACCTTCCATCCCCACTCTGATACCAGAGTCCAAAACCACTCCATGAAGGACCAGTTTCCCTTGTCTACGTGTATAGAGTCGGAAATCTTATGTAGCTTAGAGATCGCTTCATAGACTGTTGGAGCATTATTTGGAATAAAGACACAGCAGCTCGATTGGATCATTCTGCATACCCCACCTCGATCTGCAAGTATTACGTCTAGAACCATACGGTTCTGCAACGTCATGAGACGATCCGCCTGAAGCTCAGCTGTTAAGTTGCTAAGAGCACCTGCAGTTTCTGTAATAGTAGATTCAACTACCCGTGTTAGTTGGCGAAGATTTCTACTATTGGCCATAGGCCCCCAAAACGGAAGGAAACCTTTGAAGAAGTCTCCAGCTTCTTGACCAGCGGTATCTTCCTTGCTGAAGACACCTCTTGCTAATCTGGGTTTATGATAATCTGAAGAAGCAGTGTATGTCGGGGGTAACAATCGAGCAATATAACATGAACCTGAAAAGTCAGCAGGTAGCCATGTATATGCTCGGTCCTGACAAATGAAGTAGGTACCCCTAGCAGTCAGAAAAGCAGGGGAGGAGTCAGACGGAAATACGTAAGTCTCAACGCACTCACTGCTCCCTAGCTGAGCTCTCGGATTTCTCCCATTTCCTTGCAAACAGACCTGACCTCGGTGAGGCACGACCCAAACTGAAGTGGAGCTTTTACGCTTGCTTTCTCCCAAACTAAGGCGGTACTCTGTAGAGTTCCAAGTCAAATACACCAGTAATTCATCTCTAGGATAAGATGGAGTATTATTGACGTCTTTAATCATATCAATAATTCCCTGGACTAAAGCTTTGTTGGCTGAGTTGTATTTAGTGGACCGTGGTGGACGCGGAGGATAGGTCTCAAGGGCATATGAGAAAATGGTCTGAAAGGCCTGAAATGATCCATTATAGCTGAAAGGCAAGACTAGATAGGGAATGCCTTTATCCATAGTGTGAGGTATCAAGCCACACACCCAGCAGTTTGTAGTATTAACTATCAGTTGGTGTTGGTGCAGGAGCTGTACAAATGTATTATTAATAAACTCTGAGCGTCGAACTTGTTCGTGTTCAGGAAATGAGTGAAAAGAATGCATAGAAGAAACCGTAGAAGTAGTAGGATCAAGGGGAGGTACTGTAGCTATTGGCACAAAAATCAAATGTACGCCAAAGACGATTCCACCCACCAGCGTTATTAAAACGATTAAAAATGTAACTGCACATTGCATTAGAAAGCATTTGCTGTGTAGTATTCTGTTCAGTCTATTTCTGCGAACATAAATTACATTTTCTCGTTGTAGCTCAGGAAGCTCCATCTTCTACGACCGTTCGCGACCACTGATGATGTGCACGTAGATGAAAATGCCTCTATCAGCCCTGGGAGTTCCCAGAACTAACAGAAAGATCGACCTTGTGTCAGACCCCCGCAGATTCAACTAGGCACACAGCCACGACCCTACGGCTACCCAGACGGCAAGGCAATTTTAAAACAAAAAGAAACAATACATAGTATTAGCAAACTTCCTGGCTGGAGGCAATGTATAGCAAATTCAAATCTGAAAATAGGCAGTTTCCTGCTTTATTTGTCCATATCGCGAGAACGTAAGTTGTATCTCAGTTTTGCAGAAGCTGTCTGATCTGGAAACAATGTATTTTCAGCTGGCGTTGCAATGTTCACATTCGCAGATGACAAATGTTCTTTTGGTGCAGATGACAAATGTTCAGGGTTCAAAAGAGCCGTTTCAGGAGGAGAGTCAGAATTTGGTGAATCCGTGATTAGTTCTGCATCGCTGAAAGGTATGAACCTGGGGACTTGTTCCGTTTCAGAGGCACCGATTCCTTTCTTTACCCAGTTGTCGTAAGGAAGTGGCAGAGGCACACGTTTAGCATGAGTCGTATGGATCCAATTTCTTCTTCCGGCCACACGAATAGCAGTTCTCGTTGCTAGCAGGACTTGGAACGGGCCAATAAATCTGGGCTGAAGATTTTTCGTTCTTGCAAAATTTCGGATGACCACCTGATCACCCGGTTTCAGCTGATGGCCTGGACTCTCCGATGGCTTTGGTAATGCGTCGAAAACCTGTTGGTGAATAAGACTCAATTTAGCAGTCAAGTCGAAAAGGTAATCAATTAACATTGGGTATTCCAGCTGCTTAAATTCTTTCGGTCTAGGTACCCCCCAAACATTTGCAGGACGACCGAAAACTATTTCGTAGGGACTAAGCCCTACTCTAGAATGTACAGTTGCTCTTGTTGATAGCAAAGCCAAAGGCAATGCGTCTGGCCAGGACAAACCCGTGGATGCTTGTATCTTAGCGAGTTTCAGTTTAAGGGTGCCATTGTAACCCTCGACTAAACCCGCGGACTGGGGATGATTCGCACTATGAAATTTCTGTCTAATCCCTAGGCCGGCACACACACTCTGCATAACTTTCCCTATGAACTCACTTCCGTTGTCTGACCATACAATCCGTGGCATTCCGTATCTGGGGAAGTATTCTTTAAGGAGAATTTTGGCAGTGGATAAGGCAGTATTGTCCTTCAGTGGGTATGCTTCGATCCATCTGGAAAAAGCACAAACTACCACTAGGACGTATTTCAGGTTATTACAACGATCCATGTGGATGAAATCTAGCTGGATCACTTCAAAGGGCAGGAAGGAGGAGCGAAATGACCTGCAGGTGTGGGGATTCCCTTGCCAGGATTATGCATCAAGCATACCATACAATTCCTCACCACTCTCTCTGCACATCTACTAATCCCGTCATTCTTCCAGACCGGAGCCAACATCTTACAAATCCCTTTTGAACTGATGTGCGCTGTTCCATGTGCCATCGTCACTACTGCAAGCACATACGCATCAGGCAACATCCAACGCTGTTGTTCCGACAAGTCAATCCAACACCCACTCGAGTCCAATTTACCCGTGCTCTCTTTCCATGCACGTTTTTCCTCCTCAGTCGCCTCTTTCTGAATTTCTTTCACGCTTTCCACTGTGTCTTCACACATTCCAGACTCAGAAATCCATCTTGCAGACGTTGCAACATACATTCTACTCATCATATTTCTAGCTGTCTGTTTTGCGATCTCATCAGCAAAAGCGTTCCCACGACCAACATCATCCGTGATTGCTTTATGAGCACTGCATTTCACAATCGCAACTTCAGTAGGTAAGGTTAGAGATTCCAACAAGTCATTAACTAGCTGACCATGTTGAATCTTAGTCCCATGGGACGTAATGAAACCTCTTTCTTTCCACAAACGGCCAAAACTATGGGCCACGCCGAACGCGTACTGACTATCTGTGAACACATTCACTCTCTTTCCCTTAGCTAAAACGCACGCTCTTGTTAGCGCGATCAATTCTGCAGGCTGGGCAGAATTCTGACTCACTCTTGCAGTTTCCACAATCGTACTCAAGGTCGTTACTGCATAAGCAGCGGTCACATCACCATTCTCCAATTTGAAGCAAGACCCGTCAACATACAACGTGCCATCTGGTTCTGACAACGGAGTGTCTTTTAAGTCGATTCGTCCTTTTGTTTCTTCCTCAGTTCTGAAACAACAGTCGTGTGGTTCGGAATCACTCGACTCTTGGCTAGTCGGCAACAATGTTGCTGGATTCAATACATTGCATCTTTCGATCTGGATATGACTAGCTAATAGTGTCAGTTCATAGCCTGATAATCTAGCACTGGTAAGGTGTTGCGTCTTGGTTCGGTTCATGAGTGTATCCACAGCATGAGGAACCATAACTACTAGCATGTTGTTCATTACTAAACCAGCAGATTGTCGAATGGAAACTGCAGCTGCGGCTGTAGCTCTCAAGCAACTAGGCAATGCTCTAGCTACTGGATCTAATGTTGATGAAAAATACGCACAAGGGCGTTGTTTATCACCAAATTTCTGCGTCAAAACACTCAATGCACAACCTTCTCTCTCGTGGACATAGAGCGTGAATGGCTTACTGTAGTCGGGTGTACCCAATACAGGTGCTGAACACAGTGCATTCCGTAACTCGGAAAAACTCTGTTGACATTCAGCAGACCATGGTACCGGACTCGGGACACCTTTCCCAGTCAAGGCTACCAATGGTTTTGCTAAAAGAGAAAAATTTGGGATCCATTGCCTACAATATGAGGTAATACCCAAAAAGGCACGCACTTCTCTCTGCGTGCTAGGAACATTCATCTGTGTAATTGCTTTTATTCTCTCTGGGGTCAACTTCCTTCCCTC
This sequence comes from Lissotriton helveticus, assembly GCF_964261635.1. NCBI lineage: Eukaryota > Metazoa > Chordata > Amphibia > Caudata > Salamandridae > Lissotriton > Lissotriton helveticus. The sequence goes on along the minus strand of NC_136059.1, from coordinate 83,654,396 downwards.
CTTTGACAAGAGATGACCTAGGTAGATCACTTCTTGGCAGCAGTATTGCATTTTTGAAGGTGACACCTTGTGATTCAAATCTGACAAGTGATGCAATAAAGAAATCGTAGCTGTTTTGCAAGTTTCCTTGTCATCGGCAGCCACTAGAAGATCATCGACATACTGTACTAAAGCAGAACCACTAGGAAGTACGAAGGAATCCAACTGGCTTTTTAATGCTTGACTGTAAATGGATGGGCTTTCACAATAACCTTGTGGAGCGCGTTTAAATCTAAAACTTCGTCCTCCTAGAGAAAAACCGAAAATATCTCTGCTTTCCTCGGCTATCGGAATGCTGAAAAAGGCATTTTTCAAGTCGACAACCGAAAACCATGCTGCTGTAGCAGGAATCAACGTTAACAATGCAGTAATGTCTGGAACCACAGGAAACTGTGGGATCACAATTTTATTAACCTCTCTAAGATCAATTACGAACCTATATACTGGAGGCTTTGTAGGGTCAGTTCGTTTCAAAATAGGCAGTACAGGACTATTACAGACATTACCTCTAGTCTCTTCTACAACATCTTTCTTGATCAGGTCTTGTACTATCAGTAGGAGCGCACGCTCACCTTCACTAGAGATTCTGTATTGCGGAATTCGTGGAAGTTTGACATTTGCTTTCAAAGTTACTACATAGGGTGGAATTTCCAATAGACCTACATCATTAGGACCAGTCGCCCAAAGAGTATCAGGGAGTGAACGCAGCTCTGGTGGGAGCGCATCCATCGACAAGTACATCGGGGAGATGATTCTTTTACCCAACGTAAGCTGTACTCCCGCTGGAGAACAGTACAATGTCGCGTACAGGCGTTTTAACAAGTCTAAACCAAGCAGATTTTCGTTACAACCTGTCGTCAAAATCAGGGGTGCTTTCAATTGACGGGGTCCAACAGAAATAGACAAAGGACCAGAAACAGGGTTGTGAACAGGGGCGCCCGAAAAACCTACTGAAACGTTTGTTGAGCCAGACAAAGGTGCGCCAGGGAGTTTCGCATGTATGATAGAACTTTTTGCTGCACCAGTATCCAACAGAAACGGTTCGACTATACCTGATGTTGCTACCGCGACATAAGGCCCACTCTGATCTACTGGTACTGATACTACTCCCTCTCTTTGTCCATGGCTGTCCTAGTATTCACTTTGCTGACCTTCCTCACTAGCTTCATAATAGTCTTCAACATGATACTGTGGAGACCTATTCTGTTGGGCAGATTGTCCATTACGCTGGTCGAAATAATTAGAGGGGCGATCACTTGTCTGTGGAGGCATAGCACCTCGTCCTCGACCTCTAGAGTTTTGCATAGAACTACCACGACCTCTCTGAGCGGCCGCATCATTATTTTGCGCCCGAACTGGACAATCAGTTTTGTAATGACCTTCCTTTTTGCAATAAGCACATTGATTCCATTGGTATTGTGGCCTTTGAAAGTTATAATCCGTTCTTTGATATGACCCTTGCTGCATATTAGTTTGATTCATGCGAGGCGGATAAGCTTGCTGTAAAAGTACTTTAGTTTTTAAATCTTTCGTCTTTTTATCTGATTTTTCCTTCTCTTCTTTATCCCTATTTTCGTAGTACTGAGCAGTCGCAAGTATTTGCGCAGTCGTAGAGACAGCCCACGCACTTTCAGAATTCTTTAATTTACCACTAAGTTCTGGCAACAGATTGTGCACAAATTTATCAACAAATAATCTCTGGCCTCCTTCTGTGCTCATATCCTGACCACTATGATCTACGAAAGTCTCTTCGAATCTTGTGAAAAAGTCGGAGACGCTTTCGTCTTTCTTTTGTTTGCATGCGGACAATTTATCCCAGTTAACGCGTAATGCAGGCATTAAGGTTTTCATTAAATCGATTATTCTACCAGGCAAGTTAGCAATTAAAGGTTCAGGTTTGGAACCACCTATTTGTTGACCATCCGCTGCAGTTATAGCTGCCCAGTCACCACCTAGGGCAACTGGATGATTCTCTTTACGAATTTTAGCCCAAATTGGTTGCGGTACTACGTTACCAAATAGCAGATCTATGTCAGCAAGATTCAATACACAAGCGTCAACTGTTTGAGCCAACTCTTTGTAGTACCCTGCAGGATTTTTACGCGGATCTGGCAAGGCCTGTTTTACTGCTAATACTTCAGCTCGTTTCCATGGAATATGTATCCAGACTCTCTGGAATTGGGCCGGAGCGGCTGCAATACCAAGCGGTGCATTGGCTTGCACAGCTTCGCGCCAAATTGGTGGAACCTCTCTCATTGGATATTGACGATTTCGTTTCGTACTACGTTTCTCTAACTCTCTCGGTGAAAGAAGGGATGAGTCGGATCTATAACTTAAAATTAGTTCCATCGCTTCTTTTATATTTTGACCAACTATCATACCTGTAGCAAACTCTTTCTGAACATTAATTAATTCTCCTAAATTTGATTCAGGGTCATCCTCTTCCAATTCCTCACGTAGAAGGAAACACATTTCATCGAACACATATCGTTGTGTCGGTTCGTTCCATTGCATAAATGTATCTAATACATTTTGTACATTATATCTTCCAACTTTCGAAACCCATCTAAGGGCAGTGGAATCTAGTATTCCTCTTTCTTCAGTACTGGGAAGCTGACTACGTCTCTGCACAGAGTCAGAGGTAGGAGTCTTAATCAGAGTTTTATAGAAGGGAGATAGAATATTAGAGACAGAATCAGTGATTCTTCGTCGAACAGAAAGCGGAGTCATAATACTTGCAGAGGCAGTGAATAGAGTAGTAGTTGGAATAGATAGATCAGGAATAGTAGGAGTAGCAGGCAAAATAGCTTGTGAAGTGGCAGGTGTGAGTGACACAGGCATAGGAAAAGAAGCCGGCAACCCTAGAAGAGGGGTTGTCGAAGGAACATTAATTTTGACCACAGGAGGTACAGGAACTAGATTCAGGGGAGCGGGAACAGGGACACCAGGTTGTCCAGCAACCGGTAATTGAACATTCGGTATAGGTGGAGCCGTAGCACCCTGTGCATACGGTGGGGGTGATCGTAACAAGTAAGACAACAGGGGATCCTTTTCAGGGTCCTCTACTGTCTTAGCCGTACTCGATGGCAAAGCAGGATAGCACTTGTCTATCGCTAAATTACGCTCTCTATCGGCCACCTCCATCGCTTTCTCAGACTCGTTGAGTTGCAGCTGCCTAGTAGACTGTTCTAAAGTCAACTCTTGCTCTTTCTGTTCTTTCTTCAACTTTTTAATTTCTCTCTGTTTAGATTCTTTTCGCCAATAACGGAAAGAATCAAACATTGCCGGCCGGGCTTTCTTCTTAAACAACCTTCTTTCTAAATTATCAAGAACTTCAGGTTCAAAACTACCATGTAGTGGCCAACTAAGGACACCGTCTTTTTCTGTGTAGCGGATCCATACCTCATTATAAGAGATAGGGCCCACACCAAATTTGCAATATAGATCATAAAGGGGAGTTCCAATCGGAGGAACCAAACACGAGTCCTCCAACCGGGAATCACTGTTGCAACTAAAACAAGACAACATACAATTTTTCCGACTTACCATTTTATAATCCGGAACACAAGACAAACAAGACACAAACAGAAAAGATGCGCACTCGAACCACGAACTTAGGCCTACCAGAACTGACAAATGTATCGATACCTGAACTGAACAGAATGATTATCGTAACCAGAATAACCAGTGATAATCTTACAGAACTGAACTGAACTGAGAACTAACAGGATTATCCAAACAGGAGCAATCCTCACAAAATATTTAACTAGCAACCACTGAATACTTAACTGAGGCACTGAAGACGTCACCAAGGAGAAACCCGTCACGTTTCGCCGTACTGAGGACTGCACCTCGGGTCCAAGACAGGGCGACGGTCAAGGCAACGGAGCACTGCAGCCGTCTGAACGGGAACCCTCGTGGAAGAGGACGTCGGGGCCACTTTTGCGATATGCCGGGATCGATGAAGTGGGGCGCCTCCCTCTGAAATCTTCACACGAAGCTCCTCGAATTCTTCAGGCTTTTGGACCGGTACCGAATGACGTCGCCCCACGTTGGGCGCCAAATGGAGTTCTGGACTTTTTGGTTCCGTCCAGAGGTGTCAGGGACAACACCCGAAGACCCCGGAGTTCAACCTGTCTTGGTACACAAATAAACAGAAACACGGGCTTCTCGATGGTGGCGTCAAAGACCAAAGGTTTATTACTGCAGGGACACAGAAGTCACAGAAACTACACATGGGCAGTATCTAGGAGCCTGTTCGATTTGTACAAAGAGGATTGCTCCTTATATACTAAATATTGGGCTTCAGGCAAATTCTTTACATGTTACCACAGTTCTAAACATTCGTGTCTTAAACAATAAATATTTGGCGTTGCACAGGAATCGTCAACAGTATCTGATGTCAAAACATTACGAATGAGGGGTTCCCACTAGTCCATCATAATCCCATGTCAATTCTTCATTCAAGACCCGGACCGCCTCATCGTAAATTTCGTTACCTCCCCCTAATAAAGGCCCAGAAGGAAAGGAGCAGAGCCAGGTGTAGAAGATAGAAAGACAGGATAAGAAATGTTTGTGGGTCGTAAATGGGCACGGTTACCAGTTTCGGCCGCCTAATCATGATCAGGCCAACGAACACAAGAACCAGTATAGCAGGACTGGCCTCAGGCTGGGGAGGCAGTTCTTGCCGAGTCATGCTGCTACAGCGTTGCTGGCCTAAGGTGCACGTGTCACTAGCAAGGTGAATTGCCGGTTAAAGCCTACGTGTCCTTTAATGGAAAGAGATCATTGCGTGTCCATTGACTATGTGAGGGCAAGGAATACAAAATGGCTTCCGTGTTAGAAAATGGATGCCACGGGTAGAACAGAAATGTGTTTGTAACTGGAGTGCTCTTGCTCGTAGCATAGCGAAAACACCAGGGTGTACTAAATGGATCATTTGCGGTTCACTGATACCAAAATAATGTATTTACGACAATGTTATAAACACGAGTAAAATCGTCACGGAACCTCACCCAGGGACGGCCACGCTCCTCGCTGGGCGTCTGGAAACCCTAAGGCAAGACTTCAAAGGATCGAGGTGCCAGATGGCAGGATGCCCCCACAATGAGCCCCGGGGCACCAGGGAGCCGCCTGCGAGGACTCAGACTTCAAAGGAAAAAAGGACTATAACTGGGGCCGCTCTTGAGCTACGGGGTCGTCGTTATGCTGGTCCAAGAGAGCCCTGCTGACCTGGTCGCGGCACATCCTTTTTGGAGAAAAATTTACGCTTCGTCCCTGGCACCCATTGAGCCCTGCTGACCTGGTCGCGGCTCCCCTGATCCCTAAGGACGCTTCGCCCACCACTGCTCTAGCCCTGCTGACCTGGTCGCAGCTCCCCTGATCCCTAAGGACGCTTCGCCCACCACTGCTCGAGCCCTGCTAACCTGGTCGCGGCTCAAGCCGGACACTGGTACGTTCCGTACCTGCAGCACCGCAGAACCAACGCCACTCGAGAGGTACGAGCTGTACACTGATAAGTTCCGTACCCGCAGCACCGCAGAACCAACGCCGCTCGAGAAGTACGAGCCGTACATTGGTACGTTCCGTACCCACCGCACCGCAGAACCAACACGGCTCGAGGAGTGTGAGCCTAGCACCCGGTACATTCCGTACCCACCTCCCTGTACCACGCGGCTCGAGGATTGAGAGCCGTACGCCTGGTACGCCCCTCACCCGCAGCCCCCGAGAATCATCCCGGCTCGAAGGGTGTGAGCCGTACAACCGACACGTCCAGTACCCACCGCATCAAGGAGCTAACGTGGCTAGAGGAGTGCGAGCCGAGCACGCAGTATGCCCCGCACCTGAGGCATCCCCGTATCACGCGGCTCGAGGATTGAGAGCTGTACACCTGATACGCCCGCGCATCTGCAACGTAGCAGTCGCCCCGAGGCTCGAGGAGTGCGAGCCGTACGCCTGGTACGCCCCGCACCTAAGGCATCTCCGTATCACGCGGCTCGAGGATTGAAAGCCGTACGCCTGGTACGCTTCGTACCACCTGCAGCAACGTTACCGCTACACTTCACGGTTTCCCAGAATGACTGGAATCATTATTTTGCATTGAGAAAGCATCGTAAAGAACCTCACTGTAGTGCAGGCGCTTTTGCACACCATATTTACTTAATACCAGTAATGTGATCCTTTAAAGGTTTCAAACTTGAAAAGTATACATGTGAATTTTACCTTTTTGATCTTGTTTTGTTAATAATACAGAAAGCTATTCTACATAAACCTGTGTGGAGTCTTTTGTGGTGTATTCATTGTGTTAATGTGTAAATATGTGTCTCACAAATACTTTACACATTGCCTCTGTTACTAAGCGTGCCTGCTCTGTGTCAAGCTCCCAGAGGGTAAAAGAATGAAAATCCTGTACTCTTCTTCTAGGGTGATCAAACATAACTATGACTTTCTCTTGACCGTGCTTTGCCCTGAGACTGACCCTGTCTGATGAGGCGCCCTGAAGCCTCCACGGACAGCTGCAAGGATGCTTGAAATAATTCCTGTACGTGCAGCACCACAGGTTTTTCACCGTCTGCCAGAGTGTCCGGCCAAGTGTCCGAGTGCTTAGTCCTTGTCAGATTCCCACTTTCCGAGACATGTTATATATGTCCCAGAACAATCACGTCACTTCCAGACATATCTCCCCGGATTTAAGTTACTATCTTTAGTAATGACGTGTAGGTGGGAGTCCTGCTCACGCTGGCCTTTCTTACACCGTTGAAACCTGCAATGTGGAGTGGACTTACTGGACCTAATGCAGCTGGCATTGGTGATATATGTAACTTGATATAAAGCTCAATAATAACCTGTGATGAGTGGTTGCAATTATTATCTCCATTCTAATTTATGCAGAGCTGATTGCAATTAACTGCTGTTAATAGCAGTTACCAGTCAGAGTTATCAGATGGATATAGACTGCTTACTGTAGCGCCCAGAGTGTGTAGTGAGCGCTATCCAAGTTAGTCCATTTCATTGCAGTAATTATGCTATGTTGTGCTGATTTGTATAGCACTAATCACCCGAGAGGGTATGCAGGTGCTTGAGCAAGGTGTGCAGGTGTGTGACCCCCAAGGTGCTTATACGAAGAGCCAGGTCTCCAGCTTCTTGCAGAAGTCCAACAGTGAATAGGAGGCTCTGATGTGTTGAGGGAGGTCGTTCCATGTCTTGGGTGCGATGTAGGAGAATGAGCCACCTCCAGTTTTGCTCTTGTGGATGCAGGGAGTGTGTGTGAGTCAATACTAGACAATATAAGACAAGGGACCTCAGTACAAATCTTCCAATCCACGCCAAAAGAGCCTCTAATTCCACCTGACCCGCTTCTCACACTAACATAGTTTGACCTTATTTTAATAATATTGTATGCATTTCTTTTATGTTAAAAATTGTTTAGAGCGTGTGTTATCCGAAGGTGTCCTGGCCCCAAATACAGATGTGAATAGTCTTGTAGTACAGCCAAAAGGATCATCATTTATTAAATAGACACGTTTTAAGTTCTTTCCTGGTACAAAAATGATTTGTTTCCACTCTTAAGCTCATTGGCAGGACATTTCATTCCATTCCGGCCAGAACAAAAAGAGACAAGAACCTCCTGCTCTGGCCATTTTGAATCGAGGAACATTGGCCATGTGCGCAGCAGAAGAGCGCAGAATTTTGGTTGAAATATACCCCCAGATGCATCAAGAATCCATTTTGCTATTCCTTAATAGCGGGCCTAGAGGCCCATAGAAATGAATGGGAAGACATTCTCAATTTGCGAATTGCAATTAGCGAATCGCAAATTGAGAATACGATTTCAAGGGTGCAGGGGTGTCCAAATGACACCCTGTTGCACCCCTGAAATTGATCTGAGCACATATGTTGCACACACACATGCCCTTAGGGCCCTTAGGGCATGTGTGCGCGCAACATTAAACTTTGAAAAATGCACTTTAGTGCATTTTTCAAAGTTTTTGCAAATTACCATGAAGTTTAACTTGATGGTAATTTGCGATCCCTATTAGCGAAATCGCTATTTTTTCAACTTTAATACATTGCATTTAAGGAATCTCAATTTGAGATTCCTTAAATGCAAGTAATCGCAATTTTGCGATTTCTTAATTTGCGATTTTTGCATTTGGGATGATGCATCCCAAATGCAAAAATACCAGTCGCAAAGGGGCAGATTCTGAGAATCGGCCCCTTTGCGAGCGGATTTTACCTTGATGCATCTATGCCATAGCTCCCAACTTTCACTTGTAGGCAGGCAGCACCCTGTGATTGCAAGGCACGGTGGATGATGCACAGACTTTAAAAAATGCTTTCAAGGAAAAAAAATTAATGTCTCTCTGTACAGGTAATCTATGCATGCAGGGCCTGGGAATTTTGTCGGACCAGTTTCTCACACTGCATAGAGAGCGAGCCTGAACCCTAGAAGGGGAGTTTTGGGTAATAGGGGAATTTGGAGGTGCAAATGTGAAGCACTGGCTGGAACCCTGGAGGCTGGAAACAAAAGTGAGTGGATTATGCTGTCCTGCTGCTTTTGCCTGTCTGGAATGATATTGAGGACCGCTGAAAAATCGTCCCCCCAGTAACAAAACCAGCCCCCACCCTTCCATCTCCCAGGGAAATGCCCGATGCCCAGTACGGCCAGTCCGACCCGATATGCATCCAGTGAGAGAAAACATGGCGAGGACCAGAAGGTTTTGTGTCATCTGTTGTTTGGCCAACTGCTCGCTTGCCACCCCCAAAAATTGCACATTGCTGTAGCGCCGTCAAAAAGGAATAATTTCCTTGCCCTTGTACGCCTCTTGACCAAATGCATATTTTCATAACTAATATAGTTGTTGAGCTGTCATTCCATAGAACTAAATGATTTTTTAAATAGGAACATATAAAGTAGTCACAGTTGCGACAAACCCTACGAATAGCGGGCTTGATGTGCACAGTGATTTTGTGGTAACAAACCCTGAATTACATTTCTGATGTACTAATCCCAATTTGCAATCCAGAAAACGTTTTACAAATCACAAAATGGCGTTAGAAACCCATACCGAATTGCAATTTTAAAGGAGTTATACGGTATGTACCAATGGTCTGCGACTGTCAATTTAGTCGCAAACCACTGATCTGGCACTGACTCTAAGGTTTTGGTGGTAACTGGTTCGCAAAGGGGAAGGGTTCTACAAAAGGGAATTTTGCAATCAATGTGGCAGCTTTGGGGGGAGCCGGCAGCAGTCCTATATCTGACGTCTTCCAAACTGCAAATCTATTATCCGTTTTAAAGCAGCCTGTGCTACATTAATGAACTCAGGCTGCTTGGAAAGGGAAACAACCTTTACAACGCAACTTTTACAACGCACTACCATTACAACAAAAATTTTACAACGCAACATCCATTACAACGCATGCAATTACAACGCAACCATTACAACGCATGACACTACGACGCACACCACTACAACGCATGTCATTACAACTCAGTCATTACAACGCATACCATTACAACGCATAACATTACCATCCAAAACTTACCCTACTGTTGCACCCCCTGGAGTTAGAATAGTAATTTTTACCCCTACACTATCCAACACTTACCCTACTGTTGCACCCCTAGAGTTAGAATAGTAATTTTTACCCCTACACTATCCAATACTTACCAAACATGCAATGTAATGTCATGCGTTGTAATGGTATGCGTTGTAAAGGTATTATGTGTTGTAATGGAATGCGTTGTAAATGTAGTTTTAAAAATTTCGTTGTAATGGCATGCGTTGTAATGGAATGTGTTGTAATGGATGTTGCGTTGTAAAAAATGCGTTGTACAGGTATGCGTTGTAAAAGTGTGCGTTGTAACGTCATACATCCGCTTGGAAAGCAATCACATGGAAGTTGGTCTGCTGTCCTTTGCAGGCCACCATCCCTGTGATAGTAGCCAATCACAGGGAGCTAGCTGCACATTGCAACCTATCTGACTAATGTTAATTGGGCGGGTCATTCTGCAACCCCCTGCTATTTGGTATTTTGTGAAAGTACCTATTTTTACATATTTTGGTTTGCACAATTAGATTTGCAGCCCTGCCCACGAGGCCCAGGATTCCAGGAAAGAACCGTCCTTTAGTAGGGCGGGTCTCGACCATCACCGCGGTCTATAGGAAAGTGTGTTGTGTTTGCCTAAAAAAAAGGTCTACCTATTACCTCGGCTGGCATTCTGATGCTAGAAGTGCTAAAATGCCTGCCATGACAATTTTAGGGAACAGAGGATGGAGGAATGAATGATAAAAAAAAGAAATAGTTTGCAAACTTCTGAGCATTCTGAGGTAATCTGCACACTCCGAATGCTTTTAAAAGCTTAACCTTTCGAATTGTAGGTTTTCTAGCACTTCATCGAAGCTGCCGCAGACCTGGTGCAGCAGAGGAGAGATCAGCAGATATCACCTGTCTGCTTTCAACTTCGCCTCTGTGCTATAAAAGTGTGTTTATGTAAAACAGCTGGGATCCCCGCCTGTAGGCAGCTGGCAACATAGTAAAGAAACTGTGCTGTTTCCTTCCAAAGGTACAAGAATGAAACACTTACAGGGAACTGAAGGAATCCCTTTATCCAAAGTTGTGCAGGGTCACAAGGGAGTCAGAGGAGAGAGCCAGGAGGATCTGGCACCACCAAGCCTCCACAGAGTAGCTTCGTCCACAGAGGGCTTGGACCTCCACGGTGGGAAAGCGTTGAGACCTTGGCTCTACGATGAGAAGAGATTTGGATACACATATCTGGTGTGGATTGGATTCTCACCGGAGAGTTTCGACGTCCACATAAGAATGGCTTGGACACGCCTGAACGACACGCTGAGACCACACCAGCGGATGCGTTGTTACACGAGAAAGAGGAAAATGTGAAACTCACAAGGGGAACGGTTTGGACGCCCTCAAAGGATCAGGGGAGACCTCCACAGTGGAGGAAATGAAATACAACTCAGAAGAAAGGTTTGGAAAGCAACAAAGGCAAATTTTCAATTTCCAAAAGTCAAGCGGATCCAGGCGGGGGATAGTTTCGACCTCTACAGAAAGTTCATGTTTTGTCGTAACCCTGTTAAAGGGCCAATTCACACTTTTCATTTTTCAATATTAATTCCACATGTAAAGAAAACACAAGAGTATTTATGCGATTTTCTCTCACATAGGCACAACTCACTAATGCCAATACATAGGAAACCCTTGATTGCGGTCACACGGCTTCCTCTTCTGAAGGGAAAATTGGAAAATGGCAAATTTCTTTAAAGCTGCTCATATGAAAGATATGTTAAACGGTGGTGTAGGCTCGAACCCCAAAGCACATATTCATCGGCTGCCCTAAATCACCCCAATGCTACAAATCCTGCCCCAATTTTCTATAAGAGCAGTAGACGTGACCCCCACCCTACATTTTGTGATTAGTTTCCAAATACGATAAAGTAGTGAACTTTACAAAAATTTAATAATTCATTGGAAGCCAAATAACAATCTTAGCTTCATAGCCCATGGCGGTCAAATCTATCTCTTTTCCAAACATGTGATTTTATTTTTAAATCAGGATATGCAGAATGTTCGTGAAACCCCCTTCCTCCCCCCCAAACCCTCCACCACATCAAGTAGAGATTTTAAGACGTAGGACCAACACGTAACCTTCTTGTTATTTGCCCTTGGGATCACATAAGCGCAATGTATATTTGATTTTTAATTTCTAGATGGCCCAAACCTCAGAATTCAGCAGACTACCTTGTGGCACATTCATATAACAATGACAAATTATTCACAAACATGACATGTATTCTTTATGCATGATTAAGGTGGATTGCGAGTTGATGCTGCTTGATCACCAATTTGGATACTTGGAAAGATATTTATCACAAAATCACCTCATAATAATAATAGCTTTTGTAAATAGTGTGGCAAGACTTCTATACATTTTATATAAAATAATTATTTTTAGTTGTTGCTGGTAGCTCATGGAAATGAGCAAAACAACGGGTGGCTCATTCGGGGTTGTTTAAGACGAGTATCTAAGATGGACTGGTAATTTGAACAATATTCAAAATGATCAATGGGTGTCAAAATAATATGTGCTGGGACCGAAGTCACATATTAGCACATAGATTTGAATTTACATAATTATACAAAAATGTGCAATATATGTCTTAAAAATGACGTAAGAGCACAGTGCTCAGGTGTGCAAACAAGCAATCAAAGTGAGAATGCAAAGTAGGAAGATATGCAATGCTCCAGAGCTGTAATTAATTTATACGACAAGAGACCAACAATAAAATCTGAACATTGATTCTCAAGAAGTGCCTGGTGAGTATAAAAAGCAACCCAAAGAGGTAGATTTGGTTTTTTTTATACCCGAGCGTATTTCCAAGGGGTCTTCATCAGAGCATTATCAAGGACATTTGTAAGTAGCAAACCATATAATGTAAAACAAGGAAAAGTAAACAACATGGCTTCAAGAATGGTTCCTGTTTATGGCAAAAAAGATTTAAGAATCTACAAATAAATAAACAAGAAGTAAGTAAAAATGCTTTCGTGAAGTGAAAGTAAGGCGCATAAGCATTAGTACCTGAAAAAGTAAGGGAAATACTTACTCAGTGCTGCTTAAGCACCAAATCATACAAATGAAATAGTGAAAATAACATTGGAGATGAAGTGAAGAACAAAAACAGATCCATAATAGAGGGAAGGCTTAAATCCAAGAGGTGGGTAAAAATTAAAAACCCTGGGTACAGTGTCTTTGAGTGAGCGGCCCCACTATGTAAAGAAGAAATATGAACAAAGATAGAGTCAAGTTACGGTCTTAAAACATGGAGGGAGGGGTAGATATAAACAAGCGGTGCAGTCCTGCAACAGAGGATTCTCACAATAGGAGAGCGCTAGGCCTACAGTGCAGTGCCACTGTCAAGAGCAAGAAACGATGGAATTGGGAAGGCACTGCTTATCAATTCATGCATTAAAAATCCAGACAAAAAAGTGCCAACATACTGGCGAAGTTCACAGTGTCTGATAATTCTACGGAAAAGAACAGAGGTAACAAAAGGCTTACCTCTATTGTGGAAGTAGGTAATAGCTAAAATACATCTCATGAAAGACTGGTAAGTGGTGTGCAGGTAAGTAGTGTATGTGAGTGAAAAAAGGAAAAAGATGGCTGGGACGTTAACTTGGGTAATGCATACTTCATGCACTGTAAAGTAGAAAAAAGTCTTTCATTATCAATTATACTGTGAAAAAACAACCATGGTGTGAAAAGAAGGGGGAACAACCTTTACAACGAAGGTTTCACAACACGGTACTGTTACCACGCAACTTTTACAACGCAAGTCGTTACGACGACTTCCGCTGGGGGGCGCTCCAGGATAGTAAATAGTTTAATTTACTATCCAACTCCTTCCCTACTATCCACGGGGACTGGAGTTGGAATAGTAAATTAAAATATTTACTATCCAGCGCCCCCCAACGCAAGTCGTCGTAACGACTTGCATTGTAAAAGTTGCGTAGTAACAGCACGCGTTGTAAAAGTACGCGTTGTAGCGTCGTACATCCGAAAAGAAACAATGACATTTAAGAAAAAATGAGGCAGGTTGTGGGTTTAGAAAGCAAATCCCACTTATTTTTAGTGTATGGATTTTTTGTGAAAACATTTCTTTAATGCAGTTCTTCAAATACTAAATACTATTGATGCACATTTCTTCTTAATTTGCCTGAATACATTTTTTAAATTCACGACTGAATTTCTTGGGGGCTGTAGTTTTTAGCTACGCCTAGGCTGGATGCAGGCAGAATCCCACCTTTCGGTGGCACCTACATCCCTGCTGAGGAAACATCCTTAACATCGCGGTCAGTACACCACGATGCTGTTACATCGCGGTCGTTGCCAGGCTATTCCATTACAACGCAAGTCTTTACATCGACTTGCGCTAAATGGCGTGCCAACATTACAAATAGTGTAGTTTACTATCCCAACACCTTCCCTACTGTTAAGTTAACTGGAGTTGGAATAGTAAATTACACTTTTCTAATGTTAGCACGCCATCTAGCGCAAGTCGATGTAAAGACTTGCGTTGTAATGGCATAGCGTGGTAACATCGCAGTCGTTGTAACGACCGCGATGTAACGGAACGCGTTGTAATGACTCACGTTGTTACGTTATACATCCCTCCTGCTGTGATACACATGAGATTAGAGTGGCGAAACAATGGAACAAATATTAGAGAACAGAATTATATAGAATATGGAATTATATGTGTCTTGATACCCTCATGGGTGACACGCAGCGCTCTACAAATCCACCTTACATTACTTCACATGTGAAGGGATATGAAATTAAATGAATGAAGATTTGGTTAGTCTTTATCCAATATACCACTCACAAATTATCCCACCCTCTCACACTGATTCTTATATACAATGTAGTTAACAAAAACATTGCCACAATGATAAGCCAATACCTCATAAGTTAGTCTTCCAGAGCTGCAAGGGACAATAGTGCAATAGTGTACATAAAACATATGACCGATGTATTAACATGAAGAACAGCTCTATGTATTTCCAAAGTGCTTGCTCTTCTCATTAAGAAACACTTTTTTCGCAGACAGATGGGTCTCTTCTATTTGGAGTGGCTCCTTCTGCAAAACCTAACCACAGGTCCTCAAAGGAGTCAAGAAGGTGTGTCTCTTCTGCTTGGAGTGGCTTCTAACCATCAACTTTCAGCTGACTCTGTGAGCCCCACCTGCTGCTACTAAAGGCTGTCTGGAATAGTCTTCACAGGACCCACCACAAGTCTCTGCATTTACAGCCAGTGTTTACTTTGTCTATGGCTCAGTCTCAAAAACACACAATGTTCTTGAATTAAGGACAAACTAAACATCTAAATCAGTAAAAAGAACACAAGAAGAATACCATACCAGCCAAGTAGGTGTTGGAAGCATGTCCTGTCAGCCTATTGGGACAATCCCGAAGGAGCTCCAGAATCCAGGATGTTGGAATGCTTCTGAACAAAACAACCACCCAAATGCAGAGTGGAGCATTTAAGGTGTGGCTTCCTCATATAGTTTGGCCTCAAAAATGGCTGGCGAGATTGAATGTAGCTCTTCTCCTGAGATTTGACCATTCTTTCAAGGCTTAACAGTGAGATCTAGTGAGAGGAGTAGCAAATATCAAAGTGCACAAGATTTGCTCCTTTTAGTTTTAGTCATGGATGCGTTTAAACAAATCTGGACCTTCCAAAAGTAACTGAGTGCCCATAATGTGCTTACATTCATTGCCACCAGCAACATAAGGTCTCTTGTAAAAGGTGGAGGAGTAAGATGGGCACCTGTGCTTATTACACTCATGACATAACCTGAGAGGAATTTCTGGGAATAGTTTTGATGCTTGCAGGGCATTCTGGGTAAAATAAATGAGCTGCAGTTCATGCAAGATTAGCCACCATGGATTTCTTTAGATCTCTAGTTTTCAAAAATGCCTGAATTTGGTAGGGTTCCCTCGGTGCCGACAGGCTCCAAACCTAAAAACTACAGTCATACTCCATGAAAACTGAGAAAAAAATGGATTGTATTGAGCCTAGTTGTGAGTGTGATCTTGGAATCTATGAAAGTCACACCACTATGGGAAGAATATTTGTCATCAATATTTGATGTTTTCACAGCATTCAGGGTATTTAGAGCTCAACCAGTGTATTAAAATGAAAAGTGGTATATTTTCCTGGGTTCTGCAAATCAAATGGTCACATTTGTAGAAAACCATTTTTAAATTGTGAATCCAAAACGTTCTCAGTTTTGTGGTGACCCAGACATGGGGATACGTGGGACAGATTGGTGCAAGGGTGCAAAGGAGCAAGAAAGTAGACCACATTGCACTTGTCCTCTAGATCCTTTACTTAAAGAAATAAAAAATGCTCTCTTAAATTTAGTGGGTCTTATTTACCCCAATGTGCAGGTTGGGGAGAACACCTTCAGCAGCTCCTCAAGTGACCTTCAAATGCAAGTGGTGGGTAGCAGCCCAGGAGAGGCAGATCTTGTGGGTGAGGAAAATTGAATTTTGTCTTGTCATGTGTCCCTACGTGTTTCCCCATTATATGTTATATGTGCATGATCGATATGCATATGTTCCCCCTTGATCGAATAAAGACGCAATTATAGTTGTGTCCAACGTTAGTATGCCAGTTATCCAGTCCTCGTGAAAGCAACGAGTATTAGGCCTATGTTGCCAAAGTTTTACATTATGCACGTTAATTCATCGAGTTGTCCCCGTTTCTAGGCCTCAAAGGGCCCGGACACCAGATTTAAGCTCCAGTCTCCTGAAACCACTCCGAGGAGCGATGCAGCCCCTCCCGCATCCCTGACCCTTCGCTTACTTTCTGCCAAGCAGCGCGGTGCCCGGCCTGGCCTGCCTGCCTGTCTGCCAAGAATATGTTATGCCTCTAGTTATCAGTTCAGCTCCCCGGCTTCACATTCCTAAGCTAACGAACCGCATAAACATCTTCAGCTATAGTCTAGTCTTCCTGTCTCCATGCAAGAGAATTACTGAATTAATATCCATAGAGGATTCATAGCACACGCAATACATGTAAAATATATGCATGCACCAGCCTTAGTGTCAAGTAGCCTTTACTCTGATGACATTTAGATTCAATCAACATGTACTCCAAACACCAGATACCATATATGCTATAGGTACATGTCATCCTGACATCCCAGACTTTAGTCTCCTCTTTTAGTGCAGAAGTCAGAGCCCCCAGCTCTCCCTAGGTACACGTCATGGCCCGTTTGCGCGCACCAGTAGGTTAAAGGTTCCAGCTGCCCAGGTAGCCCCCTCCATGTATCCACCCATTTATGACACTTCTGTGATGTTTTCATCACATGTCCTGTGCACGCCTTCTTTGTACGCCCATATGTTCTTATCTTACGTTTGTCACTTGTTACGCCTACTGTATGCAATGCAATTGTACTGTTTTACTATATATACTGTGTAATGTTAATGAGACGTTGCAGCTGCCATTCCATTCCATTGCATGCCACTTCATGGTTTTTAGGCTCGAGCCATCCGATTAAAGCCATTCTGACTCAGATATCACGGATCCTGCCTCTTATTTATTGAGCTATCTGTTTTAGTTAATGTATAGAAAAATAGTACCGGAAATAATTATTTATTTACCACATAAAATGGCGCCCGAACAGGATCGAGCCCCTTCCCCACGCGCCGGCGATGTAACGCAGGCCCCCTGACCCTTCTACAGCCGTGACGGACCTCTACTGCGCACCTGCAGATATTTCTGCTCAAGTCTCCCTCAGGCCCACGGAGGAGACGGAGACTGCGGTCCGGCATCCAGACGAGGCGGTGAGGAAGGCGGGTCGTTCCGACCAGAGCCCAAGTCGAGAGAGCAAGGTCCGAGGTATCCGGAGGCCCACCTGTAACCGAAGCCCGAAGCCAGAGGCACATGCGTAGTGTGTAGCCGTAACCAGACGTCGTAGCAGTCCAGTCCAGTCCGAGGCCTTCAGTTTTGCTTCCCGGTGAGTACCGTTGCTGGGGGTATCTAGACGGGTGTTCATTAAGTTGTGCCCGGTCCGACGGGTTTGGGTACACAGATCCGGTCCGACGTGTTCACCTAGGTGGATACGGTATGACGTGTCTCTTTGGAAGACCGGTATGTTCTGTACTGTTTTAGCAGTGCATCCAGTAAGTCCGTTCTCGAGAAATTCAAGTATTGTGTTTTCAATGTATCAGGTAGTATTCTGTTCGAACTGTTATTAATGTGTTCTTGATGTCGTGGTATGAATGATTGTTTTGGTATTCATTACTGTGGTCATTGTGTATTGTGTTCAAGTTCAAGTACGGTTCAAATATGCCGCTGTTTTCGAAATTACGTCAGATAAAAACGAGAAAAGGGTTACTCGAAGAATCAGTTCCTGTCCCTCCCAGGGACAGTCCTGGACATTTCATGTATCACAAGCATGGCTTAGATGCCATACTGTATCTAGATTTATGGGTGGACTACACCAAACATCTCGAAGAGAAATATAGATGGCCTGTTTCAGGAACATGGGATGCCGAGTGCATCATGAGAGTAGAAGAAGCATTATGGAAAAAGAAAGCCAGACAATCCCAGAAAGATGCCATAGAGTTATGGCGTAAAGAATCTCATAAAAGAACAGAGAAAGAATTCAGAGAAGCAGAATTAAGTAGAGAATCCTCCGAAAAAGCCCAAGAAAGGGAACTACTAGAAGAAGGTGAACGAGTTAGAGCAGAACAGTCAGACAGACAGAGAAATGCCCTTATTAAAGGTATGTATCCTCTTCTCGCCGAGGGTTTGCCGAAGGCGACCCCGGAAGCACTCCATAATTTACGCCACCCTTGGTTCCGACTAAGCTGCGTCATAAACCGACTGCAGCCGAAATTTTTCTTTCTTCCTATTTAGACGACACTGTCCCAGAATATGCTAATACAGATCCTACCCCGTCAGTCCAAGTTCAAGTCCAGCACCCTGTTAATAATGTAATTCCTGTGCCTCCAGTCGTTGGTCCTGTCCATGCGCCAGTCCCCCAGGATCAACTCACATTACGTATCCCTACTGTACCAGTCACGTTACCAGCAGCCGCACATCCAGTATTAATTGACGATTCCAGTTCAGGAGGGGCAGGGGGAGGTGCTCCTACTACCCCGCCTCAAACAAGGCGACGGACGCTGAGAGATGTAGCGTTACAACGTACGCCAAAACTGGCTACGTATGACGCCCTCAGAAAGTATCTTACAGAGTGCGGACCTGATTGTAGATATGATCCCGTGCCAGGTGAAGATAGCATGTTAATATATTCCATACGTTTACGACGAGTTGCAAGCTTCTTGGTTACCATATCAAATATGGAACCACATCTAGACAGAATATACCACTTTATTCAAACAGGGGAGAATCCAGAAAGTATTCACGAAGCTATGGCACACAGGAAAGTCGAGATTCAAGGCATGATTTTGCAATTTCTGATAAATTGTCTAATAAGAGAACAGGATTATCCTGACAAAAACAAGGAAGATATGAAAGTCCTGACAAGATGGAGTGACAATATAGCAGAAGGAAAACACAGAACACAAAATTGTGTAGAATCCATGTACAAAAGGATTCGTAAAGAAATTATAAGTATACACCAAAAGGAGGAAGAAATGAGAGTAGCCGAGAAAGAGAATGACTCTTCAAACGAAGAGGTAGACAGCGAGATTCCCACTAGAATAGCGTATGTAGGTAGAACGAGACTTTCCGATAGACACACACGCCTAGGTTACAAGAAAGCTTTTCCTCCTCCTGTACCAGAACAGTGTTCTCTTGAACAAGTATTCCAGGCTACCGATAAAGTTCTGAAACTACGAATAGGTTACAGTGAACTTGGTACCATGCATGAACAAGAATTAGCCCGATCAGCAGTCCGATGGGTTAGTGATTCTGCCACGTTTCCAGACGAAGTAGTGGCCCAAATGTTTCTGAAACTGCCCCCAGCCGAACAGCGACTGGTGGGTATGTACATGATCCAGCACCTCATCACACTGTACGAGAGTCAGCATTCTGATCCAGGTCCCTTATATACTGTATTGAACGAGTTACTACTAAACAGATGGAAAGGTCTAGGTACCGATTTGATTAGTGTCATTTTAGAACAGCGCCATAAATACAGAACGTTCTTGACTCCGCATTTTGTTCCTGTTTCACCTCCGTTCTACATAGACAGACAGAATCCGTTACGAGAAGTACATCCTGTTAAGGGAGCGGGGGGTAATCTTGAACGAGTATTTGTTTACACCCCTATCACGAAAATAGAACTACTAGAAATGAAAAAGTTAATACCCTGTCACGATAAAGATCCAGCAGGGTTCCATCGAGAATTAAAAGACATGCTCCGTATGGGAGAATACACGTATCCAGATATCATCAAAATGTTAAAGGTCCTGTTGCCTGCGGGCATATATGAAAAACTTAAAGAAAAAGAATGGGAGGTGGGAGAGAAAAAGATAGATTGGACCGCATTAGAGACCGAAGATAATGCACGAGTCCCAGGTACTGGTCTTGGGGATAGAGCCAAAGAGTTACCCGAACTGTTAATACAGGTCTTGCCAAGATTACTAGCCACGAAAAAGGAAGATTGGGATGCCATCTCAGCCTGTAAACAGAAACAAGACGAAGACACTAGTGATTTCTATTCCAGATTTGAGAAATGTTTCATTATTAATAGCGGCCTGAAAACAAGTAGTGAGTCGTATCCACATCTTTTTGTTACCAAACTAGTTGAGAATTCTTTACCGCAAGTTAAGAATAGAGTATTGAAAGTCGAAAGTACTTGGCAAGCTAATACCCCGTCTCAGATGCTCCAGATGCTACAGTATCACCAGAACAGAATCAGGGAAGAGCAAGAACACGAAAGGAGACGTATGAAGGACACGAAAATGAAAGTACTAGTTGCACAGTCTGTTCAACCAGATAGTCAGAAGAGGGGTCCGAATCAGACTAGTCATTCTGCAGCTCCTGTTAAAGGGACCTGCAATTACTGTAAACAGCCAGGTCATTATATAAACGAATGTGCAGTTCTGAAACACAACATAGCTACAGGTAAGACGAAAGAGAGACCACGTCCTCCTAGACAAGAACAAGTTCCGCAGAATTCCCAGCCACCGCAGAACGCACAACAGACAGTTACAGTACCGCAGCCTATAGCTGCCACACAACACGTCACACAACAGATGTACCAGTACGCACAGTCAGATTATCCAGAATATCAGCAGTATTCATGAAACAGCCTAGAGAGGGAGGTTGGCTTGCCTCTCATCGAGGTTCCTGTAGATCAAGAGGGTCCCTATGTACACAGTCAAGTATTAGGGAAAGACAGAAAGTTTCTGATTGATACAGGGGCAAGTAGGACTACCATCAGTCATGACGAGGTTCCAGGGGCTCCACTCTCAGGCTCAAGAAACGTTTCCCTGGGATTTTCAGGAAAGCCTATTGTTAATGAAATATCGAAACCAGTTTCCCTAGAAGTTGGTCCATTGTCCCGAACTACAGACTTGTTACTTACGAAATCATGTCCTGAAAATTTACTTGGTATTAAAACATTGAAAGAATTAGGAGCGGTAATATGCTGCTCTCCAGAAGGAGTGAGATTGTTTTTACGTGATTTTAAAGGTCATTATGTGTTACGAGATTTTGATCCAAGATTACTGAATGTACCACAGCATTTATGGGCGCAAGGTCCAACTGATGTAGGTTGTATGCACATTACACCCTATCGTGTCACTCTGAAACAAGGTGTTGTATTACCACGAATCCGACAGTACAAATTGCCACCTGAGGTTGTGGCAGCCTTATCGAAAATTATTGACGAGCTTATTGCTCAAGGAGTGGTTGTAGAAACTGACTCCAATGTATGTAATTCTCCTATCATTCCGATTCTTAAACGTACTGATCCAAATGCACCTCCAGTTTATCGATTAGTGATTGATCTTCGAGAACTTAATAAATGTATCATACCCCAGTACCCTGTAGTTCCAGATATCTCTTCCCTATTGACTGCCATTGATTCTGAAGCTACGTTCTTTACTGTTATTGATCTTAAGAACGCATTCTTTAGTGTCCCCATTCATCCAGACAGCCAGTTTCTTTTCGGATTCTGTTTAAATGGAAGAAGCTATAAATTCACACGAGCTCCTCAAGGTTTCACAGAAAGTCCTAGTATTTACAGTCAAGCACTTAAAAGACAGCTAGACAGTATTCACATGCCAACTGACACTGCCCTGCTCCAGTATGTCGATGATCTATTAATCACTGCCCGTACAGAACGTGACTGCGAACGTGCGTCACTTACAGTTTTGTATTTTCTGGCCGAGATGGGGCACAAGGTGTCCCCTTCGAAACTACAATTCTGTGTCCAGCAAGTGGTATACCTTGGACACTTACTGTCCAAGAGGGGTAGACAGTTGACACCTGACCGCATCCAGTTAATAGCACATCTTCCACAGCCCAAGACACAGAAGGAGGTACGAGCTTTTATCGGCCTCACTTCTTATTGCAGACAATGGATTCCTCAGTATGCATATCTAGCTAAACCACTGATACAGTTAACGACACAGGAGGCAGCGACATCGACTGTCCTCCCTTGGACCCAGGAACATACACTTGTTTTTAACGAGTTAAAGAAAGCTTTATGTAATGCACCTGTGTTAGCGACACCAAACTACAGTAAGCCTTTTACACTTTTTGTTACTGAACGTGATGGTACAGCATTATCTGTTCTCACGCAAGATCAAGCAGGACAACACAAGCCTTGTGCTTATTTCTCTAGCACATTAGATCCAGTAGCCCAGGCTCTGCCTGCGTGCCTCAAGTCAGTTGCAGCCACAGCTCTAGCTATCAGACAAAGTGATTCCATAGTGTTAGGACACTCCCTGACAGTACAAGTTCCACACTCTGTGGAAGTTCTTTTAAACCGAACACGGACTCAGCACCTGACAATTGCACGATTAACAGGTTATGAACTGACACTGTTTCAGCCACACATAGAAATCAGACGCTGCAATATTTTAAATCCTGCTACACTGTTACCCTCGAGTACATCGAATCCTGCCACACATGACTGCGTGGAAGTTATTAACATCATGACAAAGCCAAGACAAGACTTGACTGACATTGCATTACCTGATCCTGACCTGACACTTTATGTGGAAGGTTCATGTATGAGAACAAGTACAGGAGAACTAGTCGCCGCGTATGCAGTGACTACTGAAACTGAAGTCATAGAAACACATCGTATTGATACTCTGTCTGCTCAAGCAGCAGAGCTCATTGCTCTGACCCAAGCCTGCATACGAGCGAAGAACCTGAAAGTAAACATATATACAGATTCACGTTATGCATTCGGAGTCGTACACGACTTTGGAGTCCTCTGGCAAGAAAGAGGTTTCATGACCTCTCATGGAGCCAAGATTCAGCATGGCCCCCTCATTCAAGCTCTGTTAGGAGCAATACATTTACCGAAAGACATTGCCATTATGAAGTGCAAAGCACATACGAAAGCCACTGATACCATTTCCCAGGGTAACGATCTAGCAGATCGAACAGCCAAACTTACAGCCCAGACTCCAGACACTCCAGTTAACACGATCAAGATATATATTCCAGATCAGACTACTTGTATGACAGTTAAGGACCCTACACGAGATGTACTAGACATACAGTCACATGCTACTCCCGATGAAATCAAGAAATGGTCTGAACAAGGAGGGGTCCAGACAGATCAGGGATGGTTGACGAAGGGAAAAGCCACCTGGTTTCTCCCCGACTCTATGGTTCAAGTTATTATTAATACCGCACATAGTCCAGCACATTTAGGAGAAAAAGCCATGTTAGACAGCATCCAGAATATTTGGTCTAACAAGCATTTACGAGCAGCAGCTAAACAGAAAGTACGTACCTGCATGATATGTTGTCAGTTCAATCCAGGTAAAGGTGTTCCGGTGGAACAAGGTGGATTCCATCCTCCTGACCACCCTTTTGAAGTCCTCCAGATGGATTATATTCAGATGGATCGATGTTGAGGTTTCAAGTATGTCCTCGTAGTTGTATGCGCTTTGTCCAGATGGACGGAAGCATACCCAGTCCCAGATTACACTGCCGCGACCACTGCCAGGCAGTTGGTTCGTGAGTATTTTCCTCGCTATGGTTTGCCCAGGGTCGTATATTCAGACAACGGCCAACCATTCTCATCCGAACTCATGAAACAAGTATCTCTTCTGTTAGGGTACCAGTGGAAGTTCCACTGTGTACGACACCCCGAGGCAGCTGGCCTCGTCGAGAGACATAATCAGACTCTGAAAATCCGCATTGCAAAGGTTTGCGCAGAGAAAGGCGTAGATTGGATGGTAGCACTGCCAGTCGCCCTTTTTTACATGAGAATGGTCGCTCACTCCCGTTCAGGTCTCTCACCCTATGAGGTTGTTTTCGGTCGTCCCCCGAACATGTGGGGTACACCGATGCCACGTAAAATAACTGATGTTGACAGTAATATGCTGACAGATTACCTAGCTTCCTTGATGTCTGCACTACTCTCTTGTCGTTCACAGGTTGCGGCTGCCTTTCCAGACAACACCCAAGTGAAACCGCACGAGGTCGTTCCAGGTGATCTGGTTTTGATCCGGAATTTTGATCGTTCAAGTCCGCTGGAGCCCCGCTGGAAAGAGCCGAAGCTCGTTCTGATGACCACAAGGACCGCCGTCAAAGTGGAGGGCCGCAAAGGATGGCTCCACTCCAGTCACGTTAAACGTTTTCATGGACTCCGTCCAAAGACTTTTTTCAAGGACTGCCCAGATACTGACTCTAAACTTCCCCTGTTAGAGAAAACTCCGCAGCAGGAGTATAAAATGAAACTAAGGTCTAGCAAGTCAGACAGTTTAATTGTTTAAGTCCCTCTCGGGTGAAGCGGTTAGACAGGTTCCTGACATGTATGAGATAGACCCCCATAGTGAGAGAGTTAGTCGAAACTCCAAGAAAATACGTTACTGTAAAAATTTGCGCAGCAGGTGCGTAATCACGTTACTGTTTATGTTATTTCTGAGTCTTACGGTTACATGCATAAGTTATGTTTTACATGTATATTTTCCTCCTATTGATTCACATGTACATTTGTCTTCTAATGATACAGTAGAGCACACCTTTAGTGAACTACCTCCTCACGAGTTATCCTACAGACTTGCCATGCGCAACAATACTTTTATCCGAATGTTACACTATTCACACCAGACTAGCAATGCCACAAATTGTTGGGTGTGTGGTCGACTCCCCCCTTTCCAGACACAGAAGGGAGTTCTGCCACTCTTTCCCTATCCGTTTTCACACAATGGTTCGTGTGGAGCATGGTTTATGATAACGTCATCCTCAGACGATAAGTCCCTTTTGAATAGAACATGTTTCCCAGACAAGGAAGGACTTTCCCATAGAACAGGGTTAGATCTAGAAAATGAAGTATATGATCTAGGTAATTATTCTTCGAATTTCATGGTTTTGAATGTTCAGTCCGAGACTACTCCAGATTTGCCTGCTATTACAGTCCTACCAGTGAAAGGTGAACTATGTGTCAGAAAGAATGGTTCAGTACATCTAGGACATAGTGATTGTATTACTGTGGTCGAGTATGGTGACAGTGGGAAATCTAATTTCAAAGCCTCACGTCATTCGTATTTTGTATGTGGCCAGACCGCATATGTTCGTCTGCCCCTCGATTGGGATGGAACATGTTACATTGCCTTCCTACTGCCACCAGTTTTCCTAGCCCCATCCGATTATCACAGAAATACACATCTAGTACACGTCAGACATAGAAGGGAGACTGAGTCCCCAATTGTCGATCAAACTGAAACTGCCTTAGAACAGTATACAGACTTCAATAAAGGTTTCTTTTTCTTCATAGGTCCAGTCCAGAATAGTAAGCTAATACGTAGGCTAACCAGAACCCTTGAAGCAGTAGTGAATGAGACTACTTCCGCTCTAGGTAACTTAACTGAAGAACAATCTGCTATGAGATTTGTTGTCCTTCAAAATCGCCTTGTCCTTGACGTCATACTGGCCGATAGGGGCGGAGCTTGTAGAGTCATCGGATCTAGTTGCTGCATTTTCATTCCTAATAACGCACCGTCTGTTTATTCAGCTATAACCAGACTTCATAAAATAGCCCATCAGTTACACCAGAATCCAGGCACCTGGACATGGTCCGGTTGGCTCTGGAGTATAATATCTGCCTGGGGATGGAAAGTATTGTCATTCTTAGGAATAGTAGTAATGATTATATTCAGTTGCTGTCTCTGTTTACAATGTGGCCCTGCGATTTGCGGCTTGTGCGCTACCTCTTGTATTCCTAGTCCTAAGTCCCGTTCCAAGAAGATTCGAGACGAGCAAATGATGCTATATGAACAGATAGATGGTATCATGAATATTGATGTTTCCTGAAGGAAACGTAGGGCACAAGGAGGGAATGAGGAAAATTGAATTTTGCCTTGTCATGTGTCCCTACGCGTTTCCCCATTATATGTTATATGTGCATGATCGATATGCATATGTTCCCCCTTGACCGAATAAAGACGCAATTATAGTTGTGTCCAACGTTAGTATGCCAGTTATCCAGTCCTCGTGAAAGCAACGAGTATTAGGCCTATGTTGCCAAAGTTTTACATTATGCACGTTAATTCATCGAGTTGTCCCCGTTTCTAGGCCTCAAAGGGCCCGGACACCAGATTTAAGCTCCAGTCTCCTGAAACCACTCCGAGGAGCGATGCAGCCCCTCCCGCATCCCTGACCCTTCGCTTACTTTCTGCCAAGCAGCGCGGTGCCCGGCCTGGCCTGCCTGCCTGTCTGCCAAGAATATGTTATGCCTCTAGTTATCAGTTCAGCTCCCCGGCTTCACATTCCTAAGCTAACGAACCGCATAAACATCTTCAGCTATAGTCTAGTCTTCCTGTCTCCATGCAAGAGAATTACTGAATTAATATCCATAGAGGATTCATAGCACACGCAATACATGTAAAATATATGCATGCACCAGCCTTAGTGTCAAGTAGCCTTTACTCTGATGACATTTAGATTCAATCAACATGTACTCCAAACACCAGATACCAGATATGCTATAGGTACATGTCATCCTGACATCCCAGACTTTAGTCTCCTCTTTTAGTGCAGAAGTCAGAGCCCCCAGCTCTCCCTAGTTACACGTCATGGCCCGTTTGCGCGCACCAGTAGGTTAAAGGTTCCAGCTGCCCAGGTAGCCCCCTCCATGTATCCACCCATTTATGACACTTCTGTGACGTTTTCATCACATGTCCTGTGCACGCCTTCTTTGTACGCCCATATGTTCTTATCTTACGTTTGTCACTTGTTACGCCTACTGTATGCAATGCAATTGTACTGTTTTACTATATATACTGTGTAATGTTAATGAGACGTTGCAGCTGCCATTCCATTCCATTGCATGCCACTTCATGGTTTTTAGGCTCGAGCCATCCGATTAAAGCCATTCTGACTCAGATATCACGGATCCTGCCTCTTATTTATTGAGCTATCTGTTTTAGTTAATGTATAGAAAAATAGTACCGGTAATTAATTATTTATTTACCACATGGGACAAAGCCAAGCTCTCCACTCTGTCTCTGATTTTCACTTTGCCAAAAGTAATTACCAGTCTTCAGGAGGCAAAATGGGTCTCTGCAGTTAGCAGAAGGGTGGGTAACAAACCCCCTGATTTGTCAATCGTAGGGGGACTGAAATGCCCCCTAGACATAAGGGATCATTTTTCAACAAGCAACAAAAAAGAGGGCAGGCATCTTAACACAAGACATGCAGTAGTCTTGATTACATCTCACTTGCTTCCCTCACTCCTGGGGGATAGATTGTGGGCAAACACAATAAGATGATGGACGGAGAACTGAAACTTTTCAGACACTCACCTCCAGTCACTATCAGATTTGGGTTCAATACATCATCTTATTCTGCTCACTTAGACACCTCAGTTCAGACCCAGCCATATGATAGATTGTGGGGGTCAATGCACCAGTTTATCAACTCGATTGAGGGAAATATTGCTATGGAGTTTAAATGGAACTTGGCCTGTGCCGTCAGATGTCCACTTTGCCATTCTCAATCCTTGATATCTTGTGGCATTTTGTGACCCCCTGGGGAGTCACGTTAAGGAAAAACATCACAATCTCTCCCAGTAGTGGTAAAGAAAGTTTGGTTGTGCCTTGGGGATGTTTGGCACTGAGGCCCAATGCAAGGAAAGGCTGTTCCCACTTCATTTGTTTTATTTAAAAACATCTCTAATTAGCTGTGGTTCTGGAGGGGTTGCAGCCAAATCCCAGGAAGAGTTTGCCCCAAGCTCATTCATTTTTTTGTAATTTCGTTTTTTTTTTTTTTTTTAAACCTTTTATTATTATAACACAAGAGGAGAAATATACATAGACATATCGGGTGGCAATAGACGAACTAAAATAGAGCCGTGGACGGGCAAAATAAGTGACGGAACAATACACAACATAAGCCACCAAGATTCAAATACAGCGTGAATCAAAAGCAAGCAATTAAATAGTGAGGACAGCAATCCACTCCCACCGACACCCGCCCACCAGAAGTACAGGATACATGGAGCAAACATGGGCACCCGAATACGCTATGGATAAGAATCAGGAGAATACGCCACAGGTCTTGTGAAGAAAGGAAAGGGGAAATAGAATGGTCATAGAAAATAACAAAGAAAAATACCCCCCCCCCCCCACCCTACACCCCTGCCGATGGCTACGACCTAACCCCACTAGCAGCGTGTCTGTCGCCCCCTAAACTACACCCCAAGGAAGGGAAAAAGATGGAGGAGGAGAATGCAACAAATCAATACCAGCTCCCCGATTCCCTGCCCCCCGGCAAGAGCAAACACCCCATGGCGAAACGTTAAGCAAGTGATAACGAAGCAAGATACATTTTGTAGGGGAATAGCAAACAGGAAAAGGAACACCCCGCCCGATTCCCAACACCCCAGAAGCGTCGAACCCGTCCCGCATACAGTAGCTCTCGCTCCCACAGGTATTACCCAACAAAGACAAAGGAGACATTGCATCAATGTCCAATCGAGGTCAGCTCAAAGCATCACGTTACATCTGAAAGACACCTGCAAGCATGGATGAGTTGTCGCGATTTTCCACACGGATCAAGCTCGGGAATAAGAAACAATTAATATATAGTAATGCAAGGCATGTAATGCCACAGGACGCTAGCCGTGATACCATTATAAACGTGTCCCCCCTTGTCACCAGTCCGACAAACACCAAAAAAAAAACCCAAAAGAGTCCTCGGTCCTGGCCCACACGATCAATTAAAGATGAGAAGATACCAACATCCGACTCCAAACAATGTCTCGCTAGTCCCCCCAGTCCCAGCACTGTGAGCTGTAGCAATACAGAAAGCATCCTCAACCTTGCCCCCTGCGATCAAGATGGTCGACAGAATCCGGCAGTCCAGCCGCTATCAGGGACGGCAGAGGCGCCCGGTATGGACAATACAAATTGGGAAGACGTCCACCAGAGTCCGCCCAGACCACCTCCGCACGTCCGATAACAAAGCAAACAGGGTCAAGGTAGTGAAGAAGACCTCCGGAAGCAGCAGTCCTGAGCTATAGCACCAGCTCCAAAAAGGAAGAAAGAGCCACACCATCAGAACACGAAGGAGTTGGCAAACATGGCGCCCGGGGACGACCTCCCAACCATAGCACGAAACCACGAACACCAGCCCCCCTCCGGGCCATCGCGGTCAGAACATCGGCCGCCCCTGAACCATGATCCTCCACCGCTTCCGCAGGCACCTGGGTAAGCAAATCATCACAGTCCGGCGCAGGGTGTGGCAAAGTGCCCAGCACCGCAGGACAACCACGGCCAACTGGAGTAATGGCAGCAAGCCGACTCTCGAGATCCCGGGCATTGCCCTGCAAGGCAGCACGTACAGTTTCTAGAGCACTCAGGATATCGCGGAGCCCCAGGGGTTCCCCAGGAAGTAAGGACGCAGCAGTTCTCTGTATCCAGGGCTCACGGACGTGTACCAGCTCCGGAATCCGGTCGCCATCTTCACCCGTCAGCAGCTGACCACCCCACCGGTAATCTGCAGGGTACAGCCACAGTAGTGCAGGGCGTCCATAGTTGGTAATCAAAGGAGCCGATAGGAAAGCAAAGAGGGTAACTGGAGCACTGTCTCGGATATTGTGTCTCCCAGTCTCATCATCCAGGGTAACACCCTCCTGGGAGTCCACTGTTGCAACAGCTAGGGACAAATCAGGCATACACTCCTTGTTGCGTGCATCAGCGCCCAAATGCGCCATAGAAGGAGAAGGTACCAGCTGCATGGGATGCACATCCGTCCACACACCTTCCAGGGCGGTGCGCATGTCAATGATGGCCAGCCAAACCTCTCTCACCGTAAGCGCCATATCTCCCTTAGTCAGTGTATCGGGACCTCGGGTCTCAACGAACAAAGCAGCAGGTCGGCTCCAACAATTAACGCACTGTTCGGAGAGTCACACTTAAGCCCTCACTTAGTTACAGCGTCACGCACCTCTCACCGCATTTCAGCCGAAATCTGGTCCTGGCAATCAATTCTGCCTCACAGCGATACCTTCCAAAAGTAGCAGGATATCAGCCAAAAGTCTGTAAGGAGCAGCTGAGAGGTCCGGCGCCACAACGCAATCGATGTCTGCGAAAGAAGTGGTTCCAGTTCCACACTCGGGGGACCGGATCATCATGGCCGACCGTGGCCGTTGTTTATCGCTTGTGAGGCGGCTGCGACGCAACCCGAAGTCCCGGCTCAAACGGGATGGAGGCCGGAGACTTCAAGATGACGGTTCTCGGCCATCCCGGGCGGCGCGTGGACCGGAGTCAGACGGTTGGGCTCCCCCGCTGTTCCTCTGCACGGGGCCGCGGCTGGGGCGCAGGATAGCAGGCAGGATAACAGGCAGGATGTTTGGGAGATGAGGGCAAGCGGCGGAGCTAAGCGTCTATGCGGCCATCTTGGCCGCCGTCCTGGCTCCTCCCCGTAATTTCGTTTTTTAACCTGTTGTCCAGTAGGGCTTTCTGCCTCTCCTCCGGTGGGCAGATTGGGCCTAAAGTCCCAAATATACCCTAAAAAGTGGTAGAGAGACTGAATGTGGCTCAACATGGGGTGGAGGTGCAGCCTGGTGCTACAACAGACTACCTCCACATCAGCCTAAAAGGGGGCAGACAAACTGAATGGACCCTAGATGGGGGAAAGTAATATCCATGCAAGGGGGATGCCTCCCCTTTTTTAAATAAAGACTGATGACCTAGTAGAGTGGATTCCTGCAGTGATCACCCTCCTCCAATGATCCAGAAGCAAGAATCTTCTAGGTAGAGATCCCCTTGAAAAAGAGGAGAATCCCTCTATTTAATGGTACCTTTTCCCCTGAGACCAGTGCTTGGTGTCTGAGCTGAGCCCCAGGTCACTGATCACACTGAAAACATCTGAAATCTGAAGGCGCTGCCTGCTTTAAGACCCCTCAGGCATGACATCAGAATCCATGATCATGCTCTCAAAGACTCCCAGACTTTCCCCACTCTTAGTTGGTCCTTAAATACTTCTGATTGGACCTCAGAAACATCTGGCAAGCCCACAGATACCTCCAGAATGCTTCAAAAGGTTCTTAGTATGTCTTTTGTCAACCGCAGATGCCAAAATTACTAAGGCCCATCAGCCTTCCATTAGAGACTTTAAGTATCCTAAATGTGCATGCACTAAACCGAATACTCGTCCCCCGAGGAGCGGTGAATAGTCACTTCTACCACCAGTGCAGAGATCCTAGCTCGATACAACACCTTTAC
Organism: Lissotriton helveticus; assembly: GCF_964261635.1. Lineage (NCBI taxonomy): Eukaryota > Metazoa > Chordata > Amphibia > Caudata > Salamandridae > Lissotriton > Lissotriton helveticus. The sequence continues at coordinate 83,622,935 of NC_136059.1, read as the reverse complement.
TCAACTATTCGGAGACCCTGGTTCAATATAGCACCTTTAAAGTCCGCATTCAGCAGGGAGATTGGTCGGTAGGAATCGGCCCTACTGAGATCTTTGGAAGTCTTCAAAATGAGAACTATTGTAGCCTCCTTCCAAGATCTAGAGACACATCTGAGCTGCCGATAGATTGAGTTAAACAGAGGGCTGCGAAACATATCGACACAGGAGACACTGCTCATTAAAGCATAGTATCTCCATCTCATTCCCCACTTTTAACAATACCAGCTCAAAGGAACATTAAAATAAATTTTTTCCACCGAGCCAGGTATTTTTTAATTTTTCACCATTCACTTACTTCTGACTCTTCCACTCACACTCCTACACCTCACATAGTATAGCTTTTCATAACCAGTGCTCCCACGTAGTCGTAGGTCGCAGTACGCACCGTCCCGCAGCGGGGAGAGAAGACCCCGATGACGAAGCATGCCACCAAGGGTCCCTTTGGTGGGTGAGGGGTATTTAAACAAAGCTGTGTGCTTTCCACCATTGTAGGATTCACATGTAGTCTGGAGGAACACTTTTATACTTTCCCATAAGGTTGGATCCCTTTGTTTTTTTGATAGTCCTCAGTTATCCACCCATCCTTGGTGGAGTAAAACTTGCCCCCTCCTACCTCTTCGGGGAAAGCACTTGCCTGTCCCCCACCGTGTGTTTTTACTGGAAGAATCACAGTTGTCTTAATGCTACCTGCAAACTCTACCGCATCCCAGCTTGTGCTGGCTCTGCTTCCACTGATCCTAAACAACACCGCAGCCTTGCAGCAGCGACGCAGCAGCCTCCCAGCGCTGGGCCCACAACAAAGAAGAGTCACCCTCCACCACCAACAGCATACGCAACAGCGCTCCCTCACCGGGTTCGGGCAGCAACACAAGCACGGAGCAGTCAAGCTGAAACAGAGCCAAACCGGTAAGCTTTAGCACGGGGGGGGAAGCCCCTCTCAGCCTGAATTCATTTCTTCCAGATGAGAGGACGGGTGGCTGGATAGCTGACGGCCTCCATGTTCCCCCGAGGGAAAAGGGTTGGGAATTGTTAGACCCGGCTTCCTGGGCACCAGGGCACTCAGGGGTAACTGCGCTCCAATCGCATCAACTGGAGTGTTCCCTCACTGATGTCCCAGGGCCTCACTACTAAGGGACCTAAAACTGGATAACCAAGTACTCCTCTCCAGCACTTGACTCTCTCAGGGTAGCGAGACAGAGCAGTCCAAGGCTTACTCAAGGAGGTGAGGTGGGGTTAGACATTCAGAATACAGTGTAAACCATACCACCAGCTGATAAACTCAATGTCCAGTCAGTGCTTTATTTTTTATAAAAGAAAAGTACTTTAATACACATAAGATAATTATTCTACACATACAACTAGGATAAACAGTGAAAACCAGAAGTCTCTACAACCCTCTGGGACAGAGTTCTGACCCCAAACAGTATTATAGCGCCTAGACGCCAAGCACTATAAAAACACAGTTAACATGAAAACACACAGTAAGCATTGCATATTACAGATCATGTTACACAGGGCTGTTCTCATTCACTAGAACCTTGATACCAAACTTTGTATTGAAAGGATATAGTTTCACCATATGATGTGAAGTCAAATGTTCGTGATCAGCCCCATAACCCCCCACCCAAAGCAACAGAAGTGCCCTCCCATTGTGAGTGAGGACACCGCTCTAGTGGTGTCAGGGATCTGATCAGAGGTGCCGGATGTCTTGGCACAGTTTACTGGAGTCCCACTAGTCCAGTAGCCACTGGCTAGCTGAAGAAGGGTAGTGGCTGGACAGAGTGCCAGTTCACCCTGATACCCTCAGAGATCACAAAAAGAAAGGTGGGGTCTGCTTCACTGGCCTCTCTTCCTAGTTACTGCTTGTACAGGCTCCCACAGCGCAAGGGGGGAGCCTAGAGGGGATTTGATCTCACCTTCAAAGACTTGAATCAAGCATCTTCCTCTCTCTGGCTCTCGTCCTGTGCTGCAAGCTTCTTTCCACCAGCCTCTGTGATGTGCTGTAAGCTTCCTTCCCACACCTTTGGTGATGTGCCGCAAGCTTCCTTCCCACACTGGGCAGCTGTCTGTAATTTCCTTGGTCCAAAGCGAACGCTCCTCCAAGCCTTACAAACAGCTGGTCCTTAATGACCGCAGTGAACAGAGTCTTATCTTCTGCCTTCACACCCGCGGGGTCCGTGTCTGGCTATCTTCTCTGTCATAGCCCAGTCTTTGAACAACAGCTGACCACTCAGGCCAGACTTTTATCACCTCTGATTGATAGGCTCATCCAATCAGAGGGTCTGCTACTTTTTACACCTCCAATCACAGATCATTCACCGCGTGTTCAATGCATGGGTAAAGCATGTAGCAGGTCCTGTTCTAGTATCAGGCTGTGCAACCCTCTAGAGAGGAATTTTAATTAACTCCAGCCCAGGAGGCCTTGACCAGTGGGGGAGGATTCTCTCCACACAGTTAGTGCAGCTAAACCCAGATAAGAGCAGAGTGTCTACCCCAGCCCACCAGGCCTTTCTAAGGAAATAGGGAGGGGCACGGGGTGAGCTGGGATGTCCAGCAGAACAGCTCGCATTCCTCACACTGGCTCAAATCACCATTCTTCCCCTGTACACCCACGGGCTCTCAAACACACATCAGTCAGACAAAGGCAACAGGCCCACAGGCATGGCAAACTGCACAGACTTGGTCAGGAGGGTGCCTAGGGACTCACCCCTCCTGACTATAGATGTATTGCTGCCACCACTGTCAGTCTACCACAGCCATAATAGAGAGGGCAGTAGCCACTCTCTGAAAAATAGGGGTGCACTAGGCATGCCCCCTCGACCTCAGAGCCAAGCTCTAGGTACTCAATCCATGTAAACAGGGAGACCCTCAGTGGACATGTATGATTGTCATGCTCACTGAGGTAGGGATCTAGAAACTATACAGTAGCTTTTGAGTGACTTGCCTGGAGATTAGCATAAGGCAGGGGAAGCACTCTCTCCAGAGACATGCAGGAGACTTCCCGTCCCAACAGGAATGTAGAGAGAAAAGAGACATGGCCTTGCTAACACCTTCTATACATAGTAAATCTATAAAGAAGCGTTTTTAAAGGCCAGGGATTGCAGACGCTCAGCTGTGTGACGTGAGTTATTGCTTGGCAAAACACCGTGATATGGTGCTGCTACGAGAGGGGATGAGCCCTGTAACCCCTCAATGTTGTGTGGGAAGAGGTCCTCACACTTGCTAAATGTTCAAGTCAACCTAGGCACACATCAAGGTAAGTAAACAGTATATATATTCAATACAAAGGTTCTACACAAATCCCAAAAATTATCCAAATACATGTAAGTGCAATGTTACTTTGTCTTCAATTCAGTTTTCCTTAAGCCCAAAACAGTCTCTGTGACTTCCTCAGGGCTCAATGACAAAGATAGGGTCTTTGTAATCGCGCACCCGGTGATAATTCCAACCTGGCTGGGCTAATTCTTAAAAGTAGTATGAAACCGTGTACATAAAGACGTTGCGCTACCGGTTAAGTAATTCACCGGTCAACCGCAACGTGGTCCTTGAATATGGACTCAATCCAAAGTGTCGCGGTGTTGGCGAAGGGAATCCCCTTAAGGTTAAGGGCACCGTGAGGGTGAAGGGCACCATGCAGGTGAAGAGCATCAGAGTGAGGAAAATTGAATTTTGCCTTGTCATGTGTGCCTACGTGTTCCCCATCCTATGTCATATGTGCATGATCGATATGCATATATCCCCCTATGATCGATTAAAGACGCAATTCTAGTTGTGTCCAACTTTAGTATGCCAGTTTCCAGTCCTCGTGAAAGCAACGAGTATTAGGCCTATGTTGCCAACGTTTTACATTATGCACGTTAATTCATCGAATTGTCCCCGTTTCTAGGCCTCAAAGGGCCTGAGCACCAGATTCAAGCTCCAGTCTCCTGAAACCACTCCGAGGAGCGATGCAGCCCCCACCTGCATCCCTGACCCTTCGCTTACTTCCTGCCGCGCAGCGCGGTGCCCGGCCTGGCTCTGCCTGCCTGTCTGCCAAGAATATGTTATGCCTCTAGTTATCAGTTCAGCTCTCCGTCTTCTCATTCCTAAGCTAGCGAACCGTATAAACATCTCCAGTTATAGTCTAGTCTTTCTGTCTCCATGTAAGTGAATTACTGTATTAATATTCATAGAAGATTCATAGCACCCGCAATACATGTAGAATATATGCATACACCAGCCTTAGTGTCCAGTAGCCTTTGCTCTGATAACTTTTAGATTCTATCAACATGTACTCCAAACACAAGATACTAGATATGCTATAGGTACATGTCGTCCTGACATCGCAGACTTTAGTCTCCTCTTCTAGTGCAGAAGTCAGAGCCCCCAGCTTTCCCCAGTTACACGTCATGGCCCGTTTGCGCGCACCACTAGGTTAAAGGTTCCAGCTGCCCAGGTAGCCCCTTCCATGTCTCCACCCATTTATGACACTTCTGTGACGTTCTCATCACATGTCTACGTGCACGCCCTGTGCACGCCTTCTTTTTACGCCCATGTGTTCTTATCTTACGTTTGTCACTTGTTACGCCTACTGTATGCAATGTAATTGTACTGTTTTACTATATATATCATGTACTGTTAATGAGACGTTGCAGCTGCCAGTCCATGCCATTCTATTTCAGGCTGTTCCGATCCTGTCCCTTCCCTCGTGCCTGATTAAAGCCTGTTCAACTCAGATTCCCCGGATCCTGCCTCTTATTTATTGAGCTATCTGTTTTCATTAATGTATTCAAAAATAGTACCGGTAATGAATTATTTATTTACCACATAATGGCGCCCGAATAGGAACGAGCCCCTTCCCCACGCGCCGGCGATGTAACGCAGGCCCCCTGACCCTTCTACAGCCGTGACGGTACTCTACCGTGCACGTGCAGATATTTCTGCTTCATCAAGTCTCCCTCAGGCCCACGGAGGAGACGGAGACTGCGGTCCGGCATCCAGACGAGGCGGTGAGGAATGCGGCTCGTCCCGACCAGAGCCCAAGCCGAGAGAGCAAGGTCCGAGGTATCCGGAGGCCCACCTGTTTCTGATGTCCGAAGTTCGTAGTTCGACGTCGTAGCAGTCCAGTAGCAGTCCAGTCCAGTCCGAGGCCTTCAAGTTTTGCTTCCCGGTGAGTACCGTTGCTGGGGGAGTATCTAGACGGGGTCATTAGTTTGTCTCCGGTCCGATGGGTTTGGGTACACAGATCCAGTCCGACGTGTCCATCTAGGTGGATACGGTATGACGTGTCTCTTATGAGCCCGGTATGTTCTGTACTGTTTTTAGCAGTGCATCCAGTAATTCTAGTAAGTCCGTTCTCGAGAAATTCAAGTGTTATGTTTTCAGTGTATCAGGTAGTATTCTGTTCGAACTGTTATTAATGTATTTCTATGTCGTGGTATGAGTGATTTGTTTGCCATTTCTTTACTGTGATTATTGTGTATCGTGGCTAGTTCAAGTACAACTCCGAAATGCCTCTGTTCTCAAAGTTACGTCAGATAAAAACCAGAAAAGGGTTACTCGAAGAAGCAGTTCCTGTCCCTCCTAGGGACAGTCCTGGACATTTCATGTATCACAAGCATGGCTTAGATGCCATATTATATCTAGACTTGTGGGTGGATTATACAAAGAATCTTGAAGAGAAATATCGATGGCCTGTATCAGGTACATGGGATGCCGAGTGCATCATGCGAGTAGAAGAAGCATTATGGAAAAGGAAAGCTAGACAGTCTCAGAAAGATGCCATCGAGTTATGGCGCAAAGAATCTCATAGAAGAACCGAAAAAGAATTCAGAAAAGCAGAGTTAAGTAGGGAATCCTCAGAAAAAGCCCAAGAAAGGGAATTAATCGAAGAAGGTGAACGAGTTAGAGCAGAACAGTCAGACAGACAGAGAAATGCCCTTATTAAAGGTATGTATCCTCTTCTTGCTGAGGGCTTGCCGAAGGCAACCCCGGAAGCACCCTGTAATTTACCGCCGCCATTGGTCCCGATTAAGCTACGTCATAAACCGACTGCAGCTGAAATTTTTCTTTCGTCCTACTTGGACGATACAGTCCCAGCATATGCAAATCCTATTCCGCCTGCTCACCCTCAGCACCCTGTTAATAATGTAATTCCTGTTCCTCCAGCCACTGGTCCCGGGGACCACGTTAATGTGCCAGTACCCCCGGACCAGCCCACATTAGGTGTGCCCGTTTTGCCAGTCACTTTACCAGCACGTACAGTATTAACTGACGATTCCAGTTCAGGGGGAGCGGGGGGAGGTGCTCCTATCACCCCACCTCAAGTAAAACGACTGACGCCGAGAGACGCAGCGTTACAGCGTACGCCAAAAGTGGCTACATACGCAGACTTCAAGCGACATCTTACTGACTGTATATATGATCCAGTTCCAGGCGAAGATCACATGATATTATATTCAGTACGTTTAAGACGAGTTGCCAACTTTTTGGCCACCCTGCCTGACATGAAAGAACATCTAGACAGAATATATCATTTTATCCGTACAGGAGAGAATCCAGGAAGTATTCATGAAGCTATGGCACACAGGAAAGCCGAGATTCAAAATATGATTTTACAGTTCTTGATTAACTGTTTAATAAGAGAACAAGATTATCCTGATAAAGACAAAGACGAGATGAAAGCCCTGACTAGGTGGAGTGACAATATAGCCGAGGGAAAACACAAGACACAAGGTAGTATAGAAAGTATGTACAGGAAAATTCGTAAGGAAATTATAAGTATACACCAGGAGGAGGAAGCAAAAAGAGCAACCGAGAAAGAGAATGACTCTTCAAGTGAAGAGGTAGACAGCGAGAATCCCGACAGAATAGCGTATGTAGGTAGAACTAGATTTTCCGACCGACATTCACGCCTAGATTACAAGAAAGCTTTTCCTCCTCCCGTACCAGAACAGTGTTCTCTTGAACAAATATTCCAGGCGACTGATAAAATTCTGAAACTACGAATAGGTTATAGTGAGCTTGGTACCATGCATGAACAAGAACTAGCCCGATCAGCCGTTCGATGGACTAGTGATTCTACCACGTTTCCAGATGAAATAGTGGCCCAAACGTTTCTGAAACTGCCCCCAGCCGAGCAGCGTCTGGTGGGTACGTATATGATCCAGCACCTCATTACATTGTATGAGGATCAGCATTCTGATCCAGGTCCTTTACATGATGTACTGAACGAGTTACTCCTAAACAGATGGAAAGGTCTAGGTACCGATTTAATTAGTGTCATATTGGAACAGCGCCACAAATACAGAACGTTCCTGAATCCACATTTTGTTCCTGTCCCACCCCCAGAAAGAAAATCATTCTACATAGACAGACAGAATCCGTTGCGAGAAGTACATCCAGTTAGGGGAGAGGGGGGTGATCTAGAACGAGTATTTGTTTACACCCCTATCACGAAAATAGAACTTCTAGAAATGAAAAAGTTAATACCCTGTCACGATAAAGATCCAGCAGGGTTCCACCGTGAATTAAAGGACATGCTCCGTATGGGAGAATACACGTATCCTGATATCATTAAAATGTTAAAGGTCCTGTTGCCTGCGGGCATATATGAAAAACTCAAAGAAAAAGAATGGGAGGTGGGAGAGAAAAAGATAGATTGGACCGCATTAGAGACTGAGGATAACACACGAGTTCCAGGTACCGGTCTTGGGGATAAAGCTAAAGCATTGCCCGAATTGTTAATACAAGTCTTGCCAAGATTACTAGCCACGAAAAAGGAAGACTGGGATGCCATCTCAGCCTGTAAACAGAAACAAGACGAAGACACTAGTGATTTTTATTCTAGATTTGAGAAATGTTTCATTGTTAATAGTGGTCTGAAAACAAGTAGTGAATCGTATCCACATCTTTTTGTTACCAAACTAGTTGAGAATTCTTTACCACAAGTTAAAAATCGAGTACTGAAAGTCGAAAGTACCTGGCAAGCTAATACTCCATCACAAATGCTCCAGATGCTACAATACCACCAGAACAGAATTAGGGAGGAGCAGGAACATGAAAGGAGACGTATGAAAGACACGAAAATGAAAGTACTAGTTGCACAGTCTGTTCCACAAGACAGTCAGAAGAGGGGTACGAATCAAGCTAGTCATCCTGCAGCTCCCGTTAAAGGGACATGCAATTACTGTAAACAGCCAGGTCATTATATAAACGAATGTGCAGTTCTGAAACACAACATAGCTACTGGTAAAACGAAAGAGAGACCACGTCCTCCTAGACAAGAACAAGTTTCGCAGAATACGCAGACACCGCAGAATGCACAACAGACAGTTACAGTTCCGCAGCCTATAGCTGCCACGCAACACGTTACACAGCAGATGTACCAGTATGCACAGTCAGAATATCCAGAATATCAGCAGTATTCATGAAACAGCCTAGAGAGGGAGGTTGGCTTGCCTCTCATCGAGATTCCTGTAGATCAAGAGGGTCCCTATGTACACAGTCAAGTATTAGGGAAAGACAGAAAGTTTCTGATTGATACAGGGGCAAGTAGGACTACCATCAGTCATGACGAGGTTCCAGGGGCTCCACTCTCAGGCTCTAGAAATGTTTCCCTTGGATTTTCAGGAAAGCCTATTGTTAATGAAATATCGAAACCAGTTTCCCTAGAAGTTGGTCCATTGTCCCGAACTACAGACTTTTTACTTACGAAATCATGTCCAGAAAATGTACTAGGTATAAAGACATTGAAAGAATTAGGAGCAGTTATATGCTGTTCCCCAGAAGGAGTACGATTGTTTTTACGAGATTTTAAAGGTCATTATGTATTACGTGATTTTGATCCAAGATTATTGAATGTACCACAGCATTTATGGGCGCAAGGTCCAACTGATGTAGGTTGTATGCACATCACACCCTATCGTGTCACTCTGAAGAAAGGTGTTGTATTACCACGAATCCGACAGTACAAATTGCCACCTGAGGCTGTAGCAGCCTTATCTAAAATTATTGACGAGCTCATTGCTCAAGGAGTAGTTGTAGAAACTGACTCCAATGTATGTAATTCTCCTATCATTCCGATTCTAAAACGTACTGATCCCAATGCACCTCCAGTTTATCGATTAGTGATTGACCTCCGAGAACTTAATAAATGTATCATACCCCAGTACCCTGTGGTTCCAGATATCTCTTCCCTATTGACAGCTATTGATTCCGAAGCTACGTTCTTTACTGTTATTGATCTCAAGAACGCATTCTTTAGTGTCCCCATTCATCCAGACAGCCAGTTCCTTTTCGGATTCTGTTTAAATGGAAGGAGCTATAAATTCACACGAGCTCCTCAAGGTTTCACAGAAAGTCCTAGCATTTACAGTCAAGCACTTAAAAGACAACTAGACAATATTCACATGCCAACTGACACTGCTCTGCTCCAGTATGTCGATGATCTATTGATCACAGCCCGTTCTGAATGTGACTGCGAACGTGCGTCACTTACAGTCTTGTATTTCCTGGCCGAGATGGGGCACAAGGTGTCCCCTTCGAAACTGCAATTCTGTGTCCAGCAAGTGGTCTACCTTGGTCACTTACTGTCCAAGTGGGGTAGGCAGTTGACACCTGACCGTATCCAGTTAATAGCACATCTTCCACAGCCCAAGACACAGAAGGAGGTACGAGCTTTTATCGGCCTCACTTCTTATTGCAGACAATGGATTCCTCAGTACGCATATCTAGCCAAGCCACTGATACAGTTAACGACACAGGAGGCAGCCGCATCGCCTGCCCTCCCTTGGACCCAGGAACATACACTTGTTTTCAATGAATTAAAGAAAGCTTTATGCCAAGCACCTGTTCTGGCAACACCAAACTACAGTAAGCCTTTTACACTTTTTGTCACTGAACGTGATGGTACTGCATTATCTGTTCTCACACAAGATCAAGCAGGACAATACAAGCCCTGTGCTTATTTTTCTAGCACGTTAGATCCGGTGGCCCAGGCTCTGCCTGCGTGCCTCAAGTCAGTTGCAGCCACAGCTCTAGCTATCAGACAGAGCGATTCCATAGTGTTAGGACACTCCCTGACAGTACAAGTTCCACACTCTGTGGAAGTTCTCTTAAACCGAACACAGACTCAGCACTTGACAATTGCACGTTTAACAGAATATGAACTGACATTGTTTCAGCCACACATAGAAATCAGACGCTGCAACATTTTGAATCCCGCTACACTGTTATCCTCAGTTACTTCAAATCCTGCCACACATGACTGTGTGGAAGTTGTTAACACCATGACAAAGCCAAGACAAGACTTGACATACATTGCATTACCTGATCCCGACCTGACACTTTATGTGGATGGTTCATGTATGAGGACAAGTACAGGAGAACTAGTAGCCGCGTATGCAGTGACTACTGAAACTGAAGTTATAGAAACACATCGTATTGACACCCTGTCTGCTCAAGCAGCAGAGCTCGTCGCTCTGACCCAAGCCTGCATACGAGCCAAGAACCTGAAAGTAAACATATATACAGATTCACGTTATGCATTCGGAGTCGTTCACGACTTTGGAGTACTCTGGCAAGAGAGAGGTTTCATGACTTCTCATGGAACCAAGATTCAGCATGGCCCCCTCATTCAAGCTCTGTTAGATGCAATACATTTACCAACAGCTATCGCTATCATAAAGTGCAAGGCACATACGAAAGTCACTGACATCATTTCCCAGGGTAACGACCTGGCAGGTCGAACAGCCAAGCTTACAGCTCAGACTCCAGACATTCCAGTTAACACGACACAGACAGACGTTCCAGTTCAGACGACTTGTATGACAGTTAAGGACCCTACACAAGACGTACTAGATATACAGACACATGCTACCCCAGATGAAATCAAGAAATGGTCTGAACAAGGAGGGGTCCAGACAGATCAAGGATGGTTGACGAAGGGAAAAGCCACATGGTTTCTCCCCGACTCTATGGTTCAAGTCATTATTAACACCGCACATAGTCCAGCACACTTAGGAGAAAAATCCATGTTAGACAGTATTCAGAACCTCTGGTTTAACAAGCATTTACGAGCAGCAGCCAAGCAGAAAGTGTGTACCTGCATGATCTGTTGTCAGTTCAATCCAGGTAAAGGTGTTCCGGTGGAACAAGGTGGATTCCATCCTCCTGACCACCCTTTTGAAGTCCTCCAGATGGATTATATTCAGATGGATCGATGTCGAGGTTTCAAGTATGTCCTCGTAGTTGTATGCGCTTTGTCCAGATGGACAGAAGCATATCCAGTCCCAGATTACACTGCCGCGACCACTGCCAGGCAGTTGGTTCGTGAGTATTTCCCCCGCTATGGTTTACCTAGGGTCGTGTATTCAGATAACGGCCAGCCATTCTCATTCGAACTCATGAAACAAGTATCCCTTCTGTTAGGGTACCAGTGGAAGTTCCACTGTGTACGACATCCTGAAGCAGCTGGTCTCGTAGAGAGACATAATCAGACCCTGAAAATCCGCATTGCCAAAGTATGCGCAGAGAAAGGCGTAGATTGGATGGTAGCACTGCCAGTCGCCCTTTTTTACATGAGAATGGTCGCTCACTCCCGTTCAGGTCTGTCCCCTTACGAGGTAGTTTTTGGTCGTCCCCCAAACATGTGGGGTACACCTAGACCACGTACCATTACTGATGTTGACAGTAATATGCTGACAGATTACCTGGCTTCCTTGATGTCTGCACTACTCTCTTGTCGTTCACAGGTTGCCGCTGCTTTTCCAGACAACACCCAAGTGAAACCGCACGAGGTCATACCAGGCGACCTCGTTTTGATTCGAAATTTTGATCGTTCAAGTCCGCTGGAGCCCCGATGGAAAGAACCAAAACTCGTTCTGATGACAACAAGGACTGCAATCAAGGTCGAGGGTCGTAAAGGCTGGTTGCATTCCAGTCACGTGAAGCGATTCCATGGACTCCGTCCAAAGACTTTTTTCAAGGACTGCCCCGTTCACAAGGACTGCCCAGATACTGACTCTAAACTTCCTCTGTTAGAGAAAACTCCGCAGCAGGAGTATAAAGAAAAGTTACGGTCTAGTAAGTCAGCCAGTTTAATTGTCTAAGTCCCTCTCGGGTGAAACGGTTAGACAGGTTCCTGACATGTATGAGATAGACCCACATAGTGAGAGAGTTAGTCAAAACTCTAAGAGAATACGTTATCGAAAGAATCTTCGAAGTCGATGCATTGTTACTCTTTTAATTTTATTATTTCTGAGTTTTACGATTACAGGCATAAGTTATGTTTTACATATATATTTTCCTCCTATTGATTCACATGTACATTTTTCCTCTAATGTTACAGTAGAGCACACATTTAGTGAACTGCCTCCTCACGAGTTATCCTATCGTCTTGCCATGCGCAATAATACTTTTATCCGAATGTTACACTATTCACACCAGAATAGCAATGCCACAAATTGTTGGGTGTGTGGTCGACTCCCCCCTTTCCAGACACCGAAGGGAGTTCTGCCACTTTTTCCCTATCCGTTTTCACACAATGGTTCGTGTGGAGCATGGTCCACGTTAACGTCATCCTCAAACGATAAGTCCCTTCTGAATAGAACATGTTTTCCAGACAAGGAAGGTCTTTCCCATAGAACAGGGTTAGATCTAGAAAATGAAGTATATGATCTAGGTAATTATTCCTCGAATTTCATGGTTTTGAATGTTCAGTCCGAGACTACTCCAGATTTGCCTGCTATTACAGTCCTACCAGTGAAAGGCGAATTATGTGTCAGAAAGAATGGTTCAGTACATCTAGGACACAGTGATTGTAATACTGTGGTCGAGTATAGTGACAGTGGGAAATCTACTTTTAAAGCCTCACGTCATTCGTATTTTGTATGTGGTCAGACCGCATATGTACGTCTGCCCCTAGATTGGGATGGAACATGTTACATTGCCTTCCTACTGCCACCAGTTTTTCTAGCCCCATCCGATTATCACAGAAATACACATCTAGTACACGTTAGACATAGAAGGGAGGTCGAGTCCCCAATTGTCGATCAGACTGAAACTACATTAGAACAGTATCAAGATTTCAATAAAGGTTTCTTTTTCTTCATAGGTCCTGTCCAGAATAGTAAGCTAATACGTAGGTTAACCAGAACCCTTGAAGCAGTAGTGAATGAGACTACTTCCGCTCTAGGTAACTTAACTGAAGAACAATCTGCTATGAGATTTGTCGTGCTCCAAAATCGTCTTGTTCTTGACGTCATACTGGCCGATAGGGGCGGAGCTTGTAGAGTCATCGGATCTAGTTGCTGCATTTTCATTCCTAATAACGCACCGTCTGTTTATTCAGCTATAACCAGACTTCATAAAATTGCCCATCAGTTACACCAGAATCCAGGCACCTGGACATGGTCCGGTTGGCTCTGGAGTATAATATCTGCCTGGGGATGGAAAGTATTGTCATTCCTGGGTATAGCAGTAATGATCATATTCAGTTGCTGTCTCTGTTTACAATGTGGCCCTGCGATTTGCGGCTTGTGTGCTACATCTTGTATTCCAAGTCCAAAGTCCCGTTCCAAGAAGATTCGAGACGAGCAATTGATGCTATATGAAATGATAGACGTTATCATGAATATTGATGTTTCCTGATGGAAACGTAGGGCACAAGGAGGGAATGAGGAAAATTGAATTTTGCCTTGTCATGTGTGCCTACGTGTTCCCCATCCTATGTCATATGTGCATGATCGATATGCATATATCCCCCTATGATCGATTAAAGACGCAATTCTAGTTGTGTCCAACTTTAGTATGCCAGTTTCCAGTCCTCGTGAAAGCAACGAGTATTAGGCCTATGTTGCCAACGTTTTACATTATGCACGTTAATTCATCGAATTGTCCCCGTTTCTAGGCCTCAAAGGGCCTGAGCACCAGATTCAAGCTCCAGTCTCCTGAAACCACTCCGAGGAGCGATGCAGCCCCCACCTGCATCCCTGACCCTTCGCTTACTTCCTGCCGCGCAGCGCGGTGCCCGGCCTGGCTCTGCCTGCCTGTCTGCCAAGAATATGTTATGCCTCTAGTTATCAGTTCAGCTCTCCGTCTTCTCATTCCTAAGCTAGCGAACCGTATAAACATCTCCAGTTATAGTCTAGTCTTTCTGTCTCCATGTAAGTGAATTACTGTATTAATATTCATAGAAGATTCATAGCACCCGCAATACATGTAGAATATATGCATACACCAGCCTTAGTGTCCAGTAGCCTTTGCTCTGATAACTTTTAGATTCTATCAACATGTACTCCAAACACAAGATACTAGATATGCTATAGGTACATGTCGTCCTGACATCGCAGACTTTAGTCTCCTCTTCTAGTGCAGAAGTCAGAGCCCCCAGCTTTCCCCAGTTACACGTCATGGCCCGTTTGCGCGCACCACTAGGTTAAAGGTTCCAGCTGCCCAGGTAGCCCCTTCCATGTCTCCACCCATTTATGACACTTCTGTGACGTTCTCATCACATGTCTACGTGCACGCCCTGTGCACGCCTTCTTTTTACGCCCATGTGTTCTTATCTTACGTTTGTCACTTGTTACGCCTACTGTATGCAATGTAATTGTACTGTTTTACTATATATATCATGTACTGTTAATGAGACGTTGCAGCTGCCAGTCCATGCCATTCTATTTCAGGCTGTTCCGATCCTGTCCCTTCCCTCGTGCCTGATTAAAGCCTGTTCAACTCAGATTCCCCGGATCCTGCCTCTTATTTATTGAGCTATCTGTTTTCATTAATGTATTCAAAAATAGTACCGGTAATTAATTATTTATTTACCACAAGAGGGTGATTACACTCCATGCTAGATCTGTAGTGTGGCGATCTCTGTGTAATCACCCTGTGATGCTCTTCACTCTCACAGGGCCCTTATCAGGAGAACAAATCTATTTAGATATTTTTTGATTGGGGCGAGTCTTATTCAGTCCTGAAGAAGTCGCGGAACTATTTCCAAATGCGACGAAACACGTGTCGGCCGGTTCTGTTTAGGGCTTAAGGAAAACTGAATTAAAGACAAAGCAACATTGCACTTACATGTTTATGGATCATTGTTTGGATTTGTGTAGAACCTTTGTATTGAATAAACGTACTGTTTACTTACCTTGATGTGTGCCTAGGTTGTGTTGTACACCTTCTATACATGTTTTGCTGGGATTTTTCCTTGTCATCTGAGTTATGTGTCCTAGGATCAAAGCACCTAATTAACTCAGTACCCTTGCATTCTACATCTACATACATTAATCTTAGTTTCTAAACATTAAATGTGTCTTGCCATTAGCTTTACCTGTATCTCCTACTGCTGCTCTAAATTATCTTTTTTATTGTCCCTTTTGTTGGTCCAGTCTTCTCCACTGAATCCACCTTATATAAGTGTACAAGGTTGAGTTGGGCATGGTTTCAAATATGTTCACAATCTTTATTAATAATAATTTAAATCTTTTTCAGATGCTTTAGTCTTTCACTGTAGCAATAACAACAGGTATCTGTAATTTATACTTCACCTATTTGCGCGCAACAGGCATTAAGTTATTAGTAGTGATCTATTGTCACTCACTTGTTTAATGTTCTTTCTTTATTCATTCTCTTCTTGATTTTTTAGGACATTCAACACCAGAACCTGCTGTTTCTAGTCAGCATTTGCTAGGAGGCTGGTCGTCCTGGAGTCTAGCTCAGGTAAATATCTCATCCAGTTTGCGTAGCAAGGTGTTTGCAGATGGTGAGTATTTATAGATTTTCTCCCAAAACAGTCGCTGAGATTTCACAATCTGGCATGAAAAGGCGTTGTAGTTTCAGGACTTTAATATAGTTCAAACAAGCATTGACAAAGCACATGTCTGTAAGTTTCGGGACTTTACCATACTTCAATCTGGCATTTGCGCATCACTCTGCAGCCAGGCTTTCAAACAAGCATTGGCAAGTTTGCGTTTAGATTAACTTTATGCCCTAGCTTGATGTGTCATACGCGCAACCCTTCACTGTTGCTCTAAAATGATCTTAGACTTGCCCATGGTCATTGCGCACCATGGAGCCCTCTTGTTGAAGCCATATTCCACTCCCTCATTCTCCATGCTTTAACCAGGATAGTTCAATCTTTAAGTGAGGCCTTGCAGCCTCTCCTTCACCTGTAGCTGACAAGGCTCAGGGTCATGGCATAAGGCCTGCCCTCAGACACTCAAAACAGCCCCTCAAAGAAACGTTGTTGCACTTTCCGAGACCCTCAATAGGCACTCAGAGAGCATCATCCACCCTTCATACATCACTGATTGGTCCTTAGACACCCCTTTATCCCACCCTCACTCATAGACATAGATACGGGCCTCAAGTGGCCAAAATGTGCTTGTCTGTCTTCAGTGTCTGGGGAGGAATAGAATAATAATGCTACACTGCAAGCATTATTCATCCTCTTAGACCTTTCGAATGAAAAAAAAACAGTTCATTGTTTTGTAAAAGTAAGAAATAGTGTTCAATTGCAAAATGATGACCAGCGCTATACTGTAAGTCATTTGTACAGCTTAAAGCCATTAGCTGACCATTAAGGGCATTGGTGCAGCTTGCAGTCATCAGGGAGGAGTAAAGTTTACGAAGGGCGGGGCCTGGGCCCCTGGGTATATCAGAGGTACCCATTTTTAATCCGCATGTGACGTTGTTGGACCAAGGCTGGCCCTGGACACAGCACACATAGCTGCAGCGAGACATGGGCTAGTTCTGTACTGAGGGCAGGCTGCCTGTGCCATCCTCGAATGTCACATGCCAAATTTGAGATTCAATGTGTGGGTGGGGTAGCACACCTTCTCTTTCCATCATTCTTCTTGTTTTACTCTGTTCATCCAGTTTAAACGTTGCGTGCACAATGGCAACGTGCTCAGCCCATTTAGCACGTAAATAACTGAACAACATCATAAAGGGGCACTTTCAGGCCCCAAACCCGTGGCACAGCATTTTTACAGTTGCATTTGCAGTCTATGTTTCAATCCTTTTACGGTAGTCACTTATTTCTCTCCTTTTTGCATTATGTTCGTGATCCATTTTTTAAAAATCAACAAAATTAGTCACTTATTTCTCTCCTTTTTGCATTATGTTCGTGATCCATTTTTTAAAAATCAACAAAATTTACATCCGCACGCAAAGTATAGCACTTTCCCAAGTTTCTCATATTCATGCCGGGCCATCCGAACCTCTCCCATGAACACGACCAGAGCCAAATCCGTTGAAAAGCAGTTTAATCAAACCCAATGCATTTCAGACCAACACGGTCCTTCGTCAGGGGTAACTGAAATTAAATCATTAAACATATGCATTAATTGCCATTACACTCATATTTTTTAAAAAACAATCTGATGCATTTCATCATTACGTTATTGTTAGCTCTATTCAAATAAACTACAAATTTGGTTGCAAACGAACTCTCTCAAATACCTCCCTTTCACTCTAAAAATGATAAACATGTGCAACTTTTTTGCACGAGTACTATTTTGTACATTACTTATTCATTGCTGCGCCGCTCTTCTCATTTATTTGCTACATTTTACTGTCCCATTTATCGTATTTTCTCACCTGCTACTAGCTTGGCAACATCCTCTCTCGGTCCGAAGCAAAACGCCATTGCTTTCAGACCGCCTGACTTTAGAGCTGCGCGCACGCCCCTCCTCTCATAAACCCTCACGTTAACTGCAGCAAGTTGATCACCTGAGCCGGGTGACGCCTCCTTGGTTGACCTATGAGAACTTCAAATACCATAATGCTCGTAAACACTTCTTTGTACTACCAAGAACAGGTGTTTTTAGTGCTAACTGTGTGAATATAACAGATTGCTTAATCAAATGCTGACAACATTAATGTAATTGTAGTCTCTTCCATGTTCCTAATTACAATTTCAGACCGTGTTGGTCTGAAATGCATTGGGTTTGATTAAACTGCTTTTCAACGGATTTGGCTCTGGTCGGGTTCATGGGAGAGGTTCGGATGGCCCGGCATGAATATGAGAAACTTGGGAAATTGCTATACTTTGCGTGCGGATGTAAATTGTGTTGATTTTTAAAAAATGGATCACGAACATGATGCAAAAAGGAGAGAAATAAGTGACTAGCGTAAAAGGATTGAAACGTAGACTGCAAATGCAACTGTAAAAATGCTGTTCCACGGGTTTGGGGCCTGAAAGTGCCCCTTTGTGATGTTGTCAAATTTGAGATTCAGTCACAAATGTATCCTCACTGAGGTGCCCTTTCTGAAGTCTTACTAGCCTTAAACTTGTCTTCAGATAAAACGCAATCTTGGGGTGTAACTTGTCCAGTAAGACTTGGGGTTGTTGTGAGCTTCAGATTTTGAAGCAATCACACTGGTGTATCATGTCAATCATTATATGAGAAGCAGCGCATAAGGGGAGGCTTATGGGTCAATGGAAAGCAAAGGAGTGCAGATGTTAGGGGCACTTAAAACACAGGTCCTCATTTACAAAGACCCTGTGCCATCAGGGTGTCACTTTCTGTAATGCTCCGGTGGCCTGCTTCATATTTACAAGGCAGCGCTAAGCCACTTCGCGTGGCTTAACGCGTCCTTGTAAATATTGTTCCCTTTGATGCAGTTTTCTATGTTAAAGGGGCGTGCAATAGGTGTTGCTGTGGGCGTTCCCAGCAACACCTCTGGCTTTTTGACTGTGCCTCAGATTTACGATGAATCGTAAATCTGAGGCAGTGCCAAAAACTTAAGGGTGGCGCAACCAGGAGAAATACTTTTATTTCTTTTCCTTTTTTTCTCATTCTATTAATTATTGTTTTTGTTCAGTAAGGTGTCCCTTCCTGCACAACAACACTCATCCCTGCAAAGCAGGCACCATGTACAAGGGTGTCTGCGTGGGCGCACGGCTGCTCTTTGTGTGCCGGCACAAGGGTGAGTACAGAAACATTCCGTATTCTTGTAAATACGGCGCATTGCTCCACTTACACAATGACGCAGCCCTGCGCAGCAAAATTTCTTGCCACACCGCGCTGCGCCATTGTCTTGTGTGTTTTTTTGGTCTGAGTATTTAAAAATTTCTGGCGAAATCCGACAGACACCTTATCACACCTGACTGAGACCTACTGCACCCACTAATTACTAAATAATACATTTATTAGGGGGTGTAACACTCCACACACCCCCCCTGATGCTGACGGAACCTCTAAGCTCCCATACACAATGAGTAGCGTTCCTATCTCCGAGGACTTGGCACAATCCGAGCGTCCACGACCGAGGAGTAAACACTCTCCCTCGCAGCTTCTGCAAACAGAAGCTCGGCGGTGACATCAGGCCTAGTCTTCTTTTCAACTGCTGCAGACGCTCCAAAAATAGTAAAAAGAAATTGCTAGTTTAAAATATCCCTTTTCAAATAGTATTCGCCGCGCAGCCAATGTACACACGTGTCTACGTGCGCAAGAATGGAAACATCCTCCCCGCGCCGGCGCGCGCTCCAGTGGCGGCAAACCCCAGGGTCCGAGGCGCGCGCCATCAACAGAGGGCCCCTGGGCGCGCGCCATCAACAGAGGGACCCTGGGCGCGCGCCATAAACAGAGGGTCCCTGGGCGCGCGCCTTGCCGCTCCCTTCTTACGTTTCCGGGAGTGTTCCTTGGGCCCAGCTCGCGCAATCCGAGCTCCAGAAGTTCAATAATATTTATTAGAAGTTTATGGTCCTCTGTAGGTTTTTTAAATTTAGATGCCTGCTCTGGAAAACCACATTTTTATGGGTTTTGGATTAAGCAACTTTCCTTGTGGCAAAGTGAACTCGGCCTCTCGCTCTGCCTGTGCTGCAAATGTCACGCTCGGAAGTTTCTTAGGTAGCACCGGGCAGCCGAGAGTTTGTGCAAACCTGCATACATATATGTTTATTTAAGGTGGCTTGATTCACGCAATATTTTGCTCACAAAAAACTGAATTTAGCTCCCTAAAAGCTTCTTCATTAGGGGTGGATGAAAATGAACAATTCCCTCTCTCGAAAAAATTAAGAACCATTACTCAAAATGTGAGACCTTCCGGGGCCACTGGAATTAGGTTGAGTAAAGTATGCAGCAAGAAAAAACAAATTATGTGGCATAATGTGGCACATTTTTAAATAGCATTACCTCATTATTTTGTACTTTTTACACTTGTTAACACTCTGGGCATTGGGTGAACCTCATAAGTACCAGTTTAATACCCAAGTATAGCAATAGGCAACAGAAAGATGACCAAGCAAAAGGCATTCCACTGCTCGGCAACGTGCTGCTGCATTTTTAGTAACTTTTGAATCGTTTGAACTAGAAAAACAGTTTTTTTAGGTTAGAATCTGTAGATTATGCAGCAGATGATTGATTATGTGGCAAACGTGGTAAATCTATAACTGTGTGAAAATTGCTGCTCAATTGCATAATTCCACTGACTGCACATACCTCAATTACAAAAGTCTTGAAAGATGCCGGCACAAGACTGGTCTGAGACGAAAATGCCTCTTGGTTATGGTTTTATTGTTCCCATGAACAATTTTCTTCTATCGGTTGTTTGCTGGTGAATATTATACAAAATCATATAAGGTAAACGTTCCCAAAATGTAGCAAATGTGCTTAATTGTAATTAACATTTTTCCCAGGCCTTCTATTATAGCATTGATAACCGGTCCTGAGACCATGATATATGGTACCTTTTACCTAAGAAAATGAGAAAGTACAGCAAATCTTAGGCAAATGTAGGTTTTATAGGGCGAAGTAAGTAAGCACAGACTCCCAAAAGAGCACATGAATATGGCCATTGGAAGCATTGGCCAAGTCAACACAGCCGGTGCATATTCACACGCCGTCCCCAGTATTTTCATGTAAAAAGTTTACTATTAACTTAGGTGTTAAAAAACAGACTGAAGTGCAAAATTCACAGGACTGTATATAGGCAATGTTCAAACTTCTGTGATGCAAAATGTAGATGGGCAGAGATTTTAGGAATGTTAATCTTTCCTTTCTGTACATTCCCCCAGTCAGACCTGTTACAGAAGGTGGCAGTCTGTTTTCTGTCTCAGTTGCTGAGATTCAGGATCCACTTTGTTTCCTTCCACATCACACACCTCACCTGTGGAAATGTACCATCTGAAGGCACGCCGCTTTATCTTTTGTACGTTTGCCAGCTTGACTCTGCAGCAAAAATCAATAGATGGGGCCAGGACATTTTGGTGGATACTGTGCTTTATAAATATTTTAACATAACATAGTAAGTCTGCAAAAAGGATGGCAAAAATAGCCATACACCCTATATTTTCTGTGTTGTAGGAAAAAGGATTCCTCCATGCAGAGAATATTTCCATTGATAATAAACAGTGTGACATGTTTGCAGCGATTCATATAAAGCTGGATTTATCTGTGAGAGAAAACCTGCCCGTTCAGAGTTAGGCATTCCGGTGCAAAAAACATTAACATCTATGAAAATTGTAAAACTTTTCCTAGATGTGAGTGTTTTTTGTAATGGAATGTTTCTTAATTCCATAAACATAGTAACTTTACTGAGTGTAAGCCTGTCACTTATAAGAATTTTTACTGTTTTTGTGACTAGGACCCTATCAGCTATCAGAGGCCTCCCTCATGGGCCTATGACGCACACAGATCGATCCTTTGTGCACAAGCCTATGGTTATGAGAGTGACAATCAGGCAGGGCCGAAATTTTAATTACGGCTGCATAAATGGTGACATTTTAGTAATTCAACGTAACAATGTACACTACATTACTGAGATTACGACATTACTCCGTATCGTGTAATTTCAGTGAGAAATTTCAACAAAAGATGTAACGTTCAGGTAATTTGTGAATGCAAGCTGAAATTACAGGTAGAGTTTTTACCCAAGTGGACCGTTAGAGTAATTTTTGAGCGTGAAACTACAAATCTGAATGTGAGCAGCAGTGTTTTGAACGTGAGTAGCAGATCCTTCAATGTGGGCAGAAAAAAAACTTCAGGTGGATATTTTTTGCAAGGAGATTGTTCTGGTCATTTTTGAGTGCAAAACTACAAATCCTAACCCCAGCATGCATGTTGTCTAATTCTGCATAATTTCACACACCCTAGTAACTGCATTGTATAGTCAGGTGAATTTAAAGAATTCAGGCGCAAGAAAGCCTCCTTTGCTACCTGGATTCAACCTAGAAAAGCTTTTTGGCACAAGCAAAAGTATAGAAGTTCTACAAATGGGGTAAAAACGGCTTAAGAAACCTGATTTACTAGACCTAGATATGATTTTCAAAGTAATAACGATAGCAGAAATACTAAACAATCAATATAAACAACAGTAAAGAAAGTATGAAAATCAAATCCACGTTTTAGGTGTGGTTCAAATACACACATTGCTACAGACAAAAAATATCGCCCGATAAGGAATGAATGCCGGAATGTGAGAAAAGTACATTTTTAGCATGTTGGCAAACCTGTGCCACCTAGAAGAGTATTTGTTGTGGGGGCAGATGAGGACATGTTAGATTTAAAAGACTACGTAGATGATTTGGTTCTTAAGCAGCATTTCTTTGCAAGAACAAATACGAAAACCAACTTGTGTGCACAATCAAAACTGACAATTTTGAGGTGGATTTTAGTAGACACTGAATCTAGAATTACAAAAAATGTAATGGAAACTTTCAAAGCTATCTCAAATAAAGTAAACATGAAAGAAAGTAGTATAACATCTATTGCATGCAGTGTATACCAATTTGTACTAGATTGGGTATGAACTTCATAGCTGCAGTTTTAAAAAGAATGGCCACTTCTAGGATGCATGTGTTTGAATAAGGTATCAACATTTTAGGATGACATGCGCTACTCAAATTGGTTATTAGAGTTGGTCCTGGGCATGACATTGTACGCTTTTACTGTCTTGGATGGCAATATTTGCTCAGATCTCCCAGACTATAGTGTCATAACAATAGAGGAAATACTCTTGAAGAGCTTCCAAAAGCAGATAACATTGAATGACTATGCCCATGAGAAGGTTCAGAACATTCTATTGTCGACTAAGAAGGTGTTCCAGAGCATGCTAGATGAATGTTGTATGATGGGTAATACTCCTCGGTGGGTTCCCCAGTCGTTATAGCGAGAAAGAAAGGGAGAACTTAGACTATGTATCAATTTGAGACGACTCAATTGGCAGGTGTTAGTGAATTAATCACAGAGATGGTAATATCCCTGGGAAAGGCATCTGTATTTACCACCATTGAATTAACAGCTGTGCATCCTCAAGAAAGGCTGTAAAAAGCCTTGAAACATCTTACTGCTTTCATAATATCAGGTGGGTCATACCAACTTTACTAAAAGCCCTTTGGATTGAGTTCTGGTTCTGTTGTCTTCCAGCGTATCATGTGTCAACTGGGGGCTTGGAATGTGTCTGCACTTTCTAAGATGATGTTCAGATCTTCACATGGGCTGCAGAGGAGCACCATGGAGCAGAATGTTCTATGCAAAACTGAATGGCTTGGATTTATGCTTAAAAAGCTGTGTATCAGGAGCATATGTTCAGAGATAATAGTGTTCTTCCTAAACCATCATTTGCATAGGCGAAGAAGAGCTGAAGACTATCACGTGCATGAGTGAATTTTATTTAAAAATTCATATAAAAATACACAGACAAAAAGGTACCTATTGGAAAGCTGGTGAAGAAAGATGTTGATTTTGTCTGTGATAAGGAATGCAAGGATAGGAGGAACGAATTGCAAGCACTATTGCTTTATCAGTGAAATCTCTTGGTGAAAAAACTAACTTAGTACTCACAGCCAGGTTGATCTGGGGCAGTGTTGAGCCAACCCAACCGGAAGAAAATAGTACAATTGCATTGAGTTTGGTCTAATTAAAAGGAAGCAAGCTAAAAAAATTACACAATCCAGTGTGGGCTGACTTCATCTCTGTGGACTGGGAACAAGTTTAATGTCAAATATTGTGGGGCAGACCTTTCCTAATCTGCACCTACCACAAATCTTTGGTCAGCATTCTACTGATCGGGGATTGGGAATCATCTCCAGCTGTGCTGCAAGCAGACCTGAAAGTAGCATGAGTATGAAGACCTATTGTTCTATTGTTGGGTGGATGAACGTGGACAATGATTACCGAGTGATGTGGAGTGATGTGGACTGTGATGAAGAAGAAAATGATGACGATGTTGATGTGGGGTTGGCATGGTTGAGAGAGGGTAATGAGAAGCTGGCTGTGATTAGTAAGTAGGAGTGGGCACAGACAATGGAGAGAGATGTTGAGTGAGCTGCAGTAAAAGTTCTGATTAGCAAAGGTTGACCTAAAGATAAGTCAGACTTTGGAGATGGCCAGCCATATTGAAAAAAGTCAAGAATAGTTGGCAAAGAAAATGGTTGTGGAAGGGAATGTGTTAGTTACCCTGAATATTCAACCACAAAGATTGATAAAAATGACCTATTTAAAGCATGTGGGCATAAAAGGCATAAAACATTAATGGATGGTGTATTGGCGGATGCCCTGGTACTTTTAATGTAGAGATATCTGTTCAGGTCCGTCAAATGAGGAAGGCAGCGGACAACATTCATACCACTCACTTGTCCCTTAAATCCTAGTCCATGGCAGAAGTAGGCATTAATCTAATATGGCCAACAAATAAATTCTGTTTCACCACTGTGCGTGTTAATTACTTTAGCAAATGGGTGACTGTAAAACCTATTTCCAATTCCACCACCAGGGAGCTTACCCCATCCCTTAGACAAATTTACGCCAAGGAAGGGTCCGTAAGCAAAACAGTCAGGAATAATAGTGTGTGGTTTTATCCTTAGATATGATTACGATCTAAGAAAGTGGCAACTCATACTTTAGAACCTCACGGTACCACCCACAGAGTAAAGGAAGTAAGAGGGGAAACCGAGTTGATAAGGGAAACCATCCAATTCATCCATTGAGGAGGAGGTGTGCCAGTCAAGAAAGCGCTGCATGCCCGCCAGTCAGCATATCAGACCGTTCACAGGTAGGGCACCAAGGAAAGACATTGGAGCAAAAGGCGGGTTGCTTCCACTGTGCAACAGGGACAAAAAGTAACAAATAAACGCTTTGACAACCGAAAAGCTGTAAAAGAGACATGACAACCGCGTAGGGGAAACTCTCAGGATTACATTTTCTGTGTTGGGAGTAACTGGAAGCAAGCGGAGTGAGACATTTTGTGCAGATGGGGAACACGGTTCAGCCACACATCTGGAAATTGGGCAATGGTGGAGTGGTTCATACGCAGTCAGACAGGAAGCTCATACGTCACCTTGATCCCAGGCAGAACAAAATGTTGCAACAGCACTAGGTCGCTCATTCTGTATTTAGGAGTTTCTGTAGAATGTTATAGCAGGGTTTGATGGAGAAGGATAAGCTTCAAAATCTCTCATTAGCTCTAAAAATATATGTACAAATATGGAGTATACTGCAGCAGGGATAATGGTTGCACTTCAACAATGTTACTTTAAATGGAAAGGTTATAAAGGCGATGTATACACTAAGGGGCTTATCTATATGCCCCTTGCGCCGCCGGTACACCACTTTTTCTCATGTTAAAAGTTACGCACTGGTGGCTCAAGGGGCTTGTAAATAAGTCCCTAATTCTGCTAAAGGAAGGAGAAAATGTAATTTGCTCTATCATGGTTTCCCCCCTAGTCATCCGCACTTGTTTTCCCTTCCCTCGTTCGCCTAGTTATGTGCTAATCATCCCTGTTGCCCTGTACAATACGTACCGTGCTCTTGTTGTGTCAGAACATTGGGAGAGGTGAGAGTTGAGGCAGAACACGCGCAGCAGCATTTGTGACTGGAAGCCGATTCATGACGAATAAAGCAGGAAGGGGGCTCTCCCCAAGAACGCAGAAATTCTATATCTCATACACAGGTAACCCAGATGAAGGCTAGCACCAGGATGATGGGAATTGGCAATGCCAGATTTTCAAGAGCTGCAAATTATTCAGGGGTGAACCCGTCTTTGGGTTGCTTGTGTTTTGGTCCAGGGAGGACCTGGCCCGACAGTTCGGGCTGGACTGTTCCTATTGGAGCAGGGTCAAGACTGATTTGCATATGGCTGGGTCCAAACTGAGATGAATGGTGAGCAAAAGAACGATGAATTGGGGTGCTACCCGAGGAACTGCCAGAGGTTAGACAAACTGCAAGCAGCCTCCCATCACCTTTTGTGCGTCCAGCTAAAAGTACAGATAAGAGCTGCAGAGTTTACCAGTGGCGGCTCCTCTGCTAAGGCGGAGGAGTGTCGCCCCACATGCAAAATAAAATGAAAATAACATAACATTATTATTATTTTATTTTTACGGTACTGACACAGTTTTGATTAAGGGTCAGGGCGGGCGGAGCTGTCAGCCAGCAGGGGGAGGAGTGGTTTGTGCACTTAAGTGTGCATGACGATTTGGCAGGCTGTCTTGTGCTGGGCAAACAGTCATGCGCACTTTGCATGTTCTCTGCCCAGGCTGCATTACAGCCTGGGTGGACAGTATTCCCAGGCTACCACTCCCTCTCTGAGTGTCGATGCACGGTGCGCAGACCAATCACGACACTGCTACAGCGTCGTGATTGGCTAGGGAGCCTGGGTGCTTCCTGTTCCTGCCTCGTCGAAGTAAGAAGACCGAAGGAGGGGCGGCGGCAACCAAGTAAGTGCAGCCTACTTTTTTTAAACATCCCCCCTCCTGCCTACCCCCCTTCCTCGCCCGCCCCACCACCACAGTCCCATAGCAGCTGCAGTTTACCCACTATAACCTCTTCAACACAAACCTCTAAATAATAGTAGTTATGCCTCGTGGTAATGGTTTTATGTTGTTGGGTATCACCACTGGACTTAGAGGAAAACCAAGAGGGTGATTTAGTGTGCATATGTTGTTCAAAATGTCCTGGGTCTTCAGGAAAAGGGATTTTTTATCTTGGTGGAGACAAAAAGAGTAAGAAAAATTATATTTAAATGCACATTTCTGTCACTCTTACTCCTGATGATTGTCTGACCGATGGGCATTCTGCAAAAGTCATAGCAGAGCAGGAGTAATACAGGTGGAAGTCCATGGCTTATAGAGGTTTCCATGAGGACATAGGATATCTGTGAATCCTCTACAAGATGAGAATATATGTCAATTGTTGATGTAAGTCTATAATGAGTAGATTGTTTACGTTAAGAAAGTTCCTATGTCAGCCTTACTGCTATATAGAGCGCTCTCTTACTTCCAGCACATACATGTATGCACACACTGATGGACAAACACCACATTTCACAAACTAAAGGTGTGTTGCACTCTGTTTCTGCTCCCCCAGATAACTTATATCTGCAAATCAATCTCTGCTTATCTGCTGGAATAAAGCACTTTTAACTGTAGTCTCACCACATTTCAGGCCTGCGAGTAGAAACTAAAATTGATGTGAAAGAAGTAGACATGGGCCCTCTTCCAGGACCCCAAAACCTGTGGGGTTTTAGCACACGCTTTGTACTATACATTCTCCTAAACCACTGAGCCAAACTGGCAGCCTCCAAGTGAAGGGACTCCTTTGAACTTCATGCCTTGTGCAATTCTATGCGGAAACCATGACTCTTTTAGCAAAAATACAAAAGCCTTCCATTAGGGTTACTTTAAAGCTTCCCTCCACATTCCAGCGTACTATTTCTTTCCACTTATAAAAATACAGCATCCCTGAAAACAAAGGGACAGCCGAAGTGTGGTTCTTGCATCAGTGTGCACTAGACATTCAAATTAAAGCCAGACTTGTGTGTTCCCTCTCAGAGCCAGGGTGCTGGCGCACCGCAGGCCAAAATGTTGCTATTAGGACTTTCAAGCAGGCCTACCTCTGTGGCCTCGGTTCGCACCCATGCAACCCCTATGTATATCTTTGGGATGTGCTGGGTTTTAATGGGATACCCATAGTAATTTCAGTTTCCATTGCTGCAGGTGAAAAGCGAAATACCTAACTGTTGATGTGCATTCCTTTTGCTTAATAAAAGTTTCTCATCACTTTTTTATTGATACAGAGGTAAACAAACAAATATTCAGGAACACGAACTATAGAAAAATGTCCGGACTATACTGACTCTTGCAAAATAAGTTAATTATTCTCCTATATATTACATTGTGATTGAATTGTTTTTGTACCAACTTTTAACTACTTGAATGCACTAGATACTGCTACCGGGTTTGACTTATTAATGATTTTAATTATATGAACTATGTGACATGTTAAATTTTCTAAATATGTATTGTCTTGTTGCTTTTATGATTTTAAGTAATCGAATAAAGCTTGCTTTTGACTTTGACTTTGACTTGGACTCTTGCAATATTAAATATACATAATGTTTTTGTCTGCACCGGCTCCTATGTAATATTGGGGATTTTAGAGCACTTTGTGGGGGAGCCAAGTGGCCACTGCCTTTAATGGCAGGACTGTCCTAATGAGAGATAAGTGTACTGAGCAGTAGGTTAGGAAGTGCTAGTGCTAAAAATCATGAATGGGGGGAAATGTATGGCTCCCTAGGTAAAACTAAATATTGCCTTTGGACTATTGTTGGCAATTGGTGCTGCCACTAGGTGGCACTGCATGGCTGTTGATATACCGCACCTTATGGAAACATTAGCCCTAACAATAGATCCCTCCAAGGGGGGTTGGGAAGGGACCCCCATCTTCTTTTTGGATGCATTTGTGTGGATGAGACGAGAAGGGCTCATCTTGTGTCTCAGAACCTCCTGGGGATGCCTCATTTAAACTTTGTGGGAGACAGCCTTCTCTGTGATGGAACCCCAATTGTGGCATCTTCTGTCAATTTCTCATCAATAGTCAACCAACTCCAGTGTGTAGTTTGTTTTCTGTATAGTTAATAAAAACCGTAACAATTTACATAGCACAACGCTCTGCAAACATTGATTTAAAATAATTACCATTTTCTTAAAACTCATCATAAAACGTATAAAAGACAATTCATGAATCACTATTTACACATTTCACAAACATATAAAATAACCTATAATGTGAATATGTGTGACTAGACATTATCTGCTTCGATCTATTATTTGCTTCCTTTTTTTGGCCAAGAATACATCCATCTGGCTCCGAGCCCTGAGTCTGAAAAATATGAATGGCAGTAGTTCAATAGGTGATGTATTTAACTCAAGTAGTCAGTGATCCCACCTGTTTAATCTCCTCCTCATTTTGTCACTTTCGTTCCATATTGAGATGATCTCATTAAAGGGCTGCTGCTTTCAATAGCTGATCATGAGCTTGTAAAAACTTTATCATTCTACAGTTCATTTGGGAGTCAGTTGGATCCAGACCTCTAATGATGGCGGTTCTACACAGGCTTATTCCTCTATCAGGAAGGCTCTCTTTAAAAAAGTCAACCAACTCTGCCTTTCTCAGTGGTGTCAAGACTCCTTTATTTAGTTAGCTTTTTGTGAGTTTCATTAGAGAAGTGTGGCTCAATGGTTAGAGCAGCAGACCCTGATGCAGTAGTCTGGCCGGGACCAGGGTTCAATTCCCACCTCGGCGGGTCTCGGGCTCAATTTCCTCGGACCTGATCATTCTCGCCTCGGTGCCTATTCTAATCATGAGTCCCACTCTGCACCTCTGGGCAATAGCTTGCTTAATCTCTACAACGGCCCCAACAACGCTGAGGATCCCTGACTTCACCTTGGGGGTGCCCAGGTGAAGGACTGGACTTTTAAGAACCAGCGGTGCCAGGGAACAACACCTGAAACCTTCGTAGGATACCTGTTCGGCGCACAAGTGACAGAGACACGGGACACTTCCTTCGGCGTCAAAGATCAGCGTTTATTACTGCAGGGATGCAAAAGTCATGGGAAGTACAACAGCGTGTAGGTTCCAAGAGTCTGCTTCAAATTGCAAATGCGGATCGCTCCTTTTATACACATTTTCAGCATTCAATAACGTAACGAACAAAAGGTTACAACTCAGTTCCCATAATAAACTTAAAAGGGCTTCATTCATGGTGTCGGAAACCCAGAACATAATCACAGTAACATTTGTCGGTTCCCAACTGTAAAAACACATTATCCTGCTGCTATGCACATTCCACTCTAGTTGTAAAAGGACGAGAGTAAGAGACAGGAACAGGTGCAAGGAAGTCAGACAACAGAAGAAGAAGGAGTGTGGGGGTAATATCGGAAGCGCAATCCCAGGATCAAAGGATTCAAGCCGAGCGCATGCAAGGCTGAAACAATAGGCCAACGTGGGAAGATTACCCAGCTGCGGAGCCATCTGTCTCTGCCGTGTTATCCCCCAGTCTTGGGAATCACAGGGTCATGAGGCGGACATTTGCCTGTTCGCTGACTACGTGAGGGCAAGAAACAAAATGGATGCCGTATCTAAAATGGAACCCGAGGGTTCAAATGAAGAAACCTGTAAATAAGACGAACCCTTCTAAGTAGCGTAGCGAAAATGCGTACACCTATTAATCTCGTCATTTACGGTTCATAGATACCACACTCGCTAGCATCGTAACGGTTCTCATTGGTCCTCAGATGCTCCTTTTGCCCTCATGTAGGCAAGCACTAGTCGGAATCATAATCAATTTCGATATTCATCAGATCATTCAAGTGTTGCTGGAACATCATCTTATTCATCAATGTCTCGCCGGTAACAGATGGCCTTCTTATACACGTTGTAGCACAAAGGCCACATAAGGCAGGACCACACTGCACACAAAGACAACACGTGAACAGAAACGTCACAACAACCCCTATAATCATCAGAATTTTCCAACCCCAAGTTGACATCAGACCCCAAAACCATCCTAGAAGCGTCCAATCTCCCTCGTCCACGTGTATGGACTCAGAGACTTTATGCAACTTCAAGATGGCTTCATAAGCCGTTGGAGCGTTATCAGGTATGAAAATGCAGCAGCTCGAATGGATGACCTTACACACACCACCTCTGTCTGCTAGTACTACGTCTAGAACCATACGGTTCTGTAGCGTCATAAGCCTATCCGCTTGAAGCTCTGCTGTCAGATTACCAAGGGCGCTTGCAGTTATGTTAGCAGTTGCTTCCACTACACGAGTTAACTGTCTCAGATTCCTGCTATTGACCATAGGGCCCCAAAACGGTAGGAAACCCTTAAAGAAATCTCCTGCTTCTTGACTGGCAGTATCTTCTTTACTAATGACACCTCTCACAACTCTAGTTTTGTGGTAATCTGAGGCAACAGTGAAAGTCGGAGGCAAAAGATTCGCGATATAGCAGGTACCCGAGAAGTCATGAGGTAACCACGTATATGCGCGATCATAACATACAAAATAGGTACCCTTGGCAGTCAGAAAGACAGGGGAAGAGAGCATTGGTAAAACGTAAGTATCAACACAAGCACTCTTCCCAAGCTGAGCTCTCGGATTGCGACCAAGACCTTGCAGACAGAAATGACCGAGATGAGGTATGATCCAGACTGGAGATGAGCTTTTAAACTGCCTATCATTCACTGATGTACTATACTCGACCTCACTCAGATCCTTATAAGCTCGCACCTCTTTCTCTGGGATAAGTGTTGCGTCAAAAATATCTCTATTTAAATCTGCAATGGCTATCGCCAAAGACTTGTGGTACGGGCCAGGACCAAGGTCTGCAGAGCGAGGCTCTCGATGGGGGTAGGAATCTAGTGCACTACGGAACATGGTCTGGAATGCTCGAGCTGACCCCTGGGGGCTATAAGGAAGAACAAAATACGGAATACCCTTATCCATTTTATGTGGCATTAACCCACATACCCAACAATTGGTAGTGTTCATCACCAACTGATGCTGATGTAGAAGTTGAACAAAAGAATTGTTCATAAATTCCGCACGTCTGACCTGTTCATGTTGGGGCAGAAGATGAAAGGAATGTGGAGACATAGTGGAAACAGAATTTAAATCATGGGAAGGAGGAGTAGGTAAAGTAGAAGGCAGCAATGATTGAAAACCAAAATATACTCCACCCACCAGCAGCATAGAAACAGTTAGGAACAACATAAAAACCTGTAACAAAAAACATTTTTTTCGATATGTCTTGTGCAATTTGGATCTTTGCGCCACCATTTTCTCAATTTCCAACAGCTTAGAGGACTCCATCTTCTAAAAACCGTCCGTGACATTCTTGACGCACTTCGTTCTGAGTAGCGATTATCAATCCCCAGGAGTTCCCAGAAATCGACAAAAGTAATCGACCTAGTGTCAGATACCTGCTAAACAGGAGGAAGTACCCGCACGGCCCTACGGTTAACCCAGATGAAAAGGTTTTTAATCAATATACGCCTCCTAGCTGTAAGGAAAAAGGTACACAATATATATATATATATATATGTAATGTCCTCAATTTTTATGGCAACAATAGAGGTGATGTAGATTCAAAAAAAAAAAATAATAATAATTTATTAGTCTGTTAGCGCGGTCGAAGAAAGTATCGACTTCTTCCGGGGCGAGTCTGCTCTTCAAACAGTGGATCAGACGGCAAAAGAGTGTTCGATTGTCCACGCAATTGTTCAGAACTTGAATTCTCCAATGCTGCTGAAAGAGGGTTAACTTCGGATGGTTCAACAGGGGTGTCGGGTCTTACTGTGTTATCTCCTACAAGCTGCGCGTCACTAAACGGCACGTAACTTAGAGGGACGTAAGTTTCAGACGAACCGAATCCTTTTCTGATCCAACTATCTGCTGGCAATGGGAGCGGAACTTTCTTGGTGTGGGTGGCATGCACCCAATGTTTTCTCCCTTCCAGCCGAACCGCAGTCCTCGTTGCCAGCAACACCTGGTAAGGTCCCACGAACCTTGGCTCAAGATTTCGTTTTCGTCCAAAGTTGCGGGTAAGAACCCAATCACCTGGTTGGAGCCGATGACCAGGACCCTCTGTTTGTGCCGGTAGAGCCTCAAAGACCTGTTGATGAATCAAACTCAATTTAGCAGTCAGATCATAGAGATAGTCAATTAACATTGGATATTCAAGTCTGTCAAATTCTTTAGGCCTCGGAACTCCCCAAATGTTCGCAGGACGGCCGAACACAATCTCATATGGGCTGAGCCCTACTCGAGAGTGCACAGTCGCCCTGGTCGATAA
This sequence comes from Lissotriton helveticus, assembly GCF_964261635.1. Classification (NCBI taxonomy): domain Eukaryota; kingdom Metazoa; phylum Chordata; class Amphibia; order Caudata; family Salamandridae; genus Lissotriton; species Lissotriton helveticus. The sequence goes on along the minus strand of NC_136059.1, from coordinate 83,589,837 downwards.
GAGAGCTAAAAGCAAAGCGTCGGGCCATGATAGACCAGTCGTTGCCTGGATTTTGGCAAGTTTCAGTTTCAGAGTGCCATTATATCTTTCCACTAAACCCGCAGACTGAGGATGATTAGCACTATGAAACTTCTGATTTATGCCAAGACCACGACATACACTCTTCATTACACTTCCCACAAACTCACTTCCGTTATCTGACCATACAATCCGTGGCATTCCATACCTGGGGAAATATTCTTTGAGTAGAACCTTTGCTGTGGACAGGGCAGTATTATCCTTTAGGGGGTAGGCCTCAATCCATCTGGAGAACGCGCGAACTTCAAATTATTGCATCTCTCCATGTGGATAAAGTCTAACTGAATAATTTCAAAGGGACATGTGGGAGGAGCAAAATGACCACGTGGAGTGGGGGTGCCCTTGCCAGGATTATACATCAAACATACCATGCAATTTTTAACCACTCTCTCCGCACATTTAGTAATTCCATCATTCTTCCATACGGGCGACAGCAACCTACATATGCCTTTCGTATTAATGTGTGATGTACCATGAGCCATAGTAGTGGCTGGGTGACTCGCTCCTCTCTAACAAGCCGAGTGGTCGCTCCCAGTGCCTCTGCTGAGACCTGGTATCGTAGCGCTGCATTGCATTGCTCACAAGCTGCCTCTCGCTGCATTGCCTCATAAGCTGCTTCTCACCTGCCTGCCTGTGCCCAGCTAGCGCTAAAAAGCATTGTCGCTGTATATCATTTTGACTGCACTGTATTTTAACGTGTTTAGCGCATCAGCCTTCAGCGCTCCGCTTATTGCCTGCAAAGTTGATTTTTTATATTGCCTGCTTGTGCCCAGTTGCTTTTGGACTCATTGGCGCTGTGTTCTTAGTTTCTGCTGTTGTTTACGTGGTTTGCGCATTGTGCTCCGCTCTGTTCCCCCCCTCCGCCTCCATTTTGTTTATTTGTTGTGCTCGCCGTCCTCGTGTGCCCGCCCCGCCTCCCAGCTGAGACGCCCTCCCACTGTCCAGAAGTAGCGCTCCTCACCCTTCGCTCACCGTGACTCGCTCCTCTCTAACGAGCCGAGTGGTCGCTCCCAGTGCCTCTGCTGAGACCTGGTATCGTAGCGCTGCATTGCATTGCTCACAAGCTGCCTCTCGCTGCATTGCCTCATAAGCTGCTTCTCACCTGCCTGCCTGTGCCCAGCTAGCGCTAAAAAGCATTGTCGCTGTATATCATTTTGACTGCACTGTATTTTAACGTGTTTAGCGCATCAGCCTTCAGCGCTCCGCTTATTGCCTGCAAAGTTGATTTTTTATATTGCCTGCTTGTGCCCAGTTGCTTTTGGACTCATTGGCGCTGTGTTCTTAGTTTCTGCTGTTGTTTACGTGGTTTGCGCGTTGTGCTCCGCTCTGTTCCCCCCCTCCGCCTCCATTTTGTTTATTTGTTGTGCTCGCCGTCCTCGTGTGCCCGCCCCGCCTCCCAGCTGAGACGCCCTCCCACTGTCCAGAAGTAGCGCTCCTCACCCTTCGCTCACCGTGACTCGCTCCTCTCTAACGAGCCGAGTGGTCGCTCCCAGTGCCTCTGCTGAGACCTGGTATCGTAGCGCTGCATTGCATTGCTCACAAGCTGCCTCTCGCTGCATTGCCTCATAAGCTGCTTCTCACCTGCCTGCCTGTGCCCAGCTAGCGCTAAAAAGCATTGTCGCTGTATATCATTTTGACTGCACTGTATTTTAACGTGTTTAGCGCATCAGCCTTCAGCGCTCCGCTTATTGCCTGCAAAGTTGATTTTTTATATTGCCTGCTTGTGCCCAGTTGCTTTTGGACTCATTGGCGCTGTGTTCTTAGTTTCTGCTGTTGTTTACGTGGTTTGCGCGTTGTGCTCCGCTCTGTTCCCCCCCTCCGCCTCCATTTTGTTTATTTGTTGTGCTCGCCGTCCTCGTGTGCCCGCCCCGCCTCCCAGCTGAGACGCCCTCGCCCCTCCCCCTCCACCATCCATATATGACAGTTCTTCCCGCGCGCAGCGTCCACGCGCAGCGACCGCGCCCAACCCGCGCCGAAGGTGCGCCAAAGGTAAGCCCGTCTACGCCCGTCCGCGCCTGGCCCGCGCCCAGCGCCAAACCCCCTGCCCCTCGCGCTGCCCAGCCCCCCCGCGTTACCTACGATGCCGCCACCCTCCTAGCCCTTAACCCCGGTCGCGCCCCCTATTGCGTCCATGCCGCTCCTGGACGCACCCATGGACCGTTCTCCTGCCTCTCCTGCAAATTTAGCGGCACCGACAACATCTCCGCTACGACCACAACACAGATTCCCGACCCCAACCACCTAGAATGCATCCTTCTCAACACCCGCTCGGTCCACAGGCACGCCATTGACCTTTGGAACCTACTAGACACCATCTCTCCTGACGTCGCCTTCCTAACGGAAACATGGATGAACGCTTCCTCCGCCCCTGACATCGCCATCGCTATCCCTGATGACTATAAGATCACACGCAAGGACCGCACCGACCATACAGGAGGAGGAATCGCTATCGTCCATAAGAAATCAATCCGCATCTCAACCAGCTCTGACGCCAACCTCGCTAACTCCGAACACCTTCACTTCCAGATCTACATCGACCCCAAAACCACACTCCGAGGCACCCTCCTCTACAGACCACCAGGACCCCGCGCAAAATTCAGTGAAGACATCACGGACTTCATCACCCCACACGCGCTCCCCTCCAAAGACTACATCCTTCTGGGAGACCTCAACTTCCACCTTGAAAAGATCAACAACCGCAACACCGCCACCCTCTTGGACAACCTCGCCAACCTCGGACTTAAACAACTGGTCACTTCCCCCACCCACATCGCAGGTCACACACTCGACCCCATCTTCACCTCCAGCAACCATGTCTCCTTCAGCCACACTACGGATCTCCTCTGGACTGACCACAGCTGCGTTCACTTCACCTACAACAAGCCGAAACCCATCATCCACCTCCAACCAACTCTACAAAGAAACTGGAACAAAATCACCACGGAGCAGATCTCCACATCGCTCCTTCAAACCTCCCCAGCCCTCTCTTCTAACGCCAACGAAGCCGCCTCCAACCTCACCCTTTGGTTATCCAACACCGCCGACACCTTAGCACCACTGAAAAAACGTCAACACAAACTTGGCATCAAGAAAGCCTCATGGTTCAACGATGACCTCAAGAAGTCCAAGAAACTGTGCCGCTCCCTTGAAAAGGCCTGGAAAAAAGACCCATCCACCAGCACCAAGGACGCCTTCAAAAGCGCCATCCGTACTCACCACCAACTGATCCGAAAAGCCAAGAAAACAGCATTCAAGGATCGACTTGACAACAACGCCCACAACAGCAAGGAACTTTTCAACATCGTCAAGGAATTTTCCAACCCCTCGGCCAACTCCAACGACATCACCCCCTCTCAAACCCTCTGCGATTCCCTAGCCTCTTTTTTCCACAACAAGATTGCTGACATCCACAACAGCTTTGACAACCAACCCGGAAGCCAACCCACCCTACCATCAGCTGACCATCTTCCCCCTGTTAACACCCTTAACGCCTGGAACCCAATCTCCACTGAGGACACCATCCGCCTGATGAATTCCATCCACTCTGGATCCCCCACAGACCCATGCCCTCACCACATCTTCAACAAAGCAGACTCCATCATAGCTCCGCACCTCCGAGACGTCATCAACTGCTCCTTCAACTCCGCTACCTTCCCAGAAGACTGGAAACACGCTGAACTCACCGCCCTTCTGAAAAAACCAACAGCAGACCCCACCGAACTCAAAAACTACCGCCCCATCTCGCTTCTTCCATTCCCGGCCAAAGTCATCGAGAAAGCTGTCAACAACCAGCTCGCCGCCTTCCTCGAAGCCAACAAATCCCTCGACTCCTCACAATCTGGCTTCCGAGCCAAACACAGCACTGAGACCGCCCTCATCGCAGCAACAGACGACATTCGAACTCTACTGGACAATGGAGACACAGTCGCCCTCATCCTCCTCGACCTCTCTGCAGCCTTCGACACAGTCTGCCACAGCACCCTTTTACAACGCCTCAGAAACATCGGAATCCAAGGAAAGGCACTGGAATGGATCACCTCGTTCCTCACCGGAAGAACCCAGAGAGTCCGCCTCCCACCATTCAAGTCCGAGGCCTCTGAAATCATCTGCGGCGTACCACAAGGATCCTCACTCAGTCCCACCCTCTTCAACGTATACATGAGCCCCCTCGCGGCCATCGCCCGCCAACACAACCTCAACATCATCTCTTACGCGGATGACACTCAACTGATCCTATCTCTCACCAAGGACCCCAGCACCGCCAAAACTAACCTACACGAAGGAATGAAAGAAGTTGCCGAATGGATGAAACAAAGTCGTCTGAAATTGAACTCAGACAAAACAGAAGTCCTCATCTTAGGTACATCCCCCTCTGCATGGGACGACTCTTGGTGGCCGGAAGCCCTCGGAAATGCACCCATCCCAACAGACCACGCACGGAACCTTGGCGTCATCCTGGATTCTTCACTCTCAATGAACAGACAAATCAGCGCCGTATCCTCTTCCTGCTTTAACATTCTTCGCATGCTCAGAAAAACATTTCGCTGGATCCCCTCCGAAACAAGGAAAACAGTCACCCACGCTCTAGTCACGAGCCGACTGGACTACGGAAACACCCTCTACGCAGGTACCACCGCTAAACTCCAGAAGAAACTACAACGAATCCAAAACGCCTCAGCCAGGCTCATATTAGACATCCCACGCAACGAACACATCTCTGGTCACCTTAAAGACCTCCACTGGCTACCCGTCAATAAGAGGATTACTTTCCGTCTGCTTACCCACGCACACAAATCACTCTACGACATCGGACCAGATTGCCTCAACTCTCGACTGTCCTTCTACACCCCCTCCCGCCAACTTCGCTCTTCCAGCCAAGCCTTCGCCACTGTACCTCGCATCAACAAGACCACCATGGGAGGCAGATCCTTCTCATACCTGGCTGCCAAAACATGGAACTCACTCCCCGCTTACCTTCGCCTCACCCAGAATCACCTAGCGTTCAGAAAGCAGCTTAAAACGTGGATATTTGACAAATAATCCTCCTCCCCTTCCTAAGCGCCTTGAAACCCTCTGGGTATGTAGTGCGCTATATAAATCTTATGACTTGACTTGACTTGAGTAACAACAGCAAGCACGTATGCATCTGGTAACATCCATCTCTGTTTTTCCGACAAATCAACCCAACATCCATTCTCGTCTAACTTTCCCGTACTTTCTTTCCACTGAGTCTTTTCCATCTCAGTAGCTTCATTCTGTATCTTCTTCACACTCTCAACTGTGTCCTCACACATACTAGTCTCCGCTGGCCATCTTACTGAACTCGCAACGTACATTCGATTTGTCAGATCTCTAGCCGTCTCCTTCGCAATCTCATCCGCAAACGCATTACCGCGACCAACATCATCCGTCACCTTCCGATGCACACTACATTTGATTATTGCCACCTCTTTAGGCAATGTAAGTGCGTCCAAAAGGTCATTCACAAGCTGTCCGTGCTGAATCTTCGTACCATGCGACGTCAAAAATCCTCTTTCTCTCCACAATCGACCAAAACTATGCGCCACACCAAAAGCATACTGGCTGTCTGTAAACACATTCACCCGCTTCCCTCTGGACAACACACACGCTCTCGTCAGGGCGATCAACTCAGCCGCTTGGGCCGAATTCTGACTCAATCTCGCAGATTCCACAACCGTACTCAATGTTACTACAGCATACGCAGTCGTCACATCACCATTTGGTAACTTAAAACATGAACCATCCACATATAAAGTACCATCGGGATCCACCAATGGAGTGTTTTTCAGGTCAATACGACCCTTCGTCTCCTCTTCAGTTCTCAAATAGCAATCATGTGGTGTTACATCACTTAATTCCATGTCGATCGGCAACAACGTTGCTGGATTCAACACATTACACCGTTTTATCCGTATGTGACTTGCCAATAACGTCAACTCATATCCAGACAACCTTGCGCTCGTCAAATGTTGGGTTTTCGTTCGGTTCAAGAGAGTGTCGACTGCATGCGGGACCTTCACCGTGAGCATATTATCCATGACCAGACCTGCGGACTGTCGAATGGACGCCGCAGCTGCCGCTGTTGCTCTCAAACAACTCGGCAAAGCTCTAGCTACTGGGTCTAAGGTCGAAGAAAAATATGCACATGGACGCTGTTTGTCGCCAAATTGTTGTGTCAGAACACTCAACGCACAACCGTCCCTCTCGTGAACATAAAGTGTGAACGGCTTATTGTAATCAGGAGTACCCAACACAGGAGCCGAACACAACGCATCACGCAATTCAGAAAAACTTTTCTGACACTCTTCAGTCCATGGCAAAGGAGATGAAACATCCTTGCACGTAAGGGCTATCAATGGTTTCGCCGACAATGAAAAATTTGGAATCCATTGTCTGTAGTATGACGTAATACCTAGAAAGGCACGTACATCTCTCTGAGTCTTTGGCACAGTCATTCGAGCAATCGCTGCAATTCTCTCTGGGGTCAACCTTCTCCCATCCTTTGACAGTAAGTGACCTAAGTAGGTTACTTCTTGACAACAATATTGTAGCTTAGAAGGTGACACCTTGTGATGTAAGTCGCATAGGTGCTGCAACAATGATACTGTAGCGGTTTTGCAAATAGCCTCTGTATCAGCTGCCACTAATAGGTCGTCAACGTATTGAACTAAGGCTGCGCCTGTCGGCAACACAAATGCATCAAGCTGACTTTTAAGTGCTTGGCTATAGATCGATGGACTCTCACAGTAGCCCTGTGGTGCGCGTTTAAATCTAAAACTGCGACCACCCAGTGAAAATCCGAATAGGTCTCTGCTTTCCTCAGCGATCGGAATACTAAAGAAAGCATTCTTTAGATCGATTACCGTGAACCAGGAGGCAGAAGCCGGAATCAGGGTCAACAAAGCCGTGATGTCAGGCACCACAGGAAACTGGGGAATCACGATTTTATTTACTTCTCGTAAATCAATTACAAAGCGGTACACAGGAGGTTTAGTTGGATCTGTGCGTTTCAAAATCGGTAACACAGGACTATTACACACATTGCCTCGAGTTTCTTCAATGACATCCTTTTCGATCAGGTCATAAATGATCGCTAATAGTGCTCGCTCACCATCAAAAGAGATACGATACTGTGGTATACGTGGGAAACGCACATTCGATTTCAACTGAACCACATAAGGTGGGATGTTCAATAAGCCTACATCATTGGGACCCGTAGCCCATAACGACGCAGGAAGGGAACTCAATTCCGGTGGGAACTTATCAATTGATAAGTACATAGGAGAGATCGCTCTCTGACCTAATGTAAGCTCCACTCCCGCAGGAGAGCAGTACAAAGTCGCATATAACCGTTTTAACAAATTCAAGCCCAAAAGATTCTCACCACAACCAGTAGATAAAATCAATGGGGCCTCTAGCTCATGAGGACCAATCGTGAGGGACAATGGGCTAGAGACAGGATTGCTAACAGGGGCGCCAGAGAATCCAATGGAAACATTTGTTAAGCCGGACAAAGGTGTGCCAGGGAGTTTCGAATGCATGATGGAACTTTTCGTCGCACCAGTGTCTAACAGAAAAGGCTCAACTACGCCAGATGTAGCAACTGCGACGTAAGGCCCACTCTGATCAACCGGAACTGATACTACTCCCTCTCTCTGTCGGTGGCTGTCCTAGTAGTGGTTACCTGCATCAATCTCATGTTCGATGTAACAATCGTCCACATGATACTGTGCTGATTTATCGGACCTCACATTTCGTTGGTCAAAATAATTATTCGCGTCTGATGGGGTATGAGGGCGCTCATGATTTTGATTTTGAGGGGCACCGCGGCCTCTACCTCGGGGTGCTTGTTGAGGACCACCACGACCCCCTCGTGCCGACACACCGTTAAGCCGGTCACGCAAAGCTGGACAATCATATTTTATATGGCCCTCTCTTCTACAATATGCACACTGATTATACCCAAGCGTAGATCTAAAGTCGGAGAAGTCAGATCGTGACTGCATCCTGGAAGATTGTAATTGTGGTCGATATTGCTGTTGCGAATCATTTTGATTTGAACGTGGAGGATACGCTTGCTGTAACAAAACCTTCGTTTTAAGCTCCTTCGTTTTCTTGTCTGAACGATCACTTTCTTCCTTTTCCCTATTCTCATAGTATTGAGCTGTCGCTAATATTTGAGCAGTAATTGAAACCGCCCAAGCACTTTCGGAATTTTTCAATTTGTTGCATAGCTCAGGCAACAAATTCAATACAAATTTATCAACAAATAACCGTTGGCCTCCCTCGGTGCCCATATCCTGACCACTATGATCGACAAATGCCTCTTCGAATCTGGTAAAGAAATCGGAGACACTCTCGACCTTCTTTTGCTTACAAGCTGCTAATTTATCCCAGTTCACCCTCATCGCTGGCATAATCGTTTTTATGAACGTAATGATTCTTTGGGGCAGATCCGTAATTAACTGCTCAGGCTTAGCCCCACCCACTTGTCGGCCATCGGCCGCTATTATTGCAGCCCAATCACCGCCTAACTCATTCGCATGGTTTTCTTGGCGAATTTTCGCCCAAATCGGTTGTGGTACGACATTGCCAAACAGCATGTCGATGTCCGCAAGATTCATAATAGTAGCGTCTACCAGTTGAGACAACTCCTTATAATAACCCGCCGGATTTTTGCGTGGATCAGGCAAGGACTGCTTCACCTGTAAGACTTCTGATCGCTTCCATGGGAGGTGTATCCAAACTCTTTGGAAATGTGGCAGAACCGCAGGATTTCCACCAGGATTACCTGGCATCCATACTGGCGGAACCTCTCTCATAGGATACTGACCAGGAGTCGCTTTCCAATTGTCGGAGTCGTCATCAAACGACACTCGAGGAGGCACTGTGGATCTATAGGCTAACAATCGCTCTAAGGCACGTCGTACCTCTCCACCTACTATCGTACCGTTCGAAAATTGACTCTGAAGTTCAATCATATCGGGCGTTAGATCATCTAAATCATCACTATACCATTGTTCTCTCAAAAAGTTACACATTTCTTCGAACACGAATCTCTGCGTAGGCTCATTAAACTGAGAAAACGTGTCGAAAACCATGCGTGGAGGGTAGTTAGCAGGGTGTCTTATCCACCTACGCGCCATATTCGCTAACGTTGCACTCTCCCTTCCACCAGGGATTTGACTTCGTCTCTGGGGAGTTTCAGAAACATCGGATGGAAATAACTGCCCAAGAAGTGGTGAATAGAGGGTAGCAACAGTATTAGGGATACGGTTACGAACAGAAGGAGAAGAAGAAAGAAGAACAGGAGCAACAACATTAGAAGTGAAAGTAGGAACAGCGGGGGTAGTCAAGGTAGTTGGAGTAGCAGAAACTAGAGGCTGAGGAGGTACAGGCAAAGGAGCAGTTGGAGGGACAAACACAGGACCAACAACGGGTTGAGCAGCAGCCGCTTGAATAACGGGAGGGACAACAGGAGGAACTATAGGAGCCGTAGTATCCTGTGCATAAGGAGGTGGTGATTTCAATAAATATGCTAGCAAAGGATCCTCTTTCGCTTCTTTCGCGTCTTCGTTCTTTTTATCAGAACTAGGCGATAAAACCGGATAACATTTATCCACCTTCATATGATGCAGTCTGGTGCAATTTTCTATCTCTTTTTCTACTTTATCCCGCTGACATTGCTGCACGACTTGCATTATCGGAATGATACCCTCTCTTCGATTCTTCTTAAGCTGTTTGATTTCTTTCTGCTTGGCCTCTTTACGCCATAACCGAAGGGAATCAAACATAGCTGGCCTAGCTTTCTTCTTAAATAATTTAGCTTCTAGATTATCTAAAATCTCCATTTCAAAACTTCCGTGTGGTGGCCAACTAAAGACACCATCCTTTCTCGTATAACGGACCCAACAGTCATTATATATAATAGGGCCCACACCATGTCGACTATAGAGCTCATATATCGGGGTTCCAACTGGAGGTATCGGACACGAGTCCTCCAACCGGGAATCCTTGTTGCAACATTTGAAGAAACCAATGAAACCACTACGGCTAGGCATCATGCACACTAACCAAGTATCAAACTTCAAGGGTTACCAAAGTACTAAATCTTCGTGAAAGACAAAACCCTCGGTTTTTGGCAATTGCAACTGTCAAATAACAACTAAGGACCAACAACTAAGCACCACAAATGCAATGGAACCATGCAAACAACTAAGCACCAACAACTAAGGACTGGGAGCGACCCACAAATACTTAACTGAGAGCTCGATGGCGTCACCAGGAAGGCCCGTCTATCGTCTCGCCATACAAAGGACTACGCCAGGCACCAAAACAGGTCGACAGTCAGAGCATCGATCCGTTGCAGCCGTCAGGAGGCGGGAATCTTCGCGGGAAAAATCTTTGGACCACTTATTTCGACAACAGGATCGATGAAGCGGGGTGCACCTTTTCCTCGGAGATTTCACACGAAGTTCCTCGCAATCGTCAGGTTTTGGACCGGTACCGCTGATGTCGCCCCACGTTGGGCGCCATCTGAAGGACTGGACTTTTAAGAACCAGCGGTGCCAGGGAACAACACCTGAAACCTTCGTAGGATACCTGTTCGGCGCACAAGTGACAGAGACACGGGACACTTCCTTCGGCGTCAAAGATCAGCGTTTATTACTGTAGGGATGCAAAAGTCATGGGAAGTACAACAGAGTGTAGGTTCCAAGAGTCTGCTTCAAATTGCAAATGCGGATCGCTCCTTTTATACACATTTTCAGCATTCAATAACGTAACGAACAAAAGGTTACAACTCAGTTCCCGCAATAAACTTAAAAGGGCTTCATTCATGGTGTCGGAAACCCGGAACATAATCACAGTAACATTTGTCGGTTCCCAACTGTAAAAACACATTATCCTGCTGCTATGCACATTCCACTCTAGTTGTAAAAGGACGAGAGTAAGAGACAGGAACAGGTGCAAGGAAGTCAGACAACAGAAGAAGGAGTGTGGGGGTAATATCGGAAGCGCAATCCCAGGATCAAAGGATTCGAGCCGAGCGCATGCAAGGCTGAAACAATAGGCCAACGTGGGAAGATTACCCAGCTGCGGAGCCATCTGTCTCTGCCGTGTTATCCCCCAGTCTTGGGAATCACAGGGTCATGAGGCGGACATTTGCCTGTTCGCTGACTACGTGAGGGCAAGAAACAAAATGGATGCCGTATCTAAAATGGAACCCGAGGGTTCAAATGAAGAAACCTGTAAATAAGACGAACCCTTCTAAGTAGCGTAGCGAAAATGCGTACACCTATTAATCTCGTCATTTACGGTTCATAGATACCACACTCGCTAGCATCGTAACGGTTCTCATTGGTCCTCACAGGAGTGGACTCCTCACAGGGAAAGGCCAGGAAGGGTTCCTCTGCGATATTCGTACAAGAGCACGACTACCCGTAGGCATCTCGGCGCTAATCATTTCATCATCATATTCATCATTATCTTTAGGTTCTTTGGGCAAACCGTGTGCTTATAATTCCCTCTCACTCTCTGTTAAAGATGGTGCAGGAGAATGGGTCCTAATGCCTAGGGAGGTATCCGCCTGGGTGGCAGAAAGCAAGCGAAGGAAGATGGGGCAGGCTGGGAACCCCAGGATGAATGTCAACTGCAGCCTGCATCCGTGCAGCACGCAGAACTCCACGAAAAAGAGAACATGTGTCCCTGTAGTCTGCAAAACCCTACAAAATTGTTCTGGTTAAAAACCACACTTTAACAGTATATGGCATCTTGTTCCATCTGGTACCTTCAAGGTGAGGAAAAAAATTGGAAAGTTCTCACGTTCTCTGAAAGTTCTGCAAGTTGATGCGGGCCTGATGTACAGGTGCGCATGCGCAGCATCACAGTGCGATGGAAACCAAAGGGCTCTTGTCACCAGATTCTCAGATGAAGAGAGCACAGTGATGGTCATCCCACCGCAATCCCACAGAGAGAGAGTCCTCCCAGGCATTTCTTTGGATTCACGGACAAGCATCTTCCAACAATCAGTGAATCCCCTGAAAAACATGTCAAGCTCCTCTCATCAAGGTGACCTCAACCCATTACAATTAATATCCAAGGAAAGCACACTGCTATGGAAAATGTAGGACTGTGCAAGTATTTTTGTTTTGTTTGGGAATCTTTCCACCTAGGCAAAGGCGTGCTCGACTTAATGGGTATTTGGTGCAGAGGATAGGGCATGGCAATCAGGTGCCACTAGTCTACTGGCAGACCCTGCACAGGTGGGTAGAGTTTCCTGCTACTGCTCAATTTTTAAAACTTCCTGAGCTTTGTATTTTGTGGAGCCCTCAAAGTTTAAAAACTATTCATAAATTTGACTGCACACAACCCTAGAGTTTTACTTTCAAAATGGGAAGCAGGGAAGGTCTGCAGGACAGAGACCCGTCTTAGAAGTTAACATTAATTTAACATAACTTGGAGTTTTTGTCTGACCCTCACACATGAAGGGCTATTCCTCTTGTCCAGCTCACGTTTCTGCTCCTGATTTGATGTCTGGCCTCCCTACTTAGAGTTTGCTCCTTCCTGGGAGTATTTTGGTTTCTCTTCTTACTTTGTTAAATGAGTTGTATCATTCCACTGCTGATATCAGGGAACTGTTTTTCATTTTGTATGTGTACACTATTTGGCATGTGGCACCCAATGGGAGAACTGGGTCCTTTTTGATACATTCAGTATTTGCTCCCTTCCCTCACACCCTATTTTTTGTGTCAGCTCCTGTCCTTCCAACTTTCTTGCAGTTTTTCCTACTGTTCCTCTCTCTTTTCTGTACCCCACACCCATTTCTCTCACCGCTGACACCCCTCTATGTTTTTGTCTATGTCTATCGTGCTGCATATACATTTTCCCTCCTGTTGGCTCCCCTGACAGTGCCGCCCTGGGGTAAAGTATCCTCTTTCATCTACTGCCCTTGATCATCCCAAAATGGCCGCCAGACAGGCATGCTGTGTGAGGCCAGCAATGTGCATCCAATGGTGCGTTTCCCAACACCCATATTACCTCCTGGGATTCCACCCACATGTTCCTGCCCCTTCACTACCTGTAACTTGTCCAGTGCTTCCCAAAGACCGAGGACCAATGAAGGCTGCAAATGACAAATGAGAGAAAACAAAAAAACCCTCTCAAGTGATGTTATTTCATAACTGGATGAAAGAGTGTGTTTTAAAGAATGTGTGTGAGCATGTGTTAATGTGCATATGCGTGTGTGTCAGTGTGTGTGTGTGTGCATTCAGGTAAAAGCATGTTTGTGAGTGTGTGAGCACACCCATGTGTGTGGATGTTTGTATGTGTGACTGACTGTGTGAGCTGCTTCCTGGCCATGGCATGTTTGGTAGTAATTGCTGGCATTTTGGGGTCCTCCATGCAGGTGATACTGGAATATTGGTAGTAATTATTAATAGTTAGGAAAGCCATGCTTATGGAAATACCACGCGTACGCAGACTGGAAGCATGGCTGCCCTGCCAAATACAACTGAGAATACCACCAACAATTTGTTTGCAAGTGAGATGGACTGGCCTTGTTCAGTGCTTGTTATAAAGGGTCGTTCCCCTCATAGTTCATTTACTTTGGCCCATTGAGCACAAGCCCTGCGCTTTGTATTGTGCAGTTATTATTTTAAGCATTCCATTCCATCACGTATATCATGAGTTAGTCTGGAGAATAAAATTGCGTAGTGGACTTGTAGTACCAAATGGGTAACTATTATCATTATATTATTATTAATACATTTATAAAGGGCATGATTTCTAAAAAGTGGCGTCCTCTCCCTAAGATTGCCTGGATGAGTCATTATGTTGATGCTCAGCAATCCTAGTCAAACGTAAGTTATTTAAACAACAAGTACATGTACTGTTTGTATACGTCTTCATCAGTTTCCTCAACTTTAGAGGGTGGCTTATGGTACATAACTGAGTGGGAGGAGTATTCCAAAGGCTGGAGGCTGCACAGGAGAAGCCATCATGGTCTGTGTTTAGGAATTTGAGGAAGTCTCAAGGGGTAAGTGCTTGAAGAACGCAAACCGCGGACAGCCACACTCACGCCAATCGTACCTGTTACATAGGTAGGACATGATTCATAGATAGCTTTAGGACAAGAAGTCAGAGCTGTACATTTAATCAAAAAACCTGCCTTGGACGAATCAAATATGAGGAAATACAATAATCTAGACATGATCCGACCACCGCTTTTATCACAGGGAATTTGTACTTGAAATCAGTAGCGTAGCGTGGAGGCACAGGGGTGGTTGCCCAGGGCACTAGGGGCCTCATTTATGAAAAGTGACGCATCGCTGCGTGAAAACAGCGATGCGTCACTTTTTATTGCGCCCACCTTGCGAAACCAATGATGCATCATATTTACAGTATGGTGTATAATGTCGCAAGGAGTTACAGATACGTCAGTATTTCTGACGTATCTGTAGGCGCAAAAGTAACGCATTGCTGGAGTGTGTCACAAAAGTGACGCAACTCCAACAATGTGTCCTTTTACATGGGGCACGCCCCATGTAAAAGGGCCTACGTCAGTCTTACGCCTGCTGTGAGGCAGGCGTAAGATTTTGACGCATTTGAGTCCTAGAAGTGGCGCAGTGAAATCTCATAGATTTCAATGCGTCACTTCTACGGCCCTTTCATGCATCAAAACGCCCCCCTAGCATACATTATACCTGGCGCAGGTATAATGTGGCGTATGGGTTTACAAAGTGACGCATCTACCTAGATGCGTCACTTTGTAAATATGGCGCAACAAGGCGCATTTTTTACGCCACTGGTGCATCACAAAAATTGACGCACCAGCGGCGTAAAAGTGATGCATAGCCTCATAAATGAGGCCCTAGATTCTTAGGGGCGCAAATTGCGCAGCGCAATACTTGCCTTGGCCCGGGGGTGGCAGCCCACGCTACGCCGCTGCTTGAAATGCAGAACTGCTGCTAACTTCCGGTATTAGCGTAAATGGAAATAACCCGTTGTGGTTTGTGTAGTGATTTGTGATGTGCAGTCCAATTTTGAATCAGATCAAAACCTTCGCTTTCAAATTTCGAAGAGTATTGGCAGGTTCAGGGCATTCTTCCAAGGAGGGCGGCAGCCACTGGTTGGACCAAATGAAATAGGGTCTTCCATAATCAGGACTTCTGCTTATCTTGAATTTAATGTAACTCAGCTTATCTTCATCTATAAAGAGACAGATGCCATACGGTTGTACACTCCACATGCAAAATAGGTTTTGCTATCATTACAGTGCTGATGTAATTGATTTTTCGTAATATTTTATGGGATGGTGATGAATGTGAAAGAAATAAAGTGATGTGATACCAGCTATGGTGTGTGTTCTATTGCATTACATTACATTAGGCTTTAGATAGGCCAAGCCATGAAAGCTGCCTATGCCTTTGTGCTGAATTCCCTTGGTCAGCTGTGCTTTACCCGATGTAGCAGTACACAGTAAAGCTTTCAAGATGTAAAGTTAAATATCCAGTTTAGCTTTGGACATTGGGAGGTACAGTTTAGCTTGCAAAAGTACATTCCTCAGATATCTGCTCCATAAACCTTCGCTTGTAAAGAGATAGTGTAGTTAGATCTTCAGCTTACCCCAGTTACCAATATCATATCATTTTGTTTTTTAAACTTTCTTTTTTCAGCAAGATAAACAACATAGTCCCCCCCAGAATTGGCATCAGTAGAGATAAATACAGGTGTACACAGTTCACATTCCTAGTATGGCTCCGACAGTTGCAGATATAATAGGAGATACAAGAGTCAAATCCTCGGGATACAATGCAAGTATAGAGACTGACAGTAAGGAACCTTGTGCGCAGTCATCAGGGCATTACCCCACCACCAACTCTCCCTCCCCACCTCCTGCCTCCCCTTCCTCAGGTCCCGATTCCTCAGAGGAGAACAATTCAGCACTAGTTGCATCGGACTCGCTGTCAACCGACCCCACAGCGCACATCATACGCCATGCGAGCAAGTCCTCCTGCAGCCGTTCATCTTTACGCGTATGCTGCATGTGCGTCTCCTCAGCCAATGTCCATTCCCCGACATCCCGAAGCCACAATGACATGGCTGGTGCCCTCTGTCCCATCCAGGAAATAGCCACCCGTCTCCTAGCCAGCACCAAAAGCAACTGCAGCATTTTATATGACAGATTCCTCTTCCTAGGTTTGGGGACCAGGGCCAACAAGCAGTGAAGTGGGGTCAGGTCAAGATGCAGGCTCGTGAACCAATATCATATCATTGTCTTTTCAGCCCAGCTAAGTATCGAAACACTTTCTATTTATTGAGAAGGAACATTTGTATTCCTTGAAGGACACAGTGGTGAGATTTATGAAAACCTTTATCATTTATTTTAACTCAGCAGCCTTTCCAAAAATGTAACAGAACACTGAACTCAACTACATTTCCCAGGATTCTCAGAACAAGCCAATCACAGTCAATATCACTCTAGACATAAGGCACATGAATGCTCTATAGAGACTCTTAGGTGCGTGTTGTAGGACGAGAACAGGGACAAAGATCTTATCACATTGAAGGACTCACCGAGCCGTGAGAGGAACGGCATATCACCCAGGCATTCTGCTCCAGTGTGCGGGGGCAAGTAACGAGAACCCGGACCCTTGCTGCTACCGCTGAGAGGGCTGAACCACAAGACCCAGGTGCCCCGGCGGTCGCAGCTCTCGTCTGTCACAGCAGAGCGCCCGGAGGCGCAATAAAGCTGAGGTGCACCTCTCGCCCCGCGAGTCGCGCGCGGGAGAAGCCCGGGACAAGGGCGGGCCGTCTGTGGCCGTCCGGGCAGGAGGAGGCAGGGCAGGGCCACGACCCCTGGCGGATTGGAAATCGGACACAGAACTGCCTTATCCCGTAGTGAGTGCCTAACCTCTTTATAAACCAGTGTTCATATTGATATTGCCTATTGATTAAATGGCTAAACTGCGCTCATGTAAAACTCCTGCATTAGCTGGGATTATAGACAATTTCATGATTAAGATGGTGTCAAAAATTAATTCTGACCGTCGACAGTCGCTGAGTCAGACTACTCCCCCCTCTTCGCCTGCAGCAGACTCTGTTGTTGTAGTTTTAGATAATCCTGAGGACAAGGATATGAATGAGGGAGCCCTATTCACTCCCCCCACTGTAGCGCCAGACTTGGATCTTGCTTCTACATCGGCGGATATTCTTGTCAGTGATGACGTTTTGCCATCTTCACCCACTGCTGTTCCATCTCTGGTCCGCCGCCCAGTTAGGGCTTGTAGAAGACTGATCAACAAGCGTGGGGGGCATCGTAAGATCAAGAATACTGTAAGCTCTCAGCCTGTTTGGGTGGAGGCAACAAATGACAATAGTATTGGGGGGGGAAATGAAGATGTAAATGGCGACCATCTTCAGTTACTTGCAGACATGATGACCTCTAAATTGGACTATTGATCAAACCTCTAATGACAAAAGTCGATAAGGTGACAAAGGAAGTAGCTAGATTAAGTTCACTCTTATCCCCTCCAGCGCAAACATCAGCTGAAAATTCTACAAATGCACATCAAAATGCTACTTCTGAGGGTGTTGTAGTGAACGGGGTTGATTATAAATTAGATCAAGTCTCAAAGGAGGTCTCCAGACTTGGGTGCCTCTTGTCTACTCATTTGTCACGGACCAAGACGCCCCAGATTGTAGGCCCAGGAGTACCTGCTACAGCAGCTACGTCAGTGGCCTCTGGATCAAATAGCAGTAAGGTGGCTAAAGCTACAGCCACGGGGCCATCTATAATTCCTGCAAGTTCTGTCCAACTTTTGTCAACATCTGATATTATAGCTCCTACTTCATTAAAGCCAATAGTTGCTAATAAAACAGGCGTCAATAACATGGGGGGACCACTGGGGAAGAAAAAACCTGTAGTGAATCTACCTCCTGAATGTGCACCATACACAGTGGTCCTAACAAATGTCCCGACAGTTGATCCAAATTCATTTGAAGCCCGGGAAGAGGTAACCAGCTCCTTAGGAAATAAAGTCATTGCTTGGCTAAACAAGTATTGTGGGTTTCCCATCGCCTTTTGCAATGACATAGTGTCAGTGCGCAGGGTTGAATGGATTGGTACCTCAAGAAAATGCTGCAGAGGCGATTGTGTTATTGTAAATTTAAGACACCCACAGCACGTCGCAACTGTACTACTAAGGGCGGCCTCCTTACCGGTCACTGAGGATAATATAAGTGTACGCCCATTGGGGTTTTTCTACAACCACCTGAGCATGACCCCTACCCCTAAATCCTATGTAGGTCACCATACTCCTACCTACCCCTCAAATAGACAGGCCTTCTTCCCTGGATTACCACAAGTTCAACAACCATCTATAAACATGGATTCATACTGTTATAACCTGTGTAGGCCTAATCCTCAAGTATTCCCAGCCTTGCCCTTGTTTAATCGGTTTGCACCTTTATCATCGTTAGGCGAAAATGACTGACTGCCTATTAACGAGGGAATCTTAAATGCACATTGCCGAATAATGACTTGGAATATTGCCGGTATTAGGGCCAAGGCAGGGATTAATGACTGGATTAATTTACTGAAGACTTTTGACATCATCGCTCTTCAGGAAACTTGGGACCCTTTGAACATTTTTACTTTGGATGGTTATACACATTTTTCTGTGCCTGCTTTTAGCGGAGGGGCTGGTAGACCAAAGGGGGGCTTGTTAACTTTGTTTAAAACGTCTCTAAAAGGGGTGTTAACACAACACAATTCCGGTTCGCAAAACTGTTTGATCGTTGAACTCAATCCCCCGACTTATTCAAATATTTTGTTTATTAATTTTTATAATTCTAGTCCTAATGTTGATACTAGGCAGAATTTAGATATCATTGATTCTTTTTTGTCAGTCTATAGAACCAAGGTAAAGGAGTTTGCAGTCATTCTTCTAGGCGATTTTAACATTCACCCCTGCACCCAGACATGCACAAGCTCTTCAGAAGAGGGGCCTCCGTTCTCTTCATTAACACACTTTGAGCATTCTACTAGGGGGGAAACCCTTGATTCTTATCTGAATGCTTGGAATCTGTACGAGTCTGGTTGTGGGGAATTAGATAGTAGAACTCCTACCTTCAAAGGTAATGGCGACGGTACTGTAATTGATTACATATTTATGTCTTGCCAGATTTTAGAGAGGGTGGTTAACTATGGTGCTATTGTCTCAGCATTTAGCGACCATAACCCCGTAGTAGTGGAGGTATTGTCAACCGCCTTTTTAACTCAGTGTGGGCCAGATGGGAATAGAGGCCAAGATGTGGTGTTAAGGGACCAGGGTCGTAGACTGAAGTGGTCTTCTGTTGTTCCAGAGGACGTCCTACAAGTGGTCCTTGTTA
Source organism: Lissotriton helveticus (assembly GCF_964261635.1). Taxonomy (NCBI): domain Eukaryota; kingdom Metazoa; phylum Chordata; class Amphibia; order Caudata; family Salamandridae; genus Lissotriton; species Lissotriton helveticus. The sequence goes on along the minus strand of NC_136059.1, from coordinate 83,570,346 downwards.
GTACTGAAAACGATGTTTTAACATGTATGGATGCAAGAGCGTCAAATAGTCAAGTAATGTCTGCCTTTGGTAACATTTGTAACTCCATTGACATTAGTCTGACAAACAATAAAAAATTGTCTAAGCCCAGAGAGAAAAAGTGGTTTGACCATGCATGTTCAAGAGCTCACGCCGATTTGCTCAAGGCCCTTAAAGTTGTCCCTAAAGACCATCCACTAATAACTATATTAAGATCCACGTACAAAAAAGCTATAGAGAATAGAAAGAAGGAGATCAGGGAATTAGCTTGGTCAGAACTGTCTGACCCCGAGATTGTTAAAAATAGTGCTGACTTTTGGAGAATAGTTAATCAGCCTTTTTTCTCAGATAAGAACCAGGCTTCCCTTGAATTAAATATCCCGGACGGTGATTGGATCAACCATTTTGAGTCGATATATTCGAGCAACTTAGTGGATGATTTGGTAGATGGCCTTTCTTTTTCTCATGAGACACAGGGTGTTGTCTTTGAGGCCTCGGAAGTAGAAATTGCCATTGATCAGACCTTAAAAAATAAGGCCCCCGGGCCGGATGGAGTCCCAGCTGACTTTTTTAAAACTGACACAAAGCTTTGGTCGAGGGTGCTGTGCGGTGTTTTTAACGCTATAACCAGAAACAGTATTCCAGCATCTTGGAAGGAGTCTGTAATTATTCCCGTCTTTAAGAAGGGAAGTAGGGTAGACCCAGCATGTTACCGCCCGATATCTCTAATCGATTCATCTGTAAAAATTATGGGCAGGGTCATCCTACTTAGACTTCAGGCTTGGCTGGATGATAGAGGGGTCTTGTCCAACCTGCAGTATGGCTTTAGAACTAAACGGGGTACTATGGACCAGTGCCTCAATCTGCAGATGATAGTGGACAAATACACTAGGGCTAAAGATGGGTCGTTATAATTAGGGTTCATGGACCTATCTTCGGCCTTTGACCTTGTCAATCGCACTAAACTGTGGCACATTCTCGACGATTTGGGTCTTGATCGTGCGCTTGTTAACCTTTTGGCAAACCTTCATTTAGACCTCCAGGCCTCAGTCAGGGTTGACTCAGGGGGGCGACGTACAGTCGTTTCATGTCCAAATGAGGGGTGAGACAGGGGTGCATTTTGGCACCCCTGCTCTTCACAGTTTATATTAATGCCCTCGAATCTGAATTAAAGACTGCTACGCCGGACATACCGCGTATAGGGGAGACAAGTGTTCCAGTCCTCCTGTACGCGGATGACGCGGTGCTTCTGTCCCGCACAGGCTTGGGTCTTCAGCGGTTATTGGATGCCTTTGGCCTTTTCATGACGTCCTTAGACCTTAAGATAAATGCCAAAAAATCACAAGTTATGATGGTGGGTAAAGGCTCACGCTGCAAGAAAGTTAAAACTTTCTATTGCAGCAAGGCAGAAATGCAAAGAGTTTCGGCATTCCCGTATCTAGGAGTTACGTTTGAAGATAAAGGGAGCTGGGGACCTCAAATAAGAAATAGAAATAGTGCCCTAGTAAGAACATCTTCTGCCATCCTGAGTTTCAGCAGAAGGCTGGGGGCTAGGCCAGTCCCAGCCCTCATGTCCATCTACAACGCCAAGTGCGTGTCTGTTGCAACTTATGGTTGTTCCTTATGGGGATATGGCTCGATAGACTGTCTTCAGGACTTCTGAAAATAAATTTTTTCGATCAGTCTTGTCTGTACCCCAGTCAACACCATCTTATTCTGTCCATTCTGAACTGGGGGCTGATTTTATAACAGACAGAATTCGAGTGGCCCCTCTAATCATGTGGCTTAAAATTTGGCTTAATAATGAACTATCTTTAAATCAGGCCATTTTGAGGGACTGTCTCCTACTTGACAACGCCCACAAAATTAGGTGGTTAACTTATGTTAAAAATGGTTTTAGCGCTCTGGGACGACCTAACCTCTTTTCTTCACCGGAGTTGATATCCCGGGCTGATATTGCTAGAACCAAAAGCGATATGCTCTTGAGGCTGTCGCTAATAAGAGAGGAAAAGGAACTAACAAAACCCTTGGTTAGAGCACACCTTTTGGTTGAAAACCCACCTGGCCCTGAATTCTACCTCACTCTGGTTAACCGCCCCTTTCATAGGTTTTTATTGACTCGTTTCCGCATGAACATGATTCACCTGATATTAGGACAGTACACAACCTGGTGTAAACCTGATGAATTTCTTCCTTGTTCTTGTGATAGCTTCTCTATCCAAGACACTATGCATTTTACTATGTTTTGTGGGCATTTTTTAGCAGAAAGAAGGAAGTATCTTGTGCCAATCTTAAAAAAGGTAGGGTTTCTGCAAGTTAGACCAGCACTTCTTTATTTGCAGTTGTTAAATGACCCTAGCACTGTCTTTCACGTAGCCAATTACTTGGTGTGTGCGTTGCGCACCAAGAAAGGACTCACGGTGAAAGAGAGATTGGACACATTGTCATGAAGTATTGCACCTTGCACTTTAGTGGTCAAACATTATCATTAATGTATATCAGGATCAAGGGGATGGCGGAACGATATATTTTTAATTTTTTAATTACATAGTTTTTTATACAGTGATGATTTTTAAAATTTCTTGTATCTTTGTTTTTAGTTAAATCATGATATGTGGTTTTTATCTCTAAAGTTGTATATTTTTAACTATTGTATAATGTGTGTTTTTAATTATGATTGTATGTTTCTTTTTGTACCGTGCCTTTTTTTGATATTCATTTATCGAAATAAAGATTTTGACTGACTGACTGACTGATCTTATCACATCGATATCACTCTCTGCCCTTTCTAGACTCATTAGCAAAGGTGAATGACACAAATATCGTTTTACCTTTAGTATTGTGTCAACAATAGCTTCACTACAAAAATCCTAAGGAACATGATATATAGAAGGTAATAAGAATATTTTTTTATGCACTTACTTTAGTTTTTAAAAATATTGCTATCTATAATATTGTTTAATTTAATATAGGTGCATTTAATGTTGTTTTTAATTACATTACTTTAATGTACATACGTTTGTATATCAATGTTTGGTGTGACTATTATTAATGCAATTGTTTGAAATATTGTAAGTATACCTTGTAATTTCTTATATATAATTAACCTACGGTAAGTGAAAATTTAGTAGGTGGTTGTTGGGTTTAGGGTGAAAGGTTGTTTAAATTAAAAAAGTATCGCTTTTTATTTGGAACTTTTTTATGTTAAATGTTTAATTAGGGAATAATTATGTAAAATAATACATTGATTAATTGTTATTTTTATTATTTTAGTGTATTTTATGTTTTTAATGCAGAATTTTTTGTATAGTTATTCCCTATTATAGTTGTAGATGTTGGGTGTGTATGTGCATGGGGTGGGACGGTAATCAAATTATAATATTTTTTTTCAGAAATTACATTCTTAATTAAATATTCAATTGTGTAGACTGTTTATTTGCTATGAATATGATTTGTTATATTTTAATTTATTGTCAATTTATTGATGTGTATTTAGTAATACGAATTGTAAAACAAATATATTCATTATTGGTTTTAATTTCATTTGTTTGATTTAATTATTATTTTATTATTATTATTTAAAATGTATTGTAATTGTTTTCATGGGGTTGTAGATTTTCCTCCGCTAATCCTCCCTCAGACACATTTCCACCTACCAAGTTTGGCTCACGTCCACCATCACCATACAAACTCACATTTTCATCAATATCCCAAATTCTATAACTACCAGAATGAATGTTCCTTTTATACACACCCTGTTCACCCTTTAAAATAGCAATTCTTTTCAAATTCCAAACGTTGTTATCACTTAGTTGGACAGCATTGTGAAGGATTAAAATGATTTTTAAAGGGTAATACAATTGGCGTTCTCCTTTATGTTCCTTTCAAGGTTTCCTCACTTTAACCTACTTATTTCCCTCCACATTCATAGTATTAGAGCTACTCACATAATTAACTCTTTCCTTATAACTTTCGTAAGTGCTCGCAATCCTTTTCCTCACTTCCACATGATGATCCTACTAGCCAGTCAGGGTTACTTTTTGTCCAGGCACATCTACCACGAATGATCTCAAAAGGAGTCACCCCCAAAGCCTCGTTAACTGATATCCTGGATGTCCACACAGTTTTTAACACACATACCGCCCAGTCTTCATTACTGCGGCTAGCCAATTGTTGGGTACCCTACTGAAATGCTTAATCATTCCATTCCCCCTGTCGTTCTAAAGGAAAGTAGCCAACCCTGTCAAAATAAGCTTTCACTTTACTCAAAGCAATCAGTAGCCCATTATGACTAATGACTTAAATAGTAAGCCCTCATGCATGAACACCTCATCAATACAGATGGAACTATCAGTATCCACCTTATTTACTACTTTCATTACCGTCCACCTAGAACAGACATTAATACTTGGATTGATCACCAACAGGACTCATAACATCAATCGCAACCTCATTCTAAGGTCTCTTAGAAAAAGAAAAAGGCTCACACAAATTAGGTTTCAAAGTGTACAACAAATTTGGGAAGGCCAGATATTAGATGGATGCACACTCCTTTTCTGTAATGTGACTCTAATGGGGCTTTCGGTGAGATTCGATTTGGAAGTGGGCATGAGCCGTGGCGACCCACAGTGCGTGACTGGAGATTCGGCATGGACTGGTGAATGAGAGCCGAAAAACTGGTGTACCAGGCTAGGGGATGCTCCCAAAAATTTGCGAAAATATGGGGCCAATTGAAGGTGGCAGAGGACACAGACGCCTGATACCCAGTAGATGGCCCTGGACCAGGCAGCGGGAGGAAAGAAAGGAAAACGGGGAGCATAGAGTTGATCTTTACTTAGAGACTTACAAGCTTATCTTATCAAAAAGGAAGTGATGTATTGTTGGGTCTTATTCATGGAATGCTGCGGGACAATGAAATAAAATGTCACAGGGCTCAGAGTCAAAAAACGGCAGTTACCAGTTGACTCCCAACCCTGCTGCTTGTATTCAAGGTCCTAAGCAAGAAAAAATGTAACTTACCTACCGTGGTCCCTGAAATCGCAGGGAGATTTCCTTTCACCGATCTTTTCATGTAACGATGATTGAACTAGTATGCTTAGAACACTTGGTTGATTATTTACTGTATGTTGTTTGCTGCTACCACCTGCCCTGGTATTTGATGTATAAAAAGTTAATAAAAAGTAGGGTTGAGTGAAGAATTCCGCTCCACTGGCAGAACACGCTGAGTTTTGCCCATTCTGCTCACAGCACAAAGCGTGGAGTTACGAGAAACTCAGCGCAGTGAGAAAAAAATCAAACCCTAGACCTCCTCCCGACAAGATTTCTCAACGTGATCTGTCGCTGTAGGTCATGGCAGGTCGCGACCGCTCGTGTTGGGGTAAGCTGCCGCTCGTGTTGGGGTAAGCTGCCGCTCAAGTAGAATGTCTCCTCGAGCAGCAGAAATCAGCAGCGCCCTCTGGTGAGACTCATAGTGCCATCTGCGCTAATTTTAAAGTTCAGGACAAACTCCTGTGCACTAAAAGTCAGTGCGAGCAGCGCAACTTAACAGACTCCGCCACTGACCGAACTCCCACAGTGCAGCGGTTTTTCCAGCACTTCGCCGAGTAAAACTCCACGAAATCTGCCCAGGCCTAATAAACAGATGGATCTAATTTTTCTTACATTCCTCCTGTAAGGAAAGTAGGTGATAGGCTGCTGATAGATTTATACCATCAGGCATCCCTTACAAAAGCAAACATTTCAGAAATTTGGGGAAGCAAAAATTTGTCCACAAAAATATTATTGCTTAAATAGCATAAATCTGGTGGGGGGGAGGGTGGTAGTGCGGGGCGTAGCCTGAACACCGAAAATTGTAGATGCTCTGTGAGGAGCTCCCGCGCAATCCCAGCCATCGGCCCTTCATCTGCTGCTGGCTGAGTCACCCGTGGTGGGGTGGAGCCACCCTGGTCTTCCCTACCTTCACATTATGGCCACCAGCTGCGGTGCTCTATCCCCTGATCCTGAGGGGATGTGGCCTGGATGCGGTCCCCAAGATGGCAGCCACGCCTCTGGAGGACTTACAGGACGGCCCTATGATTCTCTCTGTGGGCTTTGAGGTGCGTGCTGCGGTTCACGGAGCTCCTGCTTCCCGCGTGGAGACTGACCTCCCTGCTGGCGGGCCTGTGCTTGGACTGAGCAAACTGCAGGCACTGTGGCTGTTGTGGGGCTGCCTTCAATCAATCAATCAATCAAGCATTTGTATAGCGCGCTACTCACCCGGAGGGTCTCAAGGCGCTTGGGGGCGGGGGGGGGGTCCGCTACTGCTCGAACAGCCAGGTCTTGAGTTGCTTCCTGAAGGAGAGGTGGTGTTGGGTCAGGCGGAGGTGGATAGGGAGGGAGTTCCACGTCTTGGCAGCCAGGTAGGAGAAGGATCTTCCTCCCGTTGTGGCTCTTCGTATGCGGGGGAACGGCGGCGAGGAGACGGCGTTGACTTGTCTGGTCATCGAGAGGGAGGAGTCCAGGATGAAGCCCAGGTTGCGTGCGTGTTCCGTCGGTTTGGGTGCGCTGCCCAGGGCAGGTGGCCACCAGGAGTCGTCCCAGGCGGAGGGTGATGATCCCAGGATGAGGACTTCCGTCTTATCTGAGTTCAGTTTCAGGCGGCTGTTCTTCATCCACTCTGCTACGTCTTTCATCCCTTCGTGTAGGTTGGTTCTGGCGGTGGCAGGGTCGTTGGTGAGGGAGAGGATCAGCTGGGTGTCGTCGGCGTAGGAGATGATGTTGAGGTTGTGTTGGCGTGCGATGGCCGCGAGGGGGCTCATGTAGATGTTGAACAGCGTGGGGCTGAGCGATGATCCTTGTGGTACGCCGCAGATGACTTCGGTGGCCTCTGATCTGAATGGGGGAAGCGGACTCTCTGTGTTCTTCCGGCGAGGAAGGAGATGATCCACTCCAGGGCCTTCTCTTGGATTCCGACGTTGCTGAGGCGCTGCACTAGGGTGCGGTGGCAGACAGTGTCGAACGCTGCGAAGAGGTCCAGGAGGATGAGGGACGCTGTTTCCCCGTTGTCGAGCAGGGCTCGGATGTCGTCGGTGGCTGCGATGAGGGCGGTCTCGGTGCTGTGGTTGGCTCTGAAACCAGACTGCGAGTGATCCATTCGTCTCGAGGAAGGCGGCCAGCTGTCTGTTGACGGTCTTCTCGATGACTTTGGCAGGAAAAGGAAGAAGACGGGATGAAGCGTGTGGGCGGCGTAGTGGGTGGGGGTGGTCACCAGTTGCTTGAGTCCGAGGTTGGCGAGGTTGTCCAGCAGGGTGGTGGTGTTGCTGTTGTTGTTGTTCTCTAGGTGGAAGTTGAGGTCCCCTAGGAGGATGTAGTCAGCGGAGGGGAGGGCGTGCGGGCTGATGAAGTCGGCGATGTCTTAGCTGAATTGTGTGCGCGGTCCCGGGGGTCTGTAGATGAGGGTGCCTCTGAGGGTGGTCTTGGGGTCGGTGTGTATCTGGAAGTGCAGGTGTTCGGCGGCTGTGAGGGTGTCGTCAGAGTTGGTCGTGATGTGGATGGTGTTCTTGTGGACGATGGCGATGCCTCCTCCTGTCTGGTTGACGCGGTCCTTCCGGGTGATCTTGTATCCGTCCGGGATGGCGATGGCGATGTCGGACGCTGAGGAGGCGTTCATCCATGTTTCCGTGAGGAAGGCGACGTCTGGAGATGTGGAGTCGAGGAGGTTCCAGAACTCCACGGCGTGTCTGTGGACGGAGCGGGTGTTGAGCAGGATGCACCTCAGGCGGTTGCTGCTGGGGGTCGGCTTGGCGGGTGCGGTACAGGTCCGGATGCAGGAGAACTTGCAGGATTGGCAGGTGAAGGGTCCGTGGGTGCGTCCTGGGGTGGCACGGTGGCTGCCGGGGATTCGGCCGGTGTTGAGTGCGATGAGGGTGGCGGTGTCGTAAGTCCGGCGGGCGGGCTGGCCTCTTCGGGGGCCAGGGGTTCTGGCGCTGGGAGCGGTCCATGCGCGGACGGGCGCAGACAGGCTTACCTTTGGCGCGCCTTCGGCGCACAATCGGCGCGCTCGCTGTGTGTCAACGCTGCGCGTACGTATGCACTCTGCCATAAGTGGAGAGTGGGGGGGGGGGCGGGGCGAGGGAGGAGCAGCTTGGAGGCGGGAGCGGGGTGGCGAGTGGGGGGGAACGATGCGGTGATGCTAGAGGGAGCGGGGGTGGGGCCGCGGGGGAGCAGCGGCAGGGAGCGGGGTGGGGCAGCGGCACCGAGGTGCAGGGGAGAACTGGAGCGACAAGGGGCAACAAAAACCAACACGAGGAGGGACGAGAAAAACGGCAATGAAACAATACAGAATACAACGTGAAAAACGAAGCAGGCACAGAGGGAAAGTCAGGGGCAGGGGGCCAGACCTAACAGGGGCACAAAACTACTCTTGGCAGCGGCGGCGGCAGCTGGAGGAGAACGGCCACACTCGGGGTGGGCCACGCGGCAGGAGGAGCGACCGGACTGACCAGGTCAGGTCAGGTCACCTTGGGAGCCGAACTGGAGCATGTGCTCCCCTTCTCATAGAAGTTGCCGACGTGCTGGTGCTTTGGCCCTGGTGTGTGCCTCCACCGCTTTCTGTGTCTAGAGACCAGTCTTGCATCATAAAAAAGTGTCACCGCTGATGATTGCCCCCTCAGGGCTCGACCTCTTGATAGTGGTGGGCCCCACTAGAGTGCCTGTTGGATGAGTGCAGATCACTGGTGCACTGGCATAGTTAAAGCAGGGGGCACCCCATTCATACTCTGTGACTGTCAGCTTCTCCTTCTTCACCACATGGGCTTTGAGACATACTGCCATAGGGTGTTCAGCTGCTCATGGTGATACACGACCTATGCTCTGGTTCTGTTGTGGACTACCCTTCTGTTTGAGCACTCTTGGATGCTGCTGGTGTTGTATTGAATTGTCAAGCCATATAGGCCACTCGCATGGCCCTCAAAACCAGAGTTGGTGAGGGTTGAGTGAATGTGGATCTATTGCACCCGGACCTGCGCAATGTGGTGGACAGGGTCTCAGGAGCAGAGGGTCAGGTCTCGGAGCTCAAGGGTTCGGAATGGGAGCTCAACTCCACCATCATCCACCCTTAAACATCCAGCAATCTTCTGGAGGAATGCGCAGAGGAAGGCTGAAAACCGTGCATGCAGGAACAACCTTCACCTCATTGGCATCCTGGAGAAAATGGAGTGCCCTTCCCCTGAAAGCTTTATCGGAAGAATGGGTAAAATCCTAGCTCACACAAGATGCTCTGTCTTCTTGCTTTGTCTTAGACTAGGCCCATATATCCTAGGGGCAGCAGCCATCACTGAGGGCCCCCTTTGGCCCCTAATAGCCATAATTCTTAATTATAAGTATAGCTATGCCATCCGTCGAGGGGTGACATAACATGGACCCATACCCTTCCAGACAGGTCACATCCTCATTTTTTCCGGACTACACCCGCACGGTACAGAAACAGCACTGGGCCTTCGATGCAGTCAAGCAAAAACTTTGAGTGTGGAATGTGTCATACATGCTGCTTTTTCCTGAAAAACTGAAGGTTCTACACAAACTCACTCCTACTTTTTTAGAGACTCCAGAGGTGGCCGGGGTGGCTGAGTGCAAGGCACTTCAGCCCCATACGCTGCCGTCCCCCCTTCAAGGTTCTGATGTGCCTCATGCGTCTGGATTGGCATTGTGCGCATCATGTGGCTGGGGGCATGGGCTCCAGAGCTCGCTCGCGGTGGTGGGTGATCGGAGCTCCTCTGACTCGAGACAGTACCCATTGAGAGGACTTTGATGAAGAGGTGGACCAGCCCTCCTGCGGGCTACCAGCTCAAACTCTGGGATGACAGGTTCAAAACCAGTCCCAGGATGCTTGTTTCCGGTTCAGGAAGGACCTGGCCTGGCAGCCCTTTGGACTGTTCCCATGGACAGCAGTGTCAAAACTAATTTGCATATAGTTGGATCCAAAATGGAATGGCATGTTGAGCAAAAAATGATGGATGTAGGCCCAGATCTCTATACTGGGCGTGAATGTTTGACATTGTTCAGCATTCAATCCACCAATTGTTCTTTTTACATTTTTTTCCGGCACACCTTAGAAAAAAGGCAGAACAACTTTTGTTGTAAGCCAGATGTGACTTGCTGTCACAGCAATAATATCTACTATTTCATCTGGATTGCTCCTTAGCCTTGGTATTGTAATTCTAAAACTAAGGTTTTTCCTCAACTCTTCCCACTAATTCCTCTTCATACTCTGCTTTTTAATCTTTATGTGGCACAGTTGTCTAAGGTGGTCAAAACCTATGGTTGTGATGTAGTGTCATACCCTGATGACACTCCGCTTCTGGTCACCCTAGGACCTGATCCCATCGATATAAAACTCCATTTTAAAAACCGCATGATCCATACAGATGACTGGATGAGCGTCAATCATCTACAGTTGAACGGGAGCAAGACCGAGGTCATTCTTTTTGGCAGGGCACAAGTAGTTTGGTCAGAGGACTGGTGGCCTCTCAAACTAGGTCCCTGTCCATCGCCAAAATCAGTGGTGCGAAATCTAGGTGTGTTGATTGATAACCAACTATCAATGAAAAATCACATAGAGCACCTAATAGGTACTTGCTATGGAATTATGCGTAGGTTAAGAAAAATTTTCCTGTGGATCCCAATTGCATCAAGGAAGCCACTGATTCAAGGTTAGATCATAGGTCATATTGACTATGGTAATGCCTTGCTGGCCTCAATCAATGAAGAATTCTTTTCCAGGCTACAGGTCCTGCAGAACACAGCGGCCCGACTGGTATTGAATCTTCATTCCAGGGCTCCATCAGCCCCTAGCCTGAAACATCTCCATTGGCTTCCCATAAGGAAACGTACTTGTTTCAAAATCCTCTGTCTAGTACATAAAACTATGCACGGAAGAGGACACAGCTATCTGACAAAAAAGGTAGCTGGTACAGGCCAACGAGGATGCTCAGATCTAGCACTAAATCCTTTCTTACTTAATTCAGAGTGTATACCTCAAAAAATGGCGGGAGATCGTTTTCCTTTCTTGCCCCCACTCTCTGGAACAAACTTCCATCCCATCTGCTCTCTATCACAGAGCATACCCGATTTCGCAGAGAATTAAAAACATGGTTGTTTGATGACAAGCACCTTCCCTCAGCAGGTTCTGGAGTCGTACGCTAGCGCCATGAGACCCTCGGGTGATATGTGTGCTCAATAAATTTACTTGACTTGACTTGACTATTCCAACCCTAATGGCTTCAGCACTACTGCTGGATAATTTGATTCTTGCTTCCTTTGGAAAAACGTAAATCTTATGATCCCTATAACCCAATTCAGGGCAAAATAATTATCAAAATCAGCAAGTGCTTTCTCATACACATTAATATCAACGCTCTCCGATCTTTAGGCATATTTTCATACACCTTTAAACCCTCTGTTTCTACGGCGTGTGAAAATATTTTTTATTGTTCCGCCTACATCTTCCCTTCTTCATCGATGGTTGCCGAATAATTAATGAAATTTAACTTTCATTCAGCCCACTCCATACAAGGGTTGCCTCCATCCAGTTAAGAATGCTTGAGAAGAAATTTTGATAGCTCATGTTTATAGAATTAAAACACCCAGTGGCTTTAGTTAGGTGTCCCCTCTTCACCACCGGGAACACGTTCTCTGACCATAGTTCACAACTGGAAAAATATGTATCTCCTTAGAGCAAATCCTCGAAAGTATGACCAACAACATCGTTAAAAAAATTAACTGGATGAATCCACCACTGAAAGAACTGCTGAGCGACATAGAATTCTCCACTTTTTTTAATTAAACAGTAAAACAATGAGATTGCAAGTAAGTGAAGAAAATAACCAACTTGTATCCAAAAGGAGCATCCCTCAAGGATCCTCCCTTAGCCCAACTCTCTTCAACGCGTACATGACCCCAATGGCCAACACAGTCAAATCGAATGGACTCAACATCATCTCTTACGATTACGATACCCAAGTCATCCTCTTGCTGTCAGAAGACCCCTCATCACCAGAGCCAACTTTCAACTATGTATGATGAGCTTCACCAACTGGATGAAGGACAACTGTCTCAAGCCCAACACGGACAAGATGGAAGTCCTCATCTTCAGGAACAAAACCTTGCTATGGAACAATGTATTGTGGCCTGCTAAACTCAACCCATCCCTCACAGATCACGCCCGCAACCTTGACATCATCCTAGACAGCAAGCTATATATGGTAAACGCAGTCTCATCCGTCTCCTTGAACACCCAACGCATGCTCCCAAGATCTCCAGGTGGCTCCCTGTCAACACCAGAAGGACCATCATGCAGGCCCTCGTCACCAGCATGTTGTACTACGGGAATGCACGCCTTCTGAAGAGACTACAGACAATACAAAACTCAACTGCAAGACTCGACCTCCCATGACGTGCCCACATTACACCCCACTTCAAGAAGCTACACTGGCTCCTGATCCAGAAGATGTGCCAGTTCAAGATGTTGACCCAGGCATACAAAGCCCTGCACAACAACGGACCAACATACATCAACAAATGCATAGCCTTTCATCAGCAGACCAGACACCTACAATCAGCCATCCTCTCCCTCGCAGACACCCACCGGGTCTGCTCGAAGCAACAGCGGAGGACATTCCTTCTCATACCTAGCAACCAAAACTGGGAGCGGCCTGCCCCTGCACCTCAGGACCACCCCATTGCTCCAGCAATTCAGGAAAGGACCCAAGACCTGGCTATCGAATGACCAGATCACCACCTAGCAGGGAGAAACTCCAGCGCCTTGAGACCCTCACGGGTGATTTGCTGCACTTTATAAATCCTTGATTGATCAACTTAGGACAATAAGGCTTAATGTAGGGAAAATGCCTGCCACTTTTTGTTTGCCACAAATGGTTTAAGTAGACAAACTCGCGGTACCCAAGAGAAAATATGTGTAAAGACGCTGAGATAGTCTCTTTGACCTCCAAATATATGTATACATTATTATTTATTATTATCTATAGATTTATAAAGCGCACAGCTACCCAACAGGGTTTCCCGGCGCTATATATGTGTTCCATTCTATGCCGCCAGCGAATATGACACTTTACAACGCACATGTCACAACGCGTGTGTGAGAAGTTGGCCTGATAGGTGATGTTTCCAATTCTGGAACCACCTATTATCAGACCAAACAATCCCTTATGGTGTCTGGTTGTAAGTCAACCTTATTAGACAAGCTATCCTAGGGGTAGCATGGACTAAGCAGCCTAAAGGCTTAACTTAAGAGGTCGTGTTAAGCGAGCTGTTTTACCACATACAATCCTGTAATATGAAATGAAAGGACACCACACAAGTATATATTATAAAAATATATGTTTATATTACTAAAAACAATCCCCAGTATTCTTTATGAATAAAGGGGCACAAGCGTTAAATCAAAAGCACTGTTTAAACATACAAAGTTGCACAATTATGGATGAGGGCGGGGGCCACTCAAACCATATACTAAACAAGTGGTATAAGAGATGCCACTCGAGCAGTGGTTAGACCTAGGGCCTAGGGAATCGCTGGGAGCAGTCGGGACAAGCAATGCTGAAGTCGGGAACGGCCCACGGGATTCGGGAGCAGTGCGGAAAGCGCACGCATGCACCAATGTTAACCAATGGTGCGTAAAAAGTGTAAAGTTAGAGTTTAAGGACACTTCCGCTGAACCTAGAGGAACAAAACTTAAGACACAGACCCTAGAGATGTGTACCAGTGTGGGAACACCGGCGGAGCAAAGTTACCTCACCCACAGGAAGCGGGTGCACAGGGTCGAAGTGGCATCGGGTTTTGACACGCAGGCTCTTGGTGCTTGAAGCTGAAAGGGCTGCAGGCGGGGTGAAAGTGAAGTGTCCGGTGGAGTCCAAGGGTGGACTCAAGTCAAAGAGTACCTGAAAGCAGAGGGGACAGAGTCTGGGTCACTCAGCAGTGACCAGGGTGGAACCAGGACGGAACCAGGCAATGTCGGGCGCAATCAGGTGGTCGTCGAGGAGCTTCTCTCCGCTGTCACGTGGGCTCTGGGGCATCTGCGACGTCCAGGAGCAGGTCACGATCTGTCCCACGCAGGCTCTCGCCGTCGGCGCTGTCGGCTTCAAGATTGGCGCAAACAACACTTGGCAAAAGCAATCCACGCGGAACCGGGAGATTGCTTCTCACTCAAACCAGGAAGGTCAGAGTGGGTGCTCCTTTTCAGGGGAGCTGGTGTAGATCTGGAGCAACCAGATTCACAAGTCGTCTTTGTAGTTTCGTCGGCACAGGGACCACTAGCCAGCTGGCAAGTGACCGGGCCAACGCGTTGAGCCAAATGGAGCAGAAGGGCCCCACGCAGCACTCGTCGAGTGTGGAGGGCTGAACTTCGTTGCAAGAGTGGCTCAGGGTGGGGGCTTCTCAAACCCCGGTGCACAGCTTCGAGGGTCACTCATGGGCTGCACGGTCAGTGTCTCATGGTCAATTCAAGATGGCGTGCCCCGCGCTTCCGGTCGCCTCCATGGGTCTCAGCTCAGCAGGGACTGTGGATCGGGCTGTTGGAAGGCAGGCAAGCTTGATCTTGTCGATCTCTGTCGCTCGAGTTCTGGCGGGAACTGCAACAAAGTAGACATCGAGGGCTGGATGGTGCCTGCTTGCGCAGGGTGGTCACTCCTTGACCACAAGGGAGATTCTTCGGGCTTCCACGTTGAGTAGGAGGTCCAAGGGTCCAGAGTTTCGTTTCTTATGTTTCTTCCAGGAAATCTGATGTGCATTGGCACTGCTCCCACTCTTATTCGAATCTGGGGGGCGTGATTACCTGCTAGGTCCCCCCCTATGGGTGGGACCCAGGAAGTGGGTGGATACACCCCCTTCCTTTGATCCAGGCCGCCCTGGCACGAGGGCTGGAGTGCCCCAGAACCGGTTTGGCCGGATTATGCAAGGGGCAGCCTTGTGCGCCCCAAGCAGTGTCTGCTTTCTTTCAAACCTCCCTGCTACAATCCACTATCTCCTGTCTGGAGGGTGGTGACACCCTCCTGCGACAGGAAACCCTTTGTCCAGGCCCCATTTGGCTGAGTTTCGGTCAGCTGCAGGGGTCCAGACTCTTGTCTGTGGCAGAGGCATCCATTTTGTGGATCTAAGGTCCTTTTAGAAATTAACCGCATTTAAGTAAAGTAACATGTCTTACCCCTCTAGAGGGGTGGAATGCTATCCCCGTCGCCAGAACTGGCGAGGGGATAGTATTCCAAATCGTATGACACCTTACACGACATGTTTTGATAAAGCCAAACCAAAGTTGCTATATAACCGCGAGGATTATAAGGCACTTAAGAGTATATGGTATGGCCTTATCCTGAAACAGCTTAGGGAGTTGTTCCCGACAGCTGCAGACAGGCTCAGCTCATGCTAGAGCTCCATCTCACATTAAACCATGCACTCTGCCTCCAGGATTGATGAGGCCTTCCATAGGAGTGGCTCACAGGTTAATATGTGTCCAGATATAGGTTTAGATATAGGTATACTATATCTAAGTAAGGGGTGATTACACCACCTTACCCCAGCTGAGTGATCAGCCAGTTGTGTCAATTTAAGAACCAGCCAGGGGTGGCAAAAGATATGCTGCAGCCCCTGGTAGGCCTTGGTGGCCCCTATGCCCTGGGCACCTATAGTGCATTATACAGGGGCTGACAAGGAGTCCATTTCCAATTGTGGTATGTACCTAGGGTACATGGAATCCATTTTACAGAGAGAGCAGATGGCCTGGGGCCCTGATTAGCAGGGAACCAGGTCAACTAAGTCAAAAAACCAGCTAAACACAGGCAAAAAATCTGGGGTAACCATAGTCAGGTAGCCACCTTCCTACAGCGTGTCATTACAACACATTTTTTACAACTCAAAATCCATTACAACCGCAAATTTGTTACAACACATGTTGTTACAACGCATAATTCATTACAATGCAATTACTATTCAAACTCCGCTGGGGCATTACTTTGGAGAATGCGTTGTAATGGATTATGCGATGTAATGACATTCGTTGTAATGGATTTTGCGATGTAAAAAATGCGTTGTAAGGACATGCGTTGTAACGCGTGCGTTGTAAACGATGTTTCCCGCTGCC
This sequence comes from Lissotriton helveticus, assembly GCF_964261635.1. Taxonomy (NCBI): domain Eukaryota; kingdom Metazoa; phylum Chordata; class Amphibia; order Caudata; family Salamandridae; genus Lissotriton; species Lissotriton helveticus. The sequence goes on along the minus strand of NC_136059.1, from coordinate 83,554,199 downwards.
AGCACACCGTCCATTGGCGGTTCCCTCGCCGCTGGAGGGCATCAGGGCAGGAAGACACAGCACGGTGAGTCTGCCCTTCCATGAGGAAGCTTGGAGCCAAATGGCTCTTCCGCACCCATGAGCCATGAAAAGGCAAACACCCTCGCGCTCGAGACCTGGCGAGCCATGAAGGGAAAGCAGGCGCGTGCTCCAGGCCCAGAGAGCAATAAATAACTCACTCCCTGCTGCCACGAGGACACACGGGAGTTTGTGATTTTTAACGCTGCTACTGATCTGTCACTGCACAATTCTTGTAAATTCTGCGCGTAATATCCTATTTCTGGGGGTTTCCATGGCTGTGGTTTCCAGTGTGGAATAAAAAATGCTGTGACAAGCTGGGATTGGACAGAAGAGAGGCCGTCGTCATAAGCTGCATGTAATCATTTCCTGGTGTTCCCTCCATTTCCGGCCTGACCGCCATAACTCAGCGGTTGTGGCGCTATTTCATAACACGGCTCATGGGTCTACACACAGGAAAACAACATGACGTCAGAGAGCCCACAGGCTCCACAGGCGGCCTCGGGCGCCCCTGCCCGTGAATCACGGCCTGTTCTCCTTGATAAGGTCGACGTGCAAGCGAGGCCACAACCTGGAAGACTAGCAGTTTTACGTTTCTTCTCTCTCTTTTTCCTAGACCAGAAGCAAGGCTGTTCCTGCTGTTCGAAGAACCAGAAAATCTGAAATCGATTTGTAGAACTACAATGATAAACCATGATTAAAAGAAAGAGAGAATCCATCGGCGGCGAGCGCATCCAACCAAAAGAACCACACTGACCAAAGAAAAACCCCATGAAACCCTTTCATTTATGAACCCCAAGAAGAACGCCATTGCAATAAGAAGGATCTGAGCTATTTTATTAAATAAAATATCTCGCTCCCTGTACAGGGGGATGGAATGCCACAGTTGCAAAGGCATGGCGGAAAGCACACAGTTTCTGGGTGTTCCAGAGCTCAGGGCCAGATCTGGTCAATGCTACACAACAAAGGCTCCCAGGAGATTGTTTTTGGGGCCCAGGGAAAAATAGGAATACAGGGTACATGCAGTGTTCGTTTTCAAGCAGGAATGCCTCGTAGTATTGGTTAAACTTTTGCAAGCTTGCGATTTACCAATTACTTTCCAGGGGACTTGGGAGGTGCCCACCCCACCCCAAAAATACCCATGAAATACATTGGCTGTCCTCGGTCGTGCTGTGTCTGTGCAGCCCTGAGCATTGTCGCTTCTTTTAAAAGGATGCATGTTTCCAGCTGAGGTCGCCCTCTCTCTGATGGCTGCTACGTCTCCCATTTGGAGTTATTTCTCTCTTTTGCAGTACAAATGTGGGGAGCGCAGATTGCACGCTCCACTCCCAGTTGCACTGCTTTCATTGGAACTCTATCCAACCAATTGCTCAACGTTCACCAGTATTCCGAAAGAATAGAGTATTCTTTCAGATATGGCGATGGCACATGCTGCGCAGTAGATTTTATGTAGAGCAAGCAGTGACCCCCGACGAAGGGTTTAAAGCCCGAAATGCATTGGGTCTAAAATAAAAGAGATGCTGCTCTGAACCACCTGTTGTGTTTGGATTGTATTTCCGACGAAGTCCGGATGGGCACACGAAAATATGAAAAGTTTCCAAAACCCAAGATGTAACTAATGTGGAGAAGTTTATAATAGCAATGGCAAGATTTCTGAAGTAATGGAATTAACTTGGAATACTGGTGAACGTTGAGCAATTGGTTGGATGGAGTTCCAATGAAAGCAGTGCAACTGGGAGTGGAGCGTGCAATCTGCGCTCCCCACATTTGTATGTTAAATGCAGTGCATTTGGGGCATAGCACTTCCTAGTCTGCACGCAACAGGACAAGACAAAAATACTTGATTGAGTTTGGACAAACAAGGTGTGCACACCACCCCTCTTGTGATATCTCTTTTGCAGTAGCCACCTCTTTTCCCTCCCCAATCACCCCACCCTCACCTCTTTTTCAGCGACAGGTCAGCCACTGGAAGCACAACTTATATCTTGTTTGTGTTCAGAGAACCAGCAGGTACCACTATGGTGCAAGGCGCGCCACCTTGGACTTGACCCCGCCTGCACAGGCTGTCAGTGTCAATGTGTTCATGTATCTGTCCTCTACATGCACGGAATCAGTTTCCCTCGCAGAAGTGATGCAGGAGCGCACATGGTGTGCCGGTGTTATTGAGCCCGAAAATCATTTATTGCGGCACTGTGGGGAATATTAGCAAGAACCTCGTTAAAATTATCGCCGTTTTAGCGGCAGGAAACTGCCGCCAAAACGGCGATAATGGACTTGCTAATATGCGTTATAGAATTCCATTAGAAGCCCAGGTTAGATGTGCAGGACATCTAACCTGGGCTCCTATTGGAATTCTATAACGTATATTAGCAAGCCCATTATCGCCGTTTTCGCAGTTTCCTGCCGCTGAAACGGCGATAATTTTAATGAAGTTCTTGCTAATATGCCCGTGTACTTTGTGAAACAGAAGTGCGTGCCTTTAGTTTATTATTTTTGTGTGTATTTGTCTGGATGTCTGTATGAGTACTCTTGTGCAGAAGGGGCAATATTATCAAGAAAGGACGATACATTATCGCCGCTTTTATCGGCAGGAAACTGCCGCTGAAGCGGGGATAATGGGCTTGATATTATGCGTTTGTGAATTCCCATAGAAGCCCAGGTTCTGGTGTTAACCTGGGCTGCTATGGGAATTCTCAAGGGCATATTATCAAGCCCATTATCACCGCTTTAGCGGCAGTTTCCTGCCGATAAAAGGGGCGATAATGTATCACCCTTTCTTGATAATATGGCCCAAGGTTCTAGAGGCAGCCATATTTGGAGAACATTGTCATAGAACTAATTTATTGTAGGGGAAGAATCCTGAATGTAAGAATATATATGTACATATAGTTGAGGCCCAGATGACACAAACTAGTATGACAAGACACGCCATTGTATTTAACGTTTCCAACATGTATGCTTTATATATTCGTAATCCAAGGCACAGGAGACCTGCCCAGAATAACACAGGGGTATATTATCAAGGGGGTTTATCTCCGCTTTTTTGGCTTTAAAAGCCAAGAAAGCGGAGATAAAATTATCTCCCTATTACCTAGCTGTCGCTAACACCAGTTAGCGACAGCTAGTAGGAGATAGCGACCATCTTGGGTCCCACTTTGCATGTCAGTGATATTTATCACTAATGACATGCAAAGTGGGCGTGCCAAGATGTTAGCGACTGGAAACAGTCGCTAACATCGCTATCTCCTATTACCAACTTTTGGAGATATTCGCGCTAAGCACGAATATCTCCAAAAACTAACACCTGCCCTGAGCAGTTCTTAGCCATGTTATCCAATGGGAGGTGGATAACATGGCTAAGAGCATTAGCTCGGTAATGCATGAATATCGCTGACTTTTCAGCGATATTCATCCATTGCGGCCGTCTTTTATCGCATTTGCGATAAACCTTGATAATAGCAAGGTTTATCTGCGATAATTTCTGACGATGCTTAGCGGTAAAAAATTCGTTGCTAAGCATCGTTAGCGATAAATATCGCTTAACGTTGGTAATATGCCCCACAGTTATTTGATCACGTGCAGACGCCGGCATCTCCAACCCACAAGATGAACAACGTGTGGCCCCAGTTGATACTTTTAAGCTTTCACCACTTGATAAGCATTGGCAATTGCAATCATCGTGATCTAATATTGTGAGTTTACCCTGCAGATCTAAGTATGTTACTTCTGTATGCAAATTTGGCATAATAAGGCAGTGCACTTCCGTTTCCGAATACTTTACCTGGGGACCAGTCCGACCCTCCCTCATCTGGCATATATATTTAAGTTTACCAAAACCTATGTAATTGAAAACATGTGGGGCCAAGATGTGCATTACCGCAGGTTTCGTGCGTGTAGTGATATGTATGTCCAGCAGGGGGCAGCAGACATCCGTATTCCCAGATGAGAATTCACATCATAACTGATGGGCTACCGTGAATCTTTAAAACATTTCCCCTGAAACACTGTGCCCTCCCTCTAAATATCTCACACAGTATTTGAATAATTTCTTGTCATGAGGCTAGTCTTGCATGCTGAGTGCCCTCACCTTACATTTTGAAGCAAACCTAGAAGATCATGTCCCCTGCAACAAGAAACTTTAGAAATGGGCCCAGGGTAATGCAAAATGTGTGTCATTTGTGGCAGATTTAACCTAAAAAAAATATGGTTTTGATCAAATCATAAACGAAGCAAACGATAATCGTGTAAATCCAGTCTGAGATCTAAACCGCCCAGGTTTCAATATTTTTTACTGGACTAGAAGGAGCACTAATAAATTAAAACATAAACTATTCAAATCACAAGGCTCCGTGTAAAGAAAGAAATGAGCAATAATGAAATGTGTCTAGGAAAGATTAGTAGTAAATCACTGCTTTGTCTGCATATGTAAATTGTAGATATAAATCTGTAATAACCGGATAATCTCTGAAAAAAACATACCAGTTGCTCTGGTTAGAAAAAGTAGATGCTCGAAGTTTCAGAGCAGGGTCATTAAAGTCTAAAATGAGTGTATGTTCCCTTTGCCATATTTAGGGTGCATAGATATGTATCCTCTGGGGATACCACTGCTGCCAGACACAAGCGGGAGGTGTCGCCGCACCGGGGCAATTTTACGGGACAGAGGTGCACCAGGCAACACTGAGTGTGGGTCCGGCTTAGAGGCGGGGGTAGAGGAACGCCCACCCCCCACCCCCACCTCACCCACACCAACAACACCGAGGTATCATGGAGAACTCATCTAGCCAGTCCAGAGCCTGTCCAAACCCAAAACGACATCAAAACACCCACCCGACTCACATTACCCCCCACCTTGACCTCTGGGCACAGCTCCTCTTCCATTTACCACCTGCTTTAAGGACGTGGTGAATGGAAGTGGCGTTGACCCTACAATCGAGGAGAACCACGCGGGAAATGACCTGGAAGTTCCGGGTCCACATTGTTATTCCCTGCTCTGGAGACAAAGGGCCTGATTTAGACACATGCACTTTCGTTGATTACTTAATCAAAAAGAAAAAAGTTGTGCTTCAAAAGTGAGAAGTGGAAGGACACAAGTAATACACTCATGCCCCAGAGGAAGGACAAGCACAAGAAGAGGAAGTAAAGCACACACAAGCTGACAAATAAAAAGCAAGCAAATGAGAGTGACAACAAAGCTAACCAATGATAAGCAATGAGAAGGCGCAGAGCCCAATGTAAGCTTACAATAGGTTTTTTAGTCTACAGTTTTCACTCTCTTGCCTTATTTTTTATTGAATATCTTGAATAAAAGTGGTTCGATGTGCTGTGTTTTATTAATGAATGTATGTTTGCCCCATTTTTATAACATGATTTTGACAATACAGTATTTTAATTTAATCAAGAGCACTTTAAAGTTAAAGTCTGAAAGTTAATGATACAATATTAAATTAAATTAATTTGTTCACTGATTTTAAGGTGTATCCCAAGTCAAAAGCCAAATTACTAATGGCAATAAAATAATTAAAACAAGGGCAAACTAATATTTTCAATACACATTGTCATTGTTAAATATGTTTCTAAATTGAGACTGAGGAATGTCTAATTCAATTGATTGAGTCAACTCTAAATTAGGTCTTGCTCAAGAAAAATGTGATTAGTTTCTAGCAAGACTTTGTGGGGTTGTCTATTTATAGAAATGGGTGGGCTGTAATTGACTGTTGAAGCTAAGGTGGGTTCTATAATTGTAGGGAGGCAACTCAACTTTAAAGTGGATTATGCTTTATAAGACCAGCAAAAAGCGACTACACTGTCTAGTACTGCTAAACATTTACTCAGTCGCACTCAAGTTACATGGAGGCATGTCCCACTATGTGTGGAATAACATCTTCGTTCAGAGTCTCGGTCTTGTGTGCTACAACCACCAGCACATTCGCAGCCATGAGAGGCGCTCTATGTCTGAGTGTGGATTGCCCAGACAGATTCAGACAAAGTTTGTAGGATTTCCACTCAAGATACACTTACATTCAACAAATCTGAAAGTCACTAATTTTCATAGTAAGTGGTCATCACAAAAAAACTGCCATGGATTTTTTCTGTGTTGGAGCAAGAAGGCCCACACATGTGGCCATAGGCCATTGACATACACAAGGCAAGAAGTTACCCAGAACCCACCACTGAGTCAAAGCTTAGTAGAAAAATGAAGATTGACATTTCATAGCAGACATCTGTGAGCTCATCTCTGGCACAGTGTGGCGGTGTTACATGCTTCCCTGGTGCTCCGCGTCAGTCATGCCAGCTAGCAGAAGAGGTTAGCATGAAAAAAGTGTTGCGGCTTCGCTAAGCGACCGCAGAATGAATCAAGAAGGGTACCTTGGCTGGGATTTCCAGACTGTTGGAAAATGGGCTCGGTGTCCAAAAACACAGACCAAGAGACATTAACATTGAGGGTACAGAGGTGGGGAGTGATTCACTTCCCATCCATGTGTTTACGAGTGCGACGGCACACCCCGCCACTTATAGTGGGAAGTGAGGATGGGGCTTGGAATGGCATCCCGGGGAGGCCTCTCCGCCTCTGTGCACTGCTCTGCTGACATTGAAGAGTATACTAGGTCTTTGTGCCTGGGAGGTGAGCTGCAGTATATTACCCACCACTGGGCCGTAAAGTTTGTGGAGCGGGACGCGAAGTTGAAGCAACATACAAAGCATATGGGGGGTCTTCTTAATAGGGTCGTGACCGAGAAAGAACGATCTTTGGGATTTGGATATTTTCAGACATGTCATTGCCCAAAACACTTAAACCCCCCTCAAAATGTAAAACGTGCTATTGAGCAACCTACTGCTATGCTTATTCTTGGCCAATACAAACAGTATATCTGCCAATATGTGTTTAATTGCTACATGGTCTTACGAGTTAGAGACATAGCTGCAATGTGCAGTAACCAGTGAGGGGGAAGCTATGGTGATTGTTCCTCACAAAGGCGATGAAGGATCAGTTAATGACAGTTCAAAACACAGCACAATATATGTCAAAAGATAAAAGTGAGTGCACTGTCCCATGTTAAATAAACTGTTTCTGCAAAATTGTTTGAGCAGGGTACAACCAAAAGTGTAGCTGAGGCGAAGAGCGAGCTTGTATGGCATGCCATTGCACACTACTGGGATGGTGAACTCATGCACAGAATACTAATTTCCCCTTTCCCCAATATAGAGATAACATCAAAACTTAGAAACAGGAGTTTTTAATGAAATATTTGCATTGATATTTTCAAGATAATCATTAACTGAAGGAAGACAAAATATCCTTTATTGTTGTGGGCCATGTTCTTAAGACAGGTCACACTTCTAATGCCGTCGTTGAAACTTCTGTGAAATCTAAGAGCACAACTTACAGATGAACACAATACCCCAAATTCCCAAGTTTTTTTATGGGTTTGTTAGGGCAGCCTCTGGCCAGATATATAGGTTTCTCTAGTTTGACAAACCAGTCAGTGCCTCTCCAACTGGCTCAGTAAAATGGGGTAGAGGTGGTCTCTAACCTCCAATGTTTAGCAATGTCCCTGATTCCCAGCAGAGTGTCAGTGCCTAGTAGTGTTATATTCCCCTTCAGCTCCCACATGCTCCATTATCCCCAAAAGGTACACCATAGGGTAAAGGTGTGGTGTCTCCTACAACGGACAAAGAGAAAACAAATCGAAAGCGTAGTAAAAACTGATAATTTATTACAGTAAAACTGCCACACCAGGGAAGCATTGTGCAGTCACCTTCAGTCCCTCTTCAACTGTCATAGAATCCTTCCCCAACTTTCCAGCTTTTACATAGAAACATTCTACTAGAAACATTCTACTACTGACATGAGAATGTTCCCTTCATACACTGGCTAACCTCTGACATCAGAACACTATATTACTTCTCCCCTTAGGTAAACTGAAAAGAACATTTCTGAAAAAAACAAAAACATAAAATCGAAAATAAAACATGGAAAACATTACCAAAAACATTAGAATTTAAAAAGAATGTTATTGATCACCAGGTAGGGAGGAGGAATAGCTGTCCATTCAGTTCCCCCTTGGGTAATCCAAATATCAGTGAGAGAATGGACACTTGTAACAGCGTTACAATGGTTCTCTTAGATAACCCTCATAAACGCTATGTTGATCTCGGTTGCGGTTTATATCGTTTCTCCGCCCCACATATGCGTTATGGCATTATCATCGGGTTATCTAAATTCGTGCTGTATGCCAGCTTCAAGCCTGAGGCAACCTCTGGTGTAGAGCAGTAGTGTCCAGAGATATATAGAAGCCCACAAAAATTATAAAAGACAAACCTGCATCATAGAAAATTGTATTCACCAAAGGATGAGGTTTGTTATTAAAACAGTTGGGTATACACACAGATCGGGTTACTTGATCTGATTATACCACTTAAAAGATCAGGAAATAGTCAACATGTTTCTGCCCCACCTTGCCCAGCCGGGTCTAGGGGGCATTCGTCAGGACAAAAAGCTAAAATGGAACTATACTCACACGATCCGTGTAGTAGTCACAGTGGTTTTGTGTTGCCACTTTGTTTCTAAAGAGGTAATGTGCACCTGTAATAGAAGAAACATACAAAAAATAGGGGGTGTATATATACAGCACTTATTATTAAATTCTCGACTTGAGATAAAAATTGCATTGTTATGCCTAGTAGGTTCACAGGAATAGTCCCATATGGAGACCATTGTGTTTGGGCTTATGTTGCAAGATGATATCAAGTTCTACATTCTCGGAGGATAATATCAGGTTCTTAATTATGAGGGGGATTACAATTCCATTTCTCTGTTCCCACCTACTACTAAGCAGTATGTGAACACCCAGTAGTCCTTTTTTAGTGTCCATGACTTTTGGCCCTAGGAGATGGGCCTAGAACATATCAAAGCGTGTGTCCGCAGTAGTGCACAAACCTTTAGAACTACATCCCCGTAAATGTAGGAAGTTCTGTGGAAATCTAATGTTCTATTCCAACGAATTGTCAACCACTCTGATCAATGAAGTTGAAACAAATGACATCGTTGTATAATATCTAATATACTATTATAGACATAGATTTATTAGAAATATTCCAACGTACAAGAGAATACGTCTAGATTAATCATGCGACATCATAAGAATAGTTTTACATAACAAACACAAGTAGACGAGAATACGCGCAGTCCCCTTTCTGTTATGATGCCTCGCGGTACACACAGTAAAAGAAGGCTCCTAACGAGACTTCCGCGTCCAGGGGCACAGCCAGCACAAGACGCGGAGGAGCCTCCACTTGGGGGTGAGAATTATAACCGTGTTGAGAAGGAGAGTAACGTTGGGTAAGATTAATCTGTTAATGTAAACCCTCGTACGCTTCCCTTACAGCCTGGGACCATTGTGTCCACTTTCCCCTGAAGACACGCGGCTATAACCTTACAGAGGTAATGCTTTTCGAAACTTGATCTTTGCCGAGTGAGACTATTATAGAAGGTGTGTTTAGTGATATTTGTGAGCTCGAATACCGAATTTTATGAGAGATTGAAACGTGCCCCTCATAATTAAGAACCTGATATTATCCTCCGAGAATGTAGAACTTGATATCATCTTCCAACATAAGCCCAAACACAATGGCCTCCATATGGGACTATTCCTGTGAACCTACTGGGCATAACAATGCAATTTTTATCTCAAGTCGAGAATTTAATAATAAGTGCTGTATATATACCCCCTATTTTTTGTATGTTTCTTCTATTACAGGTGCACATTACCTCTTTAGAAACAAAGTGTCAACACAAAAACCACTGTGACTACTACACAAATCGTGTGAGTATAGTACCATTTTAGCTTTTTGTCCTGACGAATGCCCCCTAGACCCGGCTGGGCGAGGTGGGGCAGAAACATGTTGACTATTTCCTGATCTTTTAAGTGGTATAATCAGATCAAGTAACCCGATCTGTGTTTATACCCTACTGTTTTAATAACAAACCTAATCCTTTGGTGAATAAAATTTTCTATGATGCAGGTTTGTCTTTTATAATTTTTGTGGGCTTCTATATATCTCTGGACACTACTGCGCTACACCAGAGGTTGCCTCAGGCTTGAGGCTGGCATACAGCACGAATTTAGATAACCCAATGATAATGCCGTAACGCATATGTAGGGTGGAGAAACAATATAAACCGCAACCGAGATCAACATAACGTTTACGAGGGTTATCTAAGAGAACCATTGTAACGCTGTCACAAGTGTCCATTCTCTCATTGATTATTTAAAAAAGAATGTATCACAGCCTAATAAATAATCTTAAACATAACTTATTACAAACAAGAGGGAGAAAATGACGACCCTATACACTTTAATCCTGATATCCAGGAAAAAGAACCTGATTAGAGAATCAAAAATGCAACAAATCATGAAGCACGGACTACTTCCTGAACCTGAGTGGCACGTGTCTGACTCTACTGCTCCAGCGATCTTCAACACTGTGATTTTGCTGACCATTAGGCTCACACTCTGCATCCTTATGCTCGTCCCTTGAGAAGAAAATCCCTTAAAAACATCTTCATGCCTAGCCCCACTAAGACTTCACCCATTATTAACCTTCAAATTTCCTGAACCAGCACTAACCCTGCATTTCACCACTCTTCCGTTATTCCATTCAATTGGAACCATTAACTCTGACCACGTTACCACATACCTTGGCCACCAAAACAGTACCACTGAACTATCTACCACCCTTTTTCATATAACAACCCTTCTTGATGCGCACTACATCACCCACACGCAACTTGACCTCACTTACACGGTTACAACTGTCAGTCATTTCCTCTTTCTTGGATTGAGCTTCCACTACATTTCTGTTTAACTTTGGCATCTATGTAACACAGTTCTATGCCAATTTTACCCACTTACACATCCAGCTCAGGCGAACCTTGGTAGCATGTCTCTTTCCCCTCAGTAACTCAATTGGAGACACCTGAGTAGAAGAATGGGGACTAATACGGTAAAACCATATATTGAAGGCACCACGTTGAGCACAACACACTGGTTGACAATAGCCTACTGAATACATTGAATTAACATCCGGTTCCATGCGCTCCACCTGACCATTAGGTTGGGGATGATATAGCGCTGATTTTAAATGCTTACAATCCTCAGATTTAAAATACCTCTCTACTTCATCATTTACAAACTGTACACCATTTAAGGAAACCAGAAATTGCATAAACCCTTCTTGGAAGAAAATATCTTTCAAAAATTCAATGACAACCTTGGCATTCAGCTCAGCAACAAATTTAACCTCAGGCCATTTTAAATAAAGATCAACAACCACCAATGCAGACCAGGTGACTTATTGAAAGTTCCTACAAGGTCAATACTAACATTCTCCCAAGCACTAGAGAAGGCAGACAGTATGCTGTAATGGGGTTATTTTTACTACTAGGCTCTTCTCTAAATTGGCACACTAATGCACTCACCAACAAAGCGATCAACCTCTTTGTCCATTAAGGGCTACCACAATGTTTGCATTGACCCTCATTTGGTAAACTGAATACTCCAAGTGTCACTGATCACTTGAACCTACCCACACTGCATGTTGCAAACAATAATTTGCCAAATGTATACCCACACATTTTTGGAAATTTCCATACATTGCACATATATTTAATACATTATGCGTTATGTAAAAATTATCATCGAAAATGAAACTCTACACGAAAAAAAGTTGTGTGTTTTAACCAATATTATTTTGGTCTGTACAATTTCATTTCAACAAAAACTCCAAAGTTTTAACAAATGTAATTAAACATTCTTGAAATTCATTAGTTGTTTATCCCAATGCATTTCGGGATGCAGGATCCCTTCTTCGGGGGAACTGTCAAAATAAAACAAAATTTCATACATCAATATTCTTTCTCTTATATCACAACAGTGGTGGAACAAATTGCAAACGACTATTTCACAAGAATGAGCTCGGGAAATGCTGGCTAGTTGTGTAATAAACCTTCACCAAACTGACAAAACACCTGGGGGCATATTATCAAGGACCGGTGTTAAAATTAACGCCGTTTTATCGGCAGGGAACTGCCGATAAAACGGCGATAATGGGCTTGATAATACGCCCTTGTTAATTCCCATAGAAGCCCATGTTCTGATGTTAACATGGGCTTCTATGGGAATTAACAAGGGCGTTTTATCAAGCCCATTATCGCCGTTTTATCGGCAGTTTCCTGCAGATAAAACGGCGATAATTTTAAAACCCCGTCCTTGATAACATGCCCCCCGGTGCGTGAATAAAGAAAAGTCTTACTTGAACAGTACCACCTTCCAACAATGAATTGAATGCGAACAAATAGCTCTGCTGAAGTTCAGATCGTAACACAATGTATACTAAAATCAAAAAGCAAACATACGTTCAGAACCCAAATTCCCTTGAATTACTATTTTCAATAACTGTCATCTGCTAACCCAAACGTGTTACCTCTAAGCAGTCATGCCAACTGAAGTGTCTGTACACTGTGTAATGAAAAAAATCCGCTGGTCCTTCCACAAAATGGTCTTGGAGTATTCAGTTGATTCTTATAATAGGGAGGGTAGCTACCTCCTCCTCCCTTCCCCTCCCCCCCAGCACGCCCAGATTAAAATCGGGATTTAAAATTAGATTTAGCATTTATCTTTTGTGCAGCACAAACCATTATCTCCTCATTTGGTAAAATTACAACCCAAATATCCCTCATTAGCTACCTTGACCAACATAGCCCTCAAACCAGCAGGAGGTACTAATATCTCTGCTCCGAACAAAAACCCAGCTGCCACTGACAATTCATCACACTCTTTCCAAAAAGGTTGGCAAGAGTTCGCAACATATTTTTCTGTGGGCCACCCATTAGTCACATACATAATGACTAACTTCAGGGTCTCATCAGGAAACATTTTGGCCTTCCACTCAGACTTTGAAATAGCACACATATCCTCCATATACAAATCAACAATCAAACAATTCTCATCTAGTTGATCCTCGACATCCTCCACACATAGGGGCCCATTATGATGTCGGGCGGATTGCCCCCGCCAGGCTGGCGGTAGCCACCGCCAGCCTGGCGGTGGCAATCCGCCCGACATCCACACTCGTTTTCCCCCCGCCATATTAGTATGGCGGGGGGGACCTCAGCGGACGGAAAGACCGTCCGCCGCTTTTCCGCCCCGGTCGCCTTGCGGCCGGGCGGAAAAGGAATAATATGGTGGCAGTGTCTATCAGACACCGCCAGCCATATTATGATGGTTTCTTTAGGTGCCTTTCCGCGGCGGCGATGCCGCCACGGAAAGGCATGCGGTCTTCACTCTGGGGGCCCCCTGCGAGCCCCCAGAGTGAAGTATAGGTGGGGGGTGCACATGAGGGGTACCCGTGGTACCCCCCCCCTTCATTTGCATTAACAAATCGGCAGGCACCGCGCGGTGCCTGCCGCTTTGTTAATGCAAATGCTGAAATGCATTTTTAGCATTGTGGCGGGCAGTGCACAGAGCACCGCCCGCCACAATGCTAAAAATGCAGGATGTGCCCACCACTGTGGCGGGCACATCCTAGTACCTCCCACCGGACCCCCGCCCTTATGGCGGGCGGTCCCGAATTCCGACAGGAATGACCCCCATACTGTTTCAGATGCAAACCTAGACAGAAAGTCAATTCTTACATTCTTTGCCCCTTGGATGCATACTATAACAAAATAAATCTGCAACATTTTAGTAGACAGTCTGGAGATGCTAGGTGCCTGTTCTTTAATTTTCCCACCACTCTGGCTAGCTACTAGAGGTTTATGATCTGTTTTCACAGTGAATTTAGTGCCCCAAATATATGGTTTGGTATTTGTGTATGGCCCACCAACAGGCCAACAATTCTTTTTCAATGGTGGAAACGTTTGTTTTTGTTTGTTTTAAAGTACTTATAGAGCGCACTGTCACCAGACGGTCACCTTGCGGTGTCGCCTATGCGGTTTCCTGGCGCTGATACTCATACCACTGTGGAACCCCTCCTGGCTTTCCCTGTGAAGTGTCCACTCCTGGGCACCCCCAGGGTGAAGCCAGACATCCTTAGCGCTGTTGGGGCTGGTGTGGAGGCTAAGCAAGCTATTGCCCAGAGTTGCAGCGTGGGGCCCGTGATTAGAATAGGCACCGAGGCGAGAATTAACAGGTCTGAGGAAATTGAGCCCGAGACCCCGCCGAGGCGGGAATCGAACCTTGGTCCCTGGCCAGAACTCTGCATCAGGGTCTGCCGCTCTAACCATTGAGCCACACTCCTCCACTGGCTCTCTGTCTCTCTCAAAGCCCTAGAAGCATATCTAATTGTATTTTCAACATTACCATAACATTGTGTGAGAAAAGCCCCAGACCAGACCTTGTTTTTGCAAAGTTCCCATTACTTTATTTCCAGGACCACCCCTTCTCATGCAAAATACTCAATACTTGATTAAGAATGACGGGCTGGTCCGCAAAATGCTGCAGACCCAAAGTAACATGGTGGCCAGGCTGTGTGTAAGGTAGATGCTGTGTTTACCGTGTAGTTCAGGCGAACCAGAATAATGTCACCGCTGTGTTGGATGAGAGCAACTGCCCCAAACCAAAATGGTGCCTGGGACATGCCTGGCATAGCCACAAAGATTTCCTTCTGCAACACTGCAGCCCCAATTTAATGTAACAACTGAGCTGGCAAATACTAACTGCACACGTAGAGAGCATCGCTACAATGCTCCCCACACCAATGCAAAAAGTAGGCAAGAACCCTTCACAACAACTTCTTTCACCACTCACATGACACCCGCTGGGATCAAGGAGGAGATCCTTCAAATGAGGGAAAAACACAAACTTGCCGTTTCTGCCAGTAACTGCCGATGTCCCCCACTGTGCATGGGTTGTGTGGCAGCTCCTTCTCGTCGCCAGGTAAGATGTGGTGTCTCCTCCAGTGGACCAACAGAAAAGAAATCGAAAGCATAGGAAAAGCTGTTAGTTTATTACAGTGGAAGGGAAGCGTTATGCAGTCACCCTCAGTCCCTGTTCAGCTGGCATAGAAGTCTCCCTCAGCATTCCAGCTTTTACATAGAAGCATTCTACTAGAAACATTCTACTACTGGCATGATAATGTAAACATTATATCATTACAGTACCCTTCCTATACAGGCTAACCTATGACAAAACAATACTACAAAAGGTCCACTGGCCTCCTCAATACATCAGTCAATGCAGCTATAACTCGCGTAAAAAATTCTGAGGCATGGCCACTTCATGTGTATCCATCCACCAGCCCCGTTGCGACTCCGTGTGAATAGCGGGGAGTACGCCCTGCCCGCCTTCCAAAGATTCTATGGGGTAAAGAGCCTCCCGCAATTTGCGACCCCATTGGGAATGGCAGGCCCTCCCAGGTATGGTGGCCTGCTAAGCTCAGCAGACCATCATGTCTGGAACTGCTTTTAAATACAGCCGTTTTAAAAAAAAATGCAGCCCATTTTTCTTTAAAAAAATGGGATGCATTTTTTTTTTTTTACGTTTTCGTTTCATTTTTTAAGGGCAGGCCCACTTGGACCACTGCCTGCCCTTAAAAATTATTTTGCCCTGCGTTGGCAAAGGGGAATGGGTCCCCTGGGGAACCCTTCCCTTTTGCGACCCCATTACCACCATCTTGAAGAGTTTGGTAATTTGCGAGTATTTTGTGCCCGCAATTGCAGACACAAAACATCTGTACATGGGGTTGCACACGCTAATAGGGAGGGAAAGCCCCTTCCTAATACCAAGTCACAAAAGCTTATTTTGTGAGTCGCAAAAAATTGTGACTCGCAAAATAGGGTTTGTACATACCCCATGCCATTTTTGCATACGCAAACGGGTTCGCAAACCCGTTTGCGAATGCAAAAATGGTCGTACATATGGCCCTTTGTGACACAGTCCAATGCAGCCAGTCACCTTGCTACGCTGCACTGCGTGACAGGGAAAGGTTAGGAATGTGCCATATTTAATGGAATACGGATCATTCCTGTCCTTTCCCCTGCGCTGGCGCACAATGGGTTGCCTAGCGACAAAGCAGGCATTCTTGCACCCTGGTTCAAGGGTAGCTGCTTTGCAAGCAGGATTGTTTTTGTGCAGGAACAGACACCTTCCAGCACAAAACTATTGGGGGGAATGCACATTTCTCTTTCTATCTGTGTTGCAGAATGCAGCACAGATAGAAGGAATAAGAAACGAGGAGCAATAGAGATATTTCTCCTTGTTACGCCTCCCCTCGCCTGGTATAAGATTTTGATCCATCCCCAGGTTTAAAAGTGCTGGTAAATCTGGTGATGCGTCAAAATCCTTCGGAGTTGCGAGGGAACACAGGTGCTACTCCTATGGAGCACCTTCCCAAGGCGAAGTAAGGCAACGCAGCAAGCTGCGTTGCGTTACTCCAGTTTTTGAAGCCTGGCTTTGCATGGCTTCAAAAATCTGACTTAAGGTTTGCGTCGCTATCGCATCATGTTGCGTGGTGCAAGGGCAACACAAACCGGGTCATAAATAAGCCCCATAATTTGAATTAGGCACAGCTTCACTAATATGGCTGGGTCCCTAACATGCAGCGCTGTCCAGCCAACCTGTATCTAAGAACTAAGCGAGTGATCAACTCTGGATGTTGCACCCTTATCAATTTGCTTCCATGGCCAGTCGATCATTCAAGGGACCGCATTCCAGCAGGGCCAGTGCCTTAAGGAAACTAGCATAAGAAAAGAATTTACCAGTAGGCAAGGGGTGCTAGTCCATAGAGTGGCGGTGTTCCAATACCTCATTTACCATAACTCTGCCTTTTTTTTTTTTTTTTTTTAAAACAGTTTTTTATTGCGGAATTAGAAACAAGACCTCGAATCAGGTCAACCAATACACTTACGACATCATCAAGCCTACAGTTGACAGGTATATCGTACACAGCCATTCAGCCCACAACCCGGGGGTCGGGCGGCGTGTCAGGTCATACATATAATAAGACGCCACAGTGCTCACCCATCACGGGTGGTCGGTTACCAGTATTATCCAGTTTCCGCTTTTAACTCCCCTAACTTCCAACTTCCCTTGCATCACCTACCACAAAAAAACAACTTACGGAGTCAGTATCAGTGTGTAGTCCCTATTGCTGTATGATCCTATCATATCTGCTAGTAACGGATCACTTGGAAATAAGCTATTCACGCCTCCCGGGTCCCGCCCAAAACTTCGGGCCCTTGCACTGCTGTCTCCCAGTAGTTCTATCTCCCCGCCCTCTCTACAATTGCATCAGTGTGCTAAACTACCCCTATGCGACCTTCCCTCCCCTCTCCTCCCTCCCCAACTGCTGCTGATGCGGGTGTACATATGACGTAGTACAATCGGATAACACCACTAATCGGGGGTAACTACTGCTCAGTTGTGCCTCATGGAGTCCTGGATAGTTATTGCCCCTCACCTTCGTCCTCACCCTCCACCATGCAATCACGCAGAGCTTGAACTATCATTTCCCACGCCCTCGCCATTTCCAAAATTTTGTCATTATCAGTCTTGGCAGCCTGTCGCATCCGAAGAGTACTTTCACAGCCGGCCCATTTCAACAGCTCATACATCCACCTTTTCACTGAAGGGCCTTCCCTAGACTTCCAGTGCCAGGTAATCTCCCTCTGAGCCAGCATAAGTCCCAGATCGATAAATTTGCTTGTGATTTTCGTCCTCTTTGTGTGAGGGAACCATAGCAGCAAACATGCCGCCATGTCAAAGTCTACCTCCCTGTCTGTTACCATGTTCAGGAGATCCCCTACCTCAGGCCAGTACGACCCCAGTTTTGGGCATCCCCACAGCAAATGATCCAGATCCACCTCAGGCGCCAAGCACCTCGGGCACACAGCGTCTCGGCCCCCGAAGTATCGCATAATCCTCTCCGGTGTCAGGTAAGCTCTATGTATAATGAAGAAGTGTACCTGCTGGAATCGGGCATTCCTCGTACCCTTCCACGTACGCCCCAGAATATGACCCCAGACCGTGTCTGGTATGGGCTTGCCTATACTATCCTCCCATCTCGCCTTCAGCGCCACCAGCGGTTCTAATCCTTCGCGTTGCATTCTAACATGGAGGCAGGTCACCGCCTTGGTAGTGCCCGCAGCCATAACCACGTACTGGCATGCCATGGTTGTCTCCGGTTCAGCTAGCCCACCCTTCCAGTGCTTTTGTATCGTTGCAACCACCGCTGCGTGCAGCAGAAAATTTCCATCCGGTAACCCAAACTGTTCCTGCAACGCCCGGAAGGGGGCCAGCGTCCCCTCAAGGTATAAGTCTCCCAACATTTGCAATCCCAGGTCCTCCCAGTCGGATAACGGGGACCAGTCGCCCCCATGCGGCAGCGCAGTCAGCATCCCTAGCGGGATCTCTGGTGCATATGCTCGGGTGCTGTTCGCCCGCTTCAGACTCCTGGTCCAGCAGAGTCTGAGTGTCCTTTCCTCCATCGTAAGGTCCCTCATATCCAATTTCTGTTGCATGATTACGTAGGATAAGATATGCCGCTGAATACCGAGGCCCCGATCGACGTCTGGTCCCCTGAATTCCCTGGCCACATGCTGCGTCAATATCTGCAATTGAGCTGCCAGATAATATAATTCGAAATCGGGGACTGCCATCCCCCCCTCGAGCTTGGGCCTAGTCAGGGTCCTCAACGCCACCCTGCGACGGCCATGACCCCACAGGAAGCCAGTCACCAACATCTGTATGTCTTTGAACACGCTCTGCGGGATCCATACCGGTAAAGTCCTGAAATAATAAAGTAGCCTCGGAAGTGCTACCATCTTCAATAGCGCCACTCGGCCCAGCACAGATAAGGGAAGGGACGCCCAAAAAGTCATGCAACCTCTCAGCGCGCGCACGCATCGCCCCACATTACCTTCCAATAGGTTCGTAATCTCATGATATATCCGAACGCCCAGGTATGTAAAGCTGGAAGGTTCCCAAACCACGTCCAACCCAAGGGGGGGGCATAATGTGCCCTCCTTTAACGGGAAAACACAGGTCTTAGTCCAGTTCACCTTAAGGCCCGACATCTTACCAAATCTGGACAATATTCCCACAGCTCCCTCCAGAGCTCGGTCGGGATCGGCTAGGTACAGTAACAGGTCGTCCGCATACAGTGATATGAAATGCGACTACGCTCCCTGCATCACCCCCTGAAATTCTGCGCCCAATCTCACCAGTGCTGCTAAAGGTTCCACGGACAGTGCGAACAGCAAAGGAGAGAGCGAGCATCCCTGTCTCGTCCCCCTACGCACAGGGTAAGCCAAAGATATTATCGGTCCCAGTCGCACCCTCGCCGTTGCGGAGGAGTACAGAACCCTTGTCCATCTCCTAAAACCCTCACCAATGCCGAATTTCGCTAACACCACATCCAGCTATTGCCACTCAAGGCTATCGAAAGCCTTCTCGATGTCGACTGACAACACCACCGGATTATGTGGCGAGTCCCTGGCATTATCCAGTATCTGGATCAGGCGGCGTATATTCATGGATGTGTTCCTGGTAGGGATAAACCCTGCTTGATCCCCATGAACTAATCTGGTCATAAACGGTAATAGTCTGGTGGCCAGTATACGGCTTAAGATCTTATAATCCACCGTCAGCATGGATAGGGGCCGATAGGACGTCACGTCCAATGCTTCCCTGCCCGGTTTCAGTAATGGAACCACCAGCGCTTCCCTCATCGTTTCGGGCAAATATCCCTTCTGTCTCGATTCCGAATACACTAGCAATAGCCTGGGCGCTAATATGTCGATATATTTCACGTAAAATTCAATAGGCAGTCCATCCACCCCCGGCGTCTTGTTTCTGGCCATCTGTTTAATGGCCAGTTTGATCTCCGACAGCGTTATGGGTCCCCCTATATCCTCCGCATCCTCGACCGCAAGTACCGGTAAAGGGACAGAGTCCAAATAGTTATCTAACTCGGCAGCCTCCACCTCCAGCTGACATTCATAGAGAGCCGTGTAGTATGACTTGAAGCGCTCCAATACCGCTGACTGCGAGTAAACTATGTCACCTGTCTCCGTTCTTATGCTCTTTATCGGGCACCCTCTAGGATCTGGGTTGGCAAGCCTGGCAAGGAGCGTACCCACCTTATTTCTTTCTGCATGCACCTTGACAGTGTATAGCTTATAATCATAGCACCGCAGCCGCTCAGTTTCCCTCGCCACAATCTCCTTACCCTCAAGCAACCGCTCCTGCATTTCTGGCCGTTCAGGTCTACGCTGCTCTAATCCCCTTAGCACATCCTCAGCCTTCACCAGATCATTCAGAAGTGACGTCCTCACAGTCGAGAACCTGCCCATGCACACGCCTCTCACCACCACTTTCATCGCATCCCATTCCACCGATCTCGTGGCTGCCGAGCCCTCATTTTCCCTAAAATGGTGTTCAACGCCCTGTTGGACTGCCTCGCCAAACACCGGATCTTCTAGCGTACAGGGCTGCAACCTCCAAGTGGGAATCACTGATCTCACCTGTTGCCACTGCACGGAGGCCAGTAAGGGATTATGATCTGAAATTGTCCTAGTTAAATATTCTGTGTGACTAACCAGGGCAGCCAGGGGACCACTACAGAGAATCGAATCTATCCTCACATGTAATGCGTGTAGTGCTGAGAAAAACGAATAGTCTCTCGTATCAGGATGCTGTTCTCTCCACACATCTATTAATCCCCATCTCTCCTGCCATTCCTTCCTCTGAGTGGCTAACCTGCGCACCGTTGATGCGGCTAATGGTGGATGCGCTCTATCAAGGTCCACATTAAGTATCGAATTAAAATCCCCTCCCAGAATGATGGGGCCCGCCAAGAAATGGGCCAGCGAGCCCGAAAGTTTATCAAAGAAGAGGGCCTGATCAGCATTTGGGGCGTACACACTACAGAGTGTTACCTCCCTACCGTACAGCCTCCCTTCTATCACCACATATCTACCCTCCGGATCTATCCGCTGGGTCAGGACCTGAAAGTGTATTCCCGCTCTTACCCATATCAATACTCCTCTGGCAAACGCTGAGTACGCGGTTCCAAACACCTGCCCACGCCACCTCCTCTGCAATGCAGTGCATTCTTTTGCAGTCAAATGAGTTTCTTGTAACAGTGCAATCTGAACGCCACGTCTCACCAAGTGGGCATGCACCCTGTGACGCCTTACCATCGTTCGAAGTCCACGGACATTCCATGAAATGCATTTCAGATTAGGTAACGTCACCATAGTAGTCATCCCCGTATAGAATCAGCACCAATCCATCGCCCCACGCATCGCAGTAGTTGCATCCCCCAACCCAAACTCCCCCAAAAACTCCCCAACCCCCTCTCCCCAGGACAGGACGTACTAACCCAGCTTCAGCCCCGTTCCAAACTTGTAACACAACACACATTACACTACTTCGCGGTGACTACCGCAGAAGGCCTTAAGGGCCACTAGGGGGTGTATCAGCACCGACCCAAAGCCAGCCGAGCTCCCACCCCACGCCCTCAATCCCATCTTGTAGTCTCAGCCCCATACCTGAATATTCGTGCAGCATTCAGATAAACCGCCCTGTACAAAAGGCAGAGACGGGTACAGTCCAAATACATCACTCATCAAACAGTCCATCCGAAGTCTGTGGGGTGACCGTTGGGCCTGTCGAACTCTCCGCCTCCGACTCATCCCCTCCCGTTTTCGTTCCTTCTTCGTCAGAGTCCGACCCCTCAGATGTCCTCTCTTGCTGCGATCCCGTGATGATTGCCGTCGCTGCTAGTGCGCCCTTCCTGTCCGCGGCCATTTGGGCCTCCTGCAATGCTTTTTTAAGTTTATTCCGTTTACGTATGCGTTGAGATTTTCTGATCCGGAGCGGTGGTTGCGTGTCCCTACCGCTTTTGCCAGCGCGGTCCGTCCCAGCACGATAAAGTTCAAGCCACGACCAGGCCTCATCCGGGTCTGAAAGAATTGTGTCTTCCCATCCAGGACCACTCTCAACTTTGCCGGGAAAAGCAGGGAGTACTGAATCCCCTCGTCCCTTAATTCTTTCTTCACGGACAGGAAGGACGCCCTATTTCTCTGGACTTCCTGAGTATAATCCGGAAAGACCGTCACCTTGCAATTGTCCACATGAAACGGGCCTTGCGAGCGCGCTCGCTGTATCAGGAGGTCCCGGTCCTTATAGTGTAATAGTTTAATCACCATCGGTCTAGGCGGTCGGCCCAACTGAGGCGGCCGAGCCGGAACCCTGTGTGCTCGCTCAAGGGAGAAGAAGGGAGAGAGGCCCTCCGGTGCCACAACCGTTTTAAACCAGTCCTCCATGTAGGCCACAGCGCCATCTCCCTCAATTTTTTCCGGAAGGCCCACGACCCTCACGTTGTTCCTCCGGTTTCGGCTTTCGGCATCTTCCGCACGTCTCTCCAGGGTCGCCAACCGGCTCTGGATATCGCTCAGTTTATGTTCCACAGTGACCACCGCCGGTTTCAGTTCCTGCAATAGTTGTTCGTTGTTCTTCACCTTGTCAGAAAGCTTTGCATGATCCGCCTTTAGGAGCCCCAGCCCTGTAGCGACCTGCGCAATGTCTTGGTGTAACGAGTCTTTTGTCGCAGTTATCGCTTCCAATATGCTGTCCAGCCGCCGATTCAGCCGTTGTTCCTGTGTCGTCGCTTCCAAGGGGGCCGGGGCCCCACCATCTTGGGCCATGGAAATCACGTCGGTCTGGCCTCGTTCCACATCGGGCGCGCCACCAGTAGCGGCCATCCCAGGGTCCTCCAGCACCTCCTCGGGGTCACCCCAATGAGCGACCCCGCTCACCCGCCGTGGATAAACCGGTCTCTAGCGTTACCCAGCAGGGCCCAGCCTAGGGCGGCGCCAGAGCCAAACGTCCGTGTCCAAAGAACGTCTGTAGGGTGCTGCTTCCTCGTGCACCTCCAGCACACCCGGACTCAGGGCGCTTCCCACAGTACTGGAGCGTGACAGCTCCTCTTCAATAGACAAGGAACATGCAGGGCGGATGCGTGTTTATCAGCAGAAGGGCTCAATGGTGGAGGCGATAGTCCGCCCCAGGTAGGGTCTCTGCCCACACAATGACGCTGAGCCCTTTAAGAGCGCTCTGCACCATCCCCCCGCCGGCAGCCCACTAGCGCCTCAAGGAGCACCACCTGTCCCCAGCCAGGGCCACCGCCAGCATCATGCGCCGAGCCGTCATTGCCCCTCCATATCTCCGGCATCCGCCATTGTTCTGTGGGGATGTGCGGCAGGCAATCGTCGCAAATCAGGGCCGCGCCCTCCGCAGGGCGACGGAGGGCCACCACAATACCCCGAGTCAGCGCTCAGCCGCCGCAGCCCCCGACAGGCCCATCGGCTCGTAGGCAAACAGTTCCGTACCCTTTCACCAGTGCAGGAAGGCGGGGGGATGGGCGCCGCGCCCGTCAGCCTCCCGGACGGCTAGAGCTGTACACCTGTCCCGCTCAGCGCCGGGATATTTCTTCGGAGGGTCCCCGCTCCACTCCTCGCGGTCAGGCAAGCGCGGCACTCCAGGTCCGCCTGGCTCCTCTCTCTGAGCGATCTTCGTCTCCTCAGCGTCTCGGCGCCACCATCTTGCTTTTGTTAACGCTCTGCTCCGCCGAGGTTCGGGAGCCGTCGACCGTGTAGCGCCCAGGCACCAGCAGGTCCTCCGCCGAGCACCCTCGGTCCCACTACGCCCTGGGCGGAAAAAAACGCTACTCAGGGGTGCTCAATCAGTTCAATATCAGGATTAATGGTGGCATCCGGCGTGGAGCCGATCGCTCACACCGCTTCCTCGGTCGGCATCCAAGCCACGCCCACCATAACTCTGCCTTACCACCACCTCCCCATCCTTGCTTCCATCCCCACAGTTTTGTTCATACTTCCACCACGCAGGCGGATTACGCCTACTAAACCTTTTTTAAAAACATGCTTTAATTGGCATTTTCAACGTTACACTGTACATAGCACTGGGCGCAGTGGCCCCACAATTATTGTATCTCCAAAATGTGATGCTCTATTCACCAGCACATATCAACTTGGGTTGAATGGAATGGCTATTTGTTGATATACCTGTATGGGGTTATTTTTCCTATGGAGGGCCAGCCCCACTGCTCTCTAAACATTTGAACAGCGTTCTTATAAACTAATATCAAGGGAGGACAAAACTCTGCTACCATCACACCTCAACCAGCCAACATCTTTTCTGTTTCATTTTAAATTTTACAATTTGTTCATTTTTTAAAGTCTATATGGTCTTCAACTGCTCACTATCGCTCGGCGGAATCAATGTTTCACAAAGACGCCGACTCTGTATGTGGAGAAGGAAATGATGAAAAGACTGCTTAGTTTTACAAGTGACAAGATTCTCTTTTGCCTTCCTTTCTTCTTTCCTCATATGTTCCTTTTTAACTCAGCTACAGACAGCTTGTGCGCCAGATTTGTCTTTTGTTTCCAATAAACTGTGGGGCAGATTTACAAGCCCCTTGCGCCTCTTTTACGCAGCCGTTGCGTCACTTTTGTGATGCAGCGGCGGCGCAAAAGATGCGCCATGGTGCGGGGTATGTACAACGTGACGCATCTGGGAGATGTGTCACGTTGTAAAGCCCTGCGCCAGAAGGAGGCGGTCTTGCGCAGGCGGGGGCGTTCCGGCGCAGGAACGCCTTCTAAAAGTGGGTGAGTGAAATCTACAAGATTTCACTCAGTCACTTTGGGGCCCATGCTGCGTCAAAACCCTGTGCCTGCTTGAAGCAGGCGTAAGGATTGACGCAGCTTTAACAAGATAGGGCCTCCCCAGAGCATTGCTGGAGCTGCGTCGCGCTTGCGACGCAACTCCAGCAATGCGTCACTTTTCGGCACAGATGCGTGACACATCTGTGCCGTTTTTGCCCCATGGTGCGCCGCTTTTGGCCGCCATAAGTGTGGCAGGGTATGCTCAGACGTGAGTCCCTTGCTCACTTTGCCAGTGGATTCAAGCAAGCCGGACTGAAAACGGCTGGAATACCAGAAACCGGTCCTCGGAAGCTTGTTTCCGGTCCAGGGAAGACATGGCTTGGCAGTTGGGGCTGGACTGTTCCCATGAGGCACAGGGTCAGACTGATTTGCATATAGCCATGTCTGAACTGGGGTGGCAGAGTGGGCTAAAGAACGGTGATGGATTAAACCCAGATCTTTTGACTGGATGTGAGTGTTTGATTGATTCAGATGCTCCGTCCATCACCACCCCCTTTTGTACCGCTTTTGGCCGCCATAAGTGTGGCAGGGTATGCTCAGACGTGAGTCCCTTGCTCACTTTGCCACTGGATTCAAGCAAGCCGGGCTGAAGACGGCTGGAATGCCAGAAACCGGTCCTCGGAAGCTTGTTTCCGGTCCAGGGAAGACATGGCTTGGCAGTTCGGGCTGGACTGTTCCCATGAGGCACAGGGTCAGACTGATTTGCATATAGACATGTCTGAACTGGGGTGGCAGAGTGGGCTAAAGAACGGTGATGGATTAAACCCAGATCTGTTGACTGGGTGTGAGTGTTTGATTGATTCAGATGCTCTGTCCATCACCACCCCCTTTTGTACCGCATTGTAAATGTGGCGCATCTATGGTGGCGGAGGCATGGTGCACAATAAGTGGCGCATCCCTGCTGATATGCAGGGATGCGCCACTTATTGTAAATATGCCCCTTAGAGTGAGTTTTGGGCCAGGCCCTTGGCAATGATTGGGCGACCATGTCAATCTGACTGCTCTGCTCCTGATTCAATAACTTCTTCCTACTTTGGTCTCTCGCCCTGGAGCACTTTGATCTCACATTCTTTGACCGGTCGCTCTGTATTCTTTCACCCCATACCTGAGAGGACTCTTTGTTTTCTTTTGTATGGAACCCTCCATGTGATGGCGCATGTTTCCTTTCTCTTTTCCCCTGTTTCCTCTCTCCCCCCAGCCCTGACAGACATGCTCTCTTTTACTCCCCCTCCCCAGTGCTCCCACCCACTATTCTGCTTCCGGTGCTTATGGGCCCACCAATCTCCCATTTCCTCACGTTCTTGATCTCCAGTTGATTTTTTTTTAATCTTTTTTTTACCATGGTCTGGATGCTGGTAATATGTGAAGGTTGCCCAATGTAGAAGAGGCTCAGGATTTATTACCCTAACAATTGGGCATGATGGTTCTCTCCATCAGAACGCTAAATATAATTGAATTTGAGGATAAGGATGCACTGTTATCATCATGATAAGGTTGGACATGTTGCAAGCTTTGATGATAATGATTGTGTACAATGACTATATATTAATGTTAATGTATATGGTGAGAACATGGAAATTAACTGGTATATTTGATGTTAAAAATACTCATTCTTTCTGATACATTTTTTTGGGGTGTGGCCTACAGTAATTGACCTGGCTCCTAGTTATATATTTGCTAGTGCATGTAGGGGACAGGCATTGAACACTGGGTTATTTGATTCCTTAAATTTGTATTATAAACACACATTAAAGGGAATGTCTGTATAATGTAAAAGACATGATGAAAACACAGTTATTGATAAAGAGGTATGGTACACATTTGTTGAGGGCCTGTTAGACTCTGAGCCTGTCCTCCTAGGTTGTATATATGCCCAAACTCAGAGCAGAAGACGTTTTGGACTAGCCTATCTCGAGTTCTAGCGCAATGGGTAGGTATCCCATGGATACTGAATGGTGATTAAAAAAAAAATCTCCCTTGACCGTTCCCACCCCCCGCTTCTTCACGCCCCGCTCTCCAACACTCCCAGCAATTCAACCGTGGTCCCTTATCGATACGTGGAGAACACATAGTCCATACCTAAGCCTATACTCCCACTACTCGGTCCCGCATAACCTATACGTGCTATACGTCCAGGTGGATTGTTTTCTGTCCTCCCAGAGCCTAGCTCCACTGTTTCCCCACTCAGACTACCTGGGTTGTGTACTGTCCAACCATGCCGCTCATATAGTAGACATCGAGTGGGGCACTCCACATCCAACCGTCCCTACCTGGAATTAATACAAAGATACACTAGACGACCTGGTATTTTGTGATGCCCATTTAAGCCACATTTCACAGTACTTTGAGGAAAACCACTGTACAGCCACCACAAGTGCTGTTGAGTGGGATTCCTTCAAAATGGTCACAAGGCGGATGACACAGCGTGCAGTGCCGGATGCCAAGAAACAACAAGCTACCCGGGTAGAACACCTGAGCTGTTATAACATCACAGAATGCACAGTCTGGCTGCACGCTAAGGGGGACAAACCTGGTTGCTTACTAGCATGCTTAGCCCAGCAGGAAACACATACTCCCCCAATCACTGAAATCGCCCCTGACACGGGCCCAATTTTGAGGACCCAATCAGCTATACTGCAAGCATTCAGTCCATATTATGCTGAGCTGTACAGGACACCTCCCTCCCACCCCCTGGCGCAATCAGATGCTTCTTAACCCCCGCCCTCAATCAACACCTTGGAATGAGAGGAGCTATACAAACTTATCACTGTGGCTGAAATAAAGAAGGCAATACCTGAACTGGCCTGCAAAATGCGATGCAGTCCGCACTACGAAATTTGTTTTATTATTTAAATTGTTTACTTACCTCCAATTATCCATATTCCGGTTTTTAGCACCCCCACCCTGTCCCTCCCCTGCCCCGCCTTTTTGCCCCACCGGAACTCCCTCCACGGGCCGCGGCTGACTGGGACATAATCCTGGCCGAAGGCCATGCCTCGTGCCTTGTGTCCAATTGGGATTGGGGAAAGGGATAGGTAAATTATGAGAAGTTTTTAAAGTACATTATTAAGAAACCTAAAACAAATCAGAGAAAAATAATCCACTGAGGAACAATATTGTTGTCTATTATGCGATTAGTAATTAAACATGCAATTGGTCTCACATTTATGAGAGTTTGAGCTATTTGCATTGGAAATGACAATGCCTTTTATTTATGTGTTTTGAAAACCTGCAAGTGGTGTGTAAACACACACTTTGTACTTATAGTAGCTGCTTATGAGAAACACGGCTGGCAGTAAGTAACTGGGCCTCTTTTACTGCCAGCCTTGCTTCACGTAAGCAACGACTATAAGTACAAAATGCGTGTTTACGCACCACTTGGGTTTGGTTTTCCATAAGACAAATTAAATCATTAGGTGAATGATTATAGTATGGTATACTTGCCAGGCACTAGAAATGCAAGAACGTATTTTCTTCATAAGTCACCTGTGGGAGAACTGGAGGGTGATGAAAAATGTTTGGCTGCTGTAAATCAATATTTTGAATGCAAGCAATATGTTCTTGCGGATTCTGGTCTAGATTTATGCTGTGGGTCGCGACAAATGGTTGAACGTGGGAACAAAGAACTACATTGAGGACTGACCTGAGGAAAAGAATCTGCCTTAGATTGTAAGACTTTTTTGAAAGTATCATAAGAATTGTTCTTGGCTGATGAGGTTCTATTTAAAGGGCACAAAATAGTTCCTCCTCTTGGCATCAGATTCCATATTGTTAAACTGAGCATAGAGGGTATTTAGGTGTCATGTTCATGAGGCAAAGGGTCATTGATTCGTGTTGGTGGACCTACATGATCAGGGATGTTCACCCCAAAATGGGATGCTGTGTTTAGTGTTTGACAAGCATCATAGAACTCAGAGACCTCTGCTGCTTCACATGAATGTGTTGAATAAACCCTGGTACTAGCTTGCCATGTTTAGGGTCTGTACCACACTTTGCCCAAACAATGCCTGTGCACTGGTCTTAGATTATTACTTATCAAAGTGGGTTGAGTTAATGTTTTTTAGCAGAACCATGTACCAGCACATTGACAGTTACGCTTTCAGGTATTTTTCCAGAGAAGCATTTCTAGAAAAGCTTATTTCTGATAAAGGGGTTCATTTCATGTCAGGGATGTGTGGTTGAACATAGCAGAACATTCCTAAATCACCCTCACATAAATGGGTTTGCAGAAATTACATGTTATCTGAGTGTGTCCAAAGGATTGAAGTTTGCAAGAAACTTCTGCTGTAATCTGTGCAGTCCATGCTGTGGTTATATAGGAATACTCTATATACTGGATCTAGGTACTCACCATGTTTACTTCTTAGAGAGCAGGCTGCAGATTCAACCTTCTGCCCTCTCTGGGTGGAGAGGAAATGTGACATGAGAGAGGGGGGGTGCGAATACTCCCAGGAACATTGAGAGACATCAAGGATGACCCGAGGTGCATTGTGATTCCCGTTGATCT
Source organism: Lissotriton helveticus (assembly GCF_964261635.1). Lineage (NCBI taxonomy): Eukaryota > Metazoa > Chordata > Amphibia > Caudata > Salamandridae > Lissotriton > Lissotriton helveticus. Next base: position 83,524,890 of record NC_136059.1, on the reverse strand, counting down.
AGGGCTGCAGAGAGTTAAAAGTGGGAGATTGTGTGTGTGTGTGTATGATAGTAGCAAAGCACATTTTCAAAGTTATGCCCAAACTTCTCCCAGCAGGTGAGATTAAAGAGGTGAGTTAGAGGGCAGGAAAGGTGAGGGGCAAGTGGCGTCCAACGAGTGAGGTTGTTACTGGTCAGAATGGGCTTGCTGTAGCCCCAATACCATCTCCTGTTTCGATGATGGGGTCTTAAACGAGTGCAAGGTGATGCAATTCAGAGAGAACAAAAAATGTGTAAAGAGCCAATTTAGTTGATGTATTATGTCAGGTGAGCATAATGTAAAATTTATTTTACCTTCTTGGTTTTCACTTAGTTTAGCGAAATTTGCAAATGATTTATGGAGTATGAACATGTACAGCAGTTGCAATTATTATTGTATGACCCATTTTTAGGTCTCGCGTCAGCGAAAGACCTTATGTCGCCCGTTTTCGGGAATGTGGACAGGAGAGGGTGCACGAGCGCAGAGCTGCTCAGTTTTCACCTCGTGAGCGCGCACGGCGCCGTGCCCCTCTCCTGTCCACATTCCCTTGCGCAAACACTCACTCACGCATGCGCACATACACACACACTGCATACACTCACGCATGCGCACATACACACACTGCATACACTCACTCACGCATGCGCACATACACACACTGCATACACACACAAACGGCAGCCCCAGGCTTCCTTGTTTAGCCTTTAGTGGCGTTCCCACCATTAATTCTAATGAAACACTTATGAAACAAAAGTTCCCAGAAGTCCGACCGAAATCCAGCTGTACTCCATCTCCCGGCGTGCCTTGCGCTTGCCTCTGACGCGCATGCGCAGTGCGGGGAGTTTCAAAGTCCTCGGAAGCATTTGAGCAGGTACCGAGAATGCAGGTGAGAGGGAGCTTCGAGGGATGGCAGACTTATGGGGCGCGGGACTGAGGTTTGGGGATTCTAGTATTTAAAGCTGATGATGATTGTAGCCGTGTCCAAATGTAGCTCCACCTTCAGTCCGTTACCGTTCGTGCTGCGCACCTACTGTTACCCGCATTCTGAATATCACTTCTCCCGGAGCCCCCTTCACCCTCGCTGTTCAGTCTTTTCTTTCACTGTATTATCTGTGCTTCCTAACCTCTCTCTTGCACCTCTCTCCCACCTGTCGGTGTGTGCTTTCTTCCTTGCTACTCCACTTCTGCAGTTCTTTTTACCTGCTCTTCTCTTTTTCAGACTCTCTTGCCGTTGTTTCTCCTCGACCCACCCCAGTTTTCCATTCTCCCTCTCGCCTCTATTTATATGGGGTATTATACATGTGTTGCCACGCTGGTAGGGTGCTGAAGAGCCCAGGGACAGGCAGTGCTTTTTGTCCCTACTCCATACTAGTACACGGAGGGCAGGCTGGTTGGTGACGTTAAGAGATTCACAGAGCTCCAGAACAGGCTTTGCTTGTATTGTAACTGCAGGAAAGTTACCGCAGAGCCTCAGTAATGTCAGCCCCATGCCTGGCATTGACCGTGATGTAGAGTGTTACAGGGTCAGGGCAGGCTTGAATTGGGTTTCCAATTTGGCCCGGGCACCCCCCATAAAAGGGCCACATAATTAAGGATCACTTATCTCACTGGGCTCATTTTTTAGAGAATGTTTGATAAATTATGTATTTAAAGGCTCGTTGAGGCAGGAACATTAGTGAAAACTAGAAGCATTCTATGTTGGCTGGGCGAGCGAGGTGAAATAAAAGAGCCCAAAGACCACAACTCCTGATGTGGCTATATTTGCCACCTGGCTGTTTTTTTAACCAGCATTACCAGCATTTTAATTTCCTGGCCGGTAGGAAAATTAGGAAAATCACCTAAAGCTGGTATTTTCTCCTCTGATCAATATGTACTTTAAACAGTAAACAAAAGGTGAACACAGTTTGAAATGTGGCCTAAAGCTGCTTTAATGATACCAGACGGATAATACAACTAAACAGTGGCAGAAAAGCATTGTTACGAAGAAATACAGATGTTTTCATTATTGTTGAAGGAATCCTCTTTCATTATAATTGAGATTCCCAGTTTTTAATGATATTTTACAAATAAAGACCAAAACAGTTTTTTTCTTTCTGCATCTATTTTTTAAGATCGAAAAGTGTAGAAAATGTGTGATTCTTTAAAGTGACTCTTCGTGTTGTCTTACATGAAATTCCAGGCCAACAGCTGAATAGATAGATGACACGGTATTAAAAAAAAACAGGCTGAAGTTTCCTTATCAAGTGGCATATGTCAGCATAATGCCAAAATGTACCTGTGGAAGCAGCGTTCTGTTCTATTTGGCTGCTTAATTTGCTACAACACGACAAGCTTCACTTTAAGATTGCATCTTTGAGTTAAATGTCGATATCTACAATTATTCACAAAGTAAATATGGATAAATACATTCGGAAATATTAAAAAAATGTATATCAAAACTGGAGCACTGATTATTTTCCAGCCTTGGCATACTCTTAAAACTTGAGCAAACAGAAGGTTATTTTATATTGTAGTTTGATATAGCGAGAACTCAGCCGAAGGGCAGCGATTATATGAGCACTAATCATATTACAGAAGATCAAATTCATTTTTATTTTAGGCCTTTGATAATTAAGTCATTTTGCCAGAATCGCAGAATGTTGAGCTGAGACTGGAACTTGAACCAATTGCCATAGGTTCAAAATCATCAGCTCTAACATTAGAATCTCTCAATTTTCCTCTCTGGGAAAGGTGCCTCATTGTGAGGCCCATACAAACATAGACCCCTTTCTACCAAGGCCTGAAAGACTCTGGTACTGAGGTGCCAGCAACAGGCTGTCAGCGAAGCCGCTTCACTTACTCTTCCCAGCCTATAGCCTCAGGGCGATGGCCTGGCAGGAGAGGGGTGAAGAAAAGCACAGAGCTGCTGCTCCAGCGCTGCTGAGGTGATCATGGCCCTATGGTCACATAACCTGCCCCCAGTCTGGCGCCTCAGTTTAACAGCATAGCAGGGGAGTGGGACACTGCTTCTCAGTGTCTGCTCTGGCCTCAAAGGGGCCAGGCTAAGACTGCAGCAGCCAGACCAATACTGGCGTAGCAAAGTTGCTTCAAACCACCCACTCCGAGCCTTCCTGCTCATGATGCTGGCCCCACATTACATTGTCCTGGCAGGGAAGAGTCAGTAAGGCTCTGTATGCGGGTGGACAGAGCTGCTGACAAAAACCGGTCCACAGGTGACCCTTAGGCACCGGCCCAATGCCTGACTGCCCGCCTTCCCAATCCGATGCTGGTCAGGGACAGGTCTGGACTTGTCACCTCTGAAAGATATTGCAGAGCCATAGGGCAGGTTAAGTAGTGCCAATGCTTGTGGTATTGTAGAGCCACAGACCGGGTCACAAGTATTTCCACTGAATGTGGGTACCGTACTGCGGAACCTACGTTCTGCAGTACTTCAGAGACAGACCAGGTATGGTCAGGAGTGCAATATGCTGGGGAGCAAAGGGACAGGCTGTGTATTGTTCTTGCTAAATAATACTTTACACCCCAAGAACTGCCTGTCTATTGTTGTTCAAAAGATATAGCTGAGCCCAGAACATGCCAGGTATTGTCACTGAAGAATGTAAGTACTGCTGGACATCTGTACATCACAGCATAGAAGCAAGCCTTGTTTTGTAGGTGTTGGCCAGGTCACAAGTCAGGAATGGACGCAGATTTACGGAGTCTACCCACTATTTTTAGAGGATTGACTCTGTTCCCCTTTAGCCAGAGGCCAAGGGATACTAAAACATGTTTGTTTCATTACCTTGTTTCTCACCACGTGTCTGCTCACATTTTTAGGTCGAGCCTGGCGTACGCAGCGCGAAGCGCTGTCGCCGGCAAGGCTTATTGTTGTGTAAATGTAAATGTATTGCGACTTATATAGCGCACGTATCACCCGAAGGCATCAAGGCGCTTGCCTTGGGAACCCGTCCTGGCTTTTTTCCCTGTGAGATAACCCCTACTGGGTATCCCCAGGGTGAAAGCCAGGCATCCCACAGCGGGTGGGCCGCCGTAGTGGAGATTAAGCAACTATTGCCCAGAGTTGCAGCGTGGGACCCCATGATTAGAATAGGCACCGAGGTGAGAATTATCGAGTCCGTGGACATTTTGGGCTCAGGACCCTGCCGCGTCGGGAATTGAACCCTGGTCCCGGGCCAGACCTCTGCATCAGGGTCTGCCGCTCTAATCAGTGAGCCACACTCCTCCACTTGTGGACTCCAGTTGTGGACTTGCCTCGGAAGTGGAACAGGAGATGGGCACGCGCAGAGCTTTTGGCGATTTGAGCAGGTGCACACGCACGTACAGCCATGTGCCGTGCACATCTCCTGTCCCGCTTCCGAGACAAGTCTGCCTCCTGCAATTGCATTTTTTTAATGCCCACGCACGCTCCACACGTACAGCATGCCCCACTTACCGGGCGGGTTGTGCTTCCATGGGACTTCTCTCTGCGGGGTGCGCTCCTTCATGCAGGCTGCAACACGTGGGGCTCCCTCAGCTCACAGGAGCCCGGGACACTGCCGTGCGATCCATCGCTGCCCATGTCCCAGGCAAGGTTGGCAGCACGCATGCTCAGTACGTGAGCGTGTGTGCACGAGGAGCTATTGTGCCGCTTGCTTTCAGTTTCCCTCCCCGCCCGCTTGTTTACAATTCCGATCGCAAGGCTAGTTAGGAAAGGCTGATTCTTTCCTCAATAATTGCCAGTTTGTCTCCGGATTGTGCTTTGCTTTATAATTGGGGTCAATAAACTACCGATATATAATGCACTCAGTAAGTTCAGCACAGAAAAAAATGTATATCTGAAAAGATGGTGGGCGTACCTCTATCACCCACTGATAGTAACAAAGATTGAAATGAAACTGAAATGCGCAGCTCACAATGGGGCACGTGGGAAGCTCGCTGGGCGCTGCAGCGGGTCCCCGCGGAGCTTGGTGGGTGGCTTGAAGTGCTCTTTTGGAAGTACAAGTGACCCGGCCACGCCTACCAACTTGTGAGGGTACGTTTAGCTATACATCTATTGCCACCCTGTTGGGCTTCGATATTGCAGCTTCCCGGGCATACACAGAGCTCCAAGGTCGGCGCATTAACCCACCCTACAATTTTACTGGAATTGGAACCTTTAACCTCGTCGGCTCGCACAGAGCTCTGCAGTCGGCGCATAAACCTACCGAGATTGGAACAGGTGATCCGCTAAGTACACATAGAGCTCCATTGCCTCACCGGGCTCTCTTAGAGGGACCTAGAACTAACTCACACACACATTCCTGCAGATCGTGAAGTAACTGTTAAGGGGAGGGGCAGGCTCCCCAAACGTAGTCTCCAGAAATCAAAGTCTTTTGCACCCGGGCTCCCCGGTTGAACCGCTGCGGCCTCTTTTGGGTGGCCGTAGTCAGCTTCTCCACCCTCCTCCTGGGGCACTATTACACTGCAGAGGACCGCCGACCTCAAAGTTGGGGAACCAGTTTCAAGTCCGGTGGGGGACGCTAAACATCCTGTAATTGTATATAAAACTGCAAAAGGCACACATTTCAAATGTTATTGACCTTTGGAGGATGAACATCTATTCGACCATACCACCTAATTCCCCTTCACCCACCCAGCTCTAGAGTCAACGAAAATTGGTTCCTACGCCTTGAAATTTATTGCAGCAGGATAGGTTTTTCAGGGAGAGGGGAGGCAAAATTATGTAACCAATACAATGGGCTCACGTTTCGCTCAATTTGTTAAAAAGATATGGGGACTGGGGCCTTGGTGGTGGTGTTTAGGAATAGAGACAGTGCATTATCTAATACAGATGTTACAGTAAGCTCTACCTCACGGGAATCTTCTGACTCGGGTTTAGTGAGAACTTCCCGTGACAAAGGGCGCTTGACGCCGCCTCTCTATGGGCAAAAAGGAGGTTTTCTAACAGTGTACCACAGACCCGGGAAACTTCTGCAGACAGGCCTATATGCCTATATGTATTTAATTCTAAAACATACACAACCAATCTATCAACAACGGGGGGGGGTCACGCACTGGAATGCGGTCATATGGCCAAGATCACACAACCTGTCAACTGTAGGCAGACAATGACCAGGCAGGGGAGGTGGATTCCCATCAATGAGAGATCTGCTACCTTCACTCCCAGATCCAAGGACAGTAGCTTCCGGGAGTCTGATATTTACACAGAAGCTGATATGGAAAGGCCGTGAGCAGAAGGGTGGTGGGAGGTGGGCTTGTGCATTGGCAAGGCTGACAGAGAGAAAGAACCAGAAGGGGGGTGGGAGAGGGAAAACAGAGGAGAAACTGACAAGTGAGGAGTGAGGCAAGCAAAGTGTGTGTGTGTATGGAAGACAGGTGGAGGAGTGATCGAGTCTGTGTGTGGTTAAAAAAGATAGGGTGAGGAATACGCGTTTGTAGGTGTGCGTGTAAAAGAGAGGAAATGACAAAAATCTGAGAGAGAGGAGCAATCTTATCAAAGGTACAGAGGAAGGGGCTGTCTCTCCAATTCAGACATCACCCATGTACTTCTGTACGCAAATGTTCATCTTGGTCTGTGTGTTTCCGTCGACCTGCTTGTGTACGCATGGCATGCATGTGTCTACTGGGTGATGATGGGTGAATGCAAATGTGGTGGTGGGGGGGGGGGTGCGTGGGCCTTTGTCTGTATACCTTGTCTGGGTATGTGTGTTTATCGGCATGCGCGCCTTTGTGAGCACTAGTGTGCTTGCCTCTGTGTGCCTTTTGTGTAGATTCATGTGTGTATGTCTTTTGTAGTTTGGTGTCTATACATATGTGCATGGTTTGGAGTTTATGGACCCCGTGAGTTTGTCTTGATGCATGTGGTTCGGCGTGTGTGGCTGGTGTGTGAGTTTTAGCGGTCCAGTGGGTGTATGTAAGGACTAGTGTATAGTTGTGCTTTGGAGAGTTTGATATGTGTTGTGGTTCAGCATGTGAGAGGTTGTGTGCGATTTTGCGTGTGACTGTGCGGCTGGTGCACTGGTGCTGTTTGGTGTGTGTGTATTGTTCAGAGTGTGGGAGAGTTGAGTTTTAGAGTGTGTGGCTGGGGACGCTCATGTGCAGTTTGGTGTGTGCGTTATGTTCAGCGTGTGGGAGGTTGTGTGTGGTTTAGGGTGTATGCGAGATGAGAGAACTATTGAGCGACAGAGAGGTGCCCCCTCCAGACTTGAAATTTAGATCATGACAAGGAGGCCCTTCTCTTCACCAGATATCCTTCGATCAACCACTGCAAAGCCCGATCAAGGATACCAAGCACTATGGAAATTCCCCTACAATGTAACACACTACCTGCTTCTTCCCAGCCCCACTGGCAGCATTTACTAGTCTGTTCCTGGGGTAAAAGGAATGAGCAGCTGTGATTCAATGCGACTACTGTTGCTCAGAGACTGTAGCAGGAGGCGCTTTCGACTAGATCCATCCTTCTTGGCTCTCATGGGATCGGATGATGTCACATGGTTGACGACCGAGCACAACCCAAAGGGAATGCTTATGAATTTGTACACAAGTAGTTCTGGGGCAGATAAAGCTCACACTTTGCATCCCTGGTCCACTTTGACCTTACTCACTATGTCCCTCACCCTAAACTAAATGTTAACAGTAACTCCCCACACATTCTAAACAGATCAACCCAATCACTTTGGTTCTAAGTCCTCGCTCCCCTGTCCCCTCTACTTTTTAGGTCTCACCCTCTCCCCTTTCAAGAGAAATCACATGAGGCTTTTTGTTCACCTAGCGAAGCGCCCCCTTCCCCAGAACGGACTCTACCATCACTGGATTTACAAATTGTAACACTATTTGCATTTGACATTACAATCATTTAAATACATTTTTACAAAACATGTACAATATAAAAAACAATGTCATTTACAAGGCCATTTACTCAAAACAATGTCACTGCGAGACCTATTGCATTGTAAATGCTTGTTTATCTTTTGTTTTTGTATTGTGTAAGAAAGGAAAGATGTTGCCTCTTGTGCTCTTGAGACAGCAGCGCAAGTTGCACCCCTTGGAGTGCACCGTGAGGCGGCAGCATGGAACGCTGGATCATGCTGCAACCGGACCGTTGGATCGCTGGCATGACTCCGCCATCTTTAGGATTTGTTGTGAGTCGCTGCTGAAGGGCAAACATAGAACATTTCTATTTGATAACCTACTTGCTTTGTTGAGCCCTCCACACTTTGGTGTCTCATCTTCTTCTTGTGGGTAATCTGCTGAGGGCACCACGCCTCCAAGGCCCGATTCTGCTGCCAATCCTGCTTCAAGGGAGAACGTTCCGCTCACTCTAAGGATTTTCCAGTTTATATTTGACGGGTAGCATTTAGTGGGCAATGAACATGGCAGTCAATGGGCATCACTTTCAATTTATTCATCCTCCGCCACACAGGAACGGGGACATGGTGTTTTCCCTGTCGTTCTTATTTGTCTTATGAAGAGAATCACCACCAAATGGAGAACAGAGGCTCGTTCTGCAGTTCACCATTCCAGATGGAGAAGCTTCCTGGATGTCCCTGGCTATTCTGGCTGCTGTTCCATGGAAATACCATCTCTAGACCTGGCTCTATATTCCCATCTGCCTTTAACATCAATGGTGTCCCAATGATGGGAGAGTATTTGCATTTCAATCTAATGATGCCTTGCTTTCAGCCCAACGTTGGGTCCAAGAGGGTTTACCAAGATGCTGTCATTGCGGGGGAAACAGTAAACTGTGTCCTTCGTTTCCTTGTTCGTGCATGCTTTTCCTGCGGGACCCTGGCCACTGGGACTCTTAACAAATATGCAGCTCCTTCAAGAAAACAAGTTGTTCATCAATAATGAAAATTCAGATCTCCACCAGTAAAACAGTTTCTATTCCTCAGGGCTCTTTCCTGCGTAGACCTGGGCTGGGTCTCCATTCCTTTGAAGAAGGTGGTAAGGATGTATTTGTTTCAATGGCACTAAAGAAGCAGGAATCAGCATTATATTGTGCCTGGCTGAAAGAACTGTTGATGTACTCATTCAAGGACTGCTTGCATTATAAATGTCCCAGCATCTAGGGCTCTTATATGACGTTCCGCCAATGGATTGCTCCTCTAGGTGTTGTCAAAAATTTGACAGGACAAGCTATTTGGAGAAGCATGACTTGGTTTCTGTTCTTGATCCTAAAGATACGAATAGGATGGTCCTTATGATACACAAGTTCTCCACTGATTGTCCTTTGCCAGCGACAGCAGGGAGGCTCCCGAATTTTGCTCTCGTTAGTCACCACATTTGAAGTGTCTTAATATTTTCCTGCATTGAGGCCCACTGAAATCATTATGATTGACACCAGTTTCTGAATGCCTGCTCCAAAATTCTTAATTCAGATTTGCTGACAAAATCAACCTTTCCTGAGCACCCATCATGCTGCAGTGATGTCTGCTGTTGCGGTGGATAAGGAGGGTTTTTGGGGTGGGGGGTGTCAGGTGATTTCATCCATTGTCAGTGAGCAATGATTTCAGCTTTTCAGGGGTGAGAGATGACGTTACTTCTTGGCCCAATCACCCTCCAGTTACATCATATTATATATGGGGCATATTACCAACAACTAGCGACAATCATCGCTATGTTGGTTTAGCGGCAACATCAATATCGCCGAGCTCCGCCGATTTTTATCGCTTAGGAGCCTTGCTATTATCAAGGTTTATCTCCTATGCGATAAAAATCGGCCGAAATGCATGAATATCGCTGTAAAGTCAGCGATATTCATGCATTACCGAGCAAATGCTCTTAGCCATGTTATTCACCTACCATTGGATTACATGGCTAAGAACAGCTCTGGGCAGGCGTTAGCTTTTGGAGATAATGGCGCTTAGCGCGATTATTTCCAAAAGTTGGTAATAGGAGATGGAGATGTTAGCGACTGTTTCCAGCCGCTAAGATCATGGCACGCCCACTTTGCATGTCATTAGCGATAATTATCGCTGACATGCAAAGTGGGCACCTAAATGCCCGCTATCTCCTACTAGCTGTTGCTAACTGGTGTTAGCGACAGCTAGGTAATAGGGCGATACAATTATCGCCGCTTTAGCGGGAAAAATTCCCGCTAAAGCGGCGATAAGGCCCTTGGTAATATGCCCCTATGTCTTGTTACCATGTTGATCATACGGGCTCTGCAATTAAGGGTTGGGCTGTTTGGGGCGCCACAGCCTCCTCCCCATCATGGCACTGCATTTGATTTCTCTGGCATCTATAATGTGTCTAGTCGAGCTTGCTGACGATGCGATGGGGGACATAATCATGTGTTTCTCCATGCTGTTGGGAGTAAGGTCTCCCTTTCACATTTTTCGTTCTACCGGGGTTCCTGGTCTATTTTTTATTTATTTATTTTTGGCATTTGTACAGCGCTCTGTTACCCGTAGGTGTCCTGGCGCTAAGTGTTACTCCTGAGATAGAGGCAGGTTAGGGAATCAGATGGTAAACAACCATGGCTTTAATGCTTTTCTAAAGGCCATGAGGTCCGTCAGTTTTCTGAGGGCGTGGGGCAAGGTATTCCAAGATTTGGCTGCGCCCAGCACAAAGCTTCTGCCTCCCCACCGTGCCCTCTTAAAACGAGGCATCACGATCAACCCCATGTCAGCTGATCTAAGATTTCTCATCGGACGGTACCAATAAAAGTGCCGCCGAAAGAATAAATGTCCCTTGCCTTGTAAGGACTTGAATACTAGGCATAGGGCTTTAAAAAGAATTCTCTTTCGAATTGGAAGCCAGTGCAACTTGACCAGCTCCTGAGACACGGAAACACATTTAGGGATCCCCAAAATGAGCCTTGCAGCCGCATTTTGGAGAACCTGCAATTTAAGTACACCCTGTTGGGCACCAAGAAATAAACCATTGCAATAATCCAACTTTGCCATGACCAGCGTTGTGACCACTGTTTTCCTGTCACTGTCAGGGATGAATGGAAGGATCTTGCGGATGGATTTAAGCAGGTAAGCCACCGAAGAAGATAGAGCACATACCTGGGGACGGAAGGTAAGTTGATCATCGATCAACACCCCCAGATTTTTCACCTTCGCTACTGGGGTGGGAGCCTTGCCCATCTGGTCTGGCCACCAGCTTGGGCTCCAGAAATTGGTGTTTGAACCAAACACTATAACTTCGGTTTTAGCCGAGTTCAATTTAAGGCAGTTAACTGCCATCCAGTTCCCCACCACCAGCATACACTCCTGGAAATTCCTAGCTACTTCTTCTTCCCTCCCTGGTAATACCGACACCACAATCTGGGTGTCGTCTGCATAGGATGTGAGATCAAACCCTTGGGCCCAGATTACTGGCGCCAATGAGCTAACATAAACGTTGAACAACGTAGGGCTCAAGGACGAACCCTGAGGAACTCCGCAGGGCAGGATGAAGGGTTTTGACTCATAGTTTCCCAAGGCCACCTTCTGGACTCTGGCGGACAGGAAGGCTTTAATTGTATGAAGCGCTTTCCCTTGAACTCCGCGGGCCTTCAAACGGTCAAGTAGAATCCCATGGTGGACCGAATCGAAGGCCGCGGAGAGGTCCAGCAGCACCAGGGCTGCCCTCCCTCCCGCATCGGTCACCGCTCTGATCTCCTCAATTGTTTTAATGAGGGCGGATTCCGTGCTATGGTAAGGTCTAAAACCCTGTTGAGAGGGGTTCAAGGATTGAGTGGCAGCCAGGAAGGAGCTTAATTTGACGTTCAGCGCCTTTTCTATTAATTTAGCTGGTAATGGGAGCCTTGATATTGGGCGATAGCTATTTGGGTCCATAATATCCAGGTTAGGTTTCTTTAGTAGAGGCAAATTGATGCCTGTTTCCAACAAGCTGGAAAACCTCCTGTCCCAAGCATTATGTTGAAAACGGTCACCAGTGATGAAACTATAAGATCTGGGGCCATTTTCATCACAGCCACCAGACACGCGTCTGACGGAGCACCTGATTTAGCTGCTAACAATAGCCGCCTAATTTCTGCGCCATTTACTGGCGAAAAGCTATCAAGATTATGTCCTAAGGATGACTGCATAACAATTTCTGAGGAAGCCGCCTGGCTATTCAACCGATCCTGACTAGAGAAGGCTTTGAAAATCGTCTCCACCTTACTTTGAAAGAATCTGGCAAGATCTTCACATAATTCATAATACTCTTGAGCTATCCCTCTTCTTTACTTGTACTACCGCCTTCAGCCTCCTACTCTGAAGTCCCTCACATTATCCTCTTCTCAGCACCAAGATGACATCACTGGTGCTTCAGCATTGAATCTTCAGCCCAACAGCCCTCACACAGATGTCTGTCTATCCAGAGACATGTTGAAGATTTTGGAGGCCCTGGTCCAAGCATGTTTTGTGGGTCCCTGTTTGGAGCAGCATTGAATTTATGATCCAATTTCAGCTCTTTCATGCTCTTTTTGGCTAGGTGCTGACAGTGCACAGGCACACTGGTCGAAATTACATCTAATATTCAGGGAGAGTAACGTAGGATTTCAATGGTGCAATACAGCAGCAGTGCACTAATATTTTTGCAAATAATCTCTGTGACACACTCGCATTTCTCAAATGTGTTGTCCTGTTTAAATTCAAAAGAAACTTTTTATGGATGTTGCATGAAATAACTACATTTCTCTTGTCTGTAATTGACTCCCACACATCAGACCCATTAAAAATCAATTAAAGGAAAACGGTATTTAAAATAATCTTTGTAAGAATTATTCAAGGTCACCAGGTAGTCTCTGCAGAACAGAGCTGACTCTATCAGGGGACCCTTAAATGCCCCTGCCCTGGGCCAGCGCCCACTTTGCTAATGCCTTAAAACGTTGCTGTGTCTGTCCTAGAGATAAAAACACCAAGATATAACACACCCTGAGACATGCACTCCTGTTTGATAACACAATGCTGCAATATAGACTGTTCAGACCAACCCAACTGGCAGACGAGCATTAGTCCTGAAGTGAAAGCTACACTCTTGCCAGCACTAAAATAGTTACCCTCACAAGGCTTACACATGTGCATGCTCTGTCCAGAAATTTGTTGACATAGTAATAGTACTTGTTATCTGAATGATTGCTATTTATCAACACTACAGACAGTGTGTTCCCTTCCTGAACCATTATGCTGTGGAACAGCTTTAGCTGGCATAGCTGGCTAGTCTTTCTGACACAAGGTTGAGGGTGAGAAGCAGAGACTCAAACTGTTCAAAAAGGATTTGTTAAAAACATCTCCTTAGAGGTCAAATTTGGCTGCCTCGCTCCAAACAATTTCAATTTATAAAGAAGATTATTGAAGATCACTACTAATTATAGTACTTCAGACCAAGTTGATAATAGTAAGGACACTAATACAAAGAAATGTATACATTCAACATGTGATTGGTCTATTTGCATTGAAAATATTTGTTTTCACTATAAAAATAACCGTAATTACAGGAATGATTAGCAGTGCTTGTCTTGTGCATATCAGTTTAGGGCCGGGGTCTCAAACCGGTTGATCGTGAGCTACCGGTAGCTCGCAGAGACCCTCGTGTAGCCCTTCAGCCTTTCCGGCTCCATTTGCCTGCCCTCACCCAAACCAACCGCTCGGATTGGAGCTAAGCTCAATCAATCAATCAATCAGAGCATTTGTATAGCGCGCTACTCACCCGGAGGGTCTCAAGGCGCTGGGGGGGGGTCCGCTACTGCTCGAACAGCCAGGTCTTGAGCTGCTTCCTGAAGGCGAGGTGGTCCTGGGTCAGGCGGAGGTGGGTCGGAAGGGAGTTCCAAGTCTTGGCAGCCAGGTAGGAGAAGGACCTTCCTCCTGTGGTGGCTTTTCGGATGCGGGGGACGGCGGCAAGGGCGTGGCTGGTCGATCGGAGCTGGCGTTTGGGAACGTAGAAGTTGAGGCGGCTGTTGAGGTATCCTGGTCCTTGGTTGTGTAGGGCTTTGTGTGCGTGGGTGAGGAGCCGGAAGGTGATTCTCTTGTTGACCGGGAGCCAGTGCAGGTCTCTCAGGTGTCCGGAGATGTGGCTGCGGCGGGGGATGTCCAGGATGAGTCGCGCTGAGGTGTTCTGGATCCGCTGGAGTCTCTTCTGGAGTTTGGCGGTGGTTCCGGCGTAGAGGGAGTTGCCGTAGTCCAGACGGCTGGTGACGAGGGCCTGGGTGACCGTCTTCCTGGTCTCGGTGGGGATCCATCGGAAGATCTTACGTAGCATGCGCAGGATGTTGAAGCACGACGAGGAGACGGCATTGACTTGTCTGGTCATGGAGAGGGAGGAGTCCAGGATGAAGCCCAGGTTGCGTGCGTGGTCTGTTGGTTTGGGTGCGCTGCCCAGGGCGGGGGGCCACCTGGAGTCGTCCCAGGCGGAGGGTGAGGATCCCAGGATGAGGACTTCCGTCTTGTCCGAGTTCAGTTTCAGGCGGCTGTTCGACATCCATTTGGCTACGTCTGTCATCCCTTCGTGCAGGTTGGCTCTGGCGGTGGCGGGGTCGTTAGTGAGGGAGAGGATCAGCTGGGTGTCGTCGGCGTAGGAGATGATGTTCAGGTTGTGCTGGCGTGCGATGGCTGCGAGGGGGCTCATGTAGACGTTGAAGAGTGTTGGGCTGAGCGAGGAGCCTTGAGGAACGCCGCAGATGACTTCGCTGGGGTGGGGTGGGCGAAGAGGATGAGGCTCCTCTCCTGGAGCTGCAGACTCCTCTCCTGAGAGTCTGACTCTTGTGGCGTCATCGTCGGGTGCCAGCGCGGAGCAGTAGGAGACGTGCCTTCCCCCGTAGGTAAGCTCAATGGTGGAATTAGAGATCCCGTGGGAGGGATGGCTGACAAGGCGTCAGAGAGCACCGGTTAGGAAGGAAAAACGAGTGGAACAGAGGGCAGAAGTGGCACAAAAAACAAGGGGAAAACGAGTGGAACAGAGGGCAGAAAGGCACAAAAAACGAGTGGAACAGAGGGCAGAAGGGCACAAAAAACAAGGGTAAAATGAGTGGAACAGAGGGCAGAAAGGCATAAAAAACGAGTGGAACAGAGGGCAGAAAGGCACAAAAAACTAGTGGAACAGAGGGCAGAAGGGCACAAAAAACAAGGGGAAAACGAGTGGAACAGAGGGCAGAAGGGCACAAAAAACAGGGAAAACGAGTGGCACAGAGGGCAGACGGGCACAAAAAACGAAAGGCACAGAGGCAAAATACAGAATACAAAAATATAGGGGCTGCTAAGAACAGAAGGCAGAATGGTCAGAGAGGCACGGGGGCAGCGAGGGGAACAGAAGGGAAAACCGGGCAGAGACACGGGGTAGTGAGGGGTACAGAAGGAAAGACCGGGCAGAGAGAGCACGGGGACAGCGAGGGGAACAGAGGGAAGAAAAAGGGACACGGAACACCTACAGGCAGCGGGGGAAGACAGACAACAGCAGTCACAGACACAACAATGATAATACAGGCAATACAATAAAAGCAATAAAACATTGAAAGGCTCGTGTATAGGTTACCGTTACTTGGCAGGCAGGTAAAAATAGATACAACCAGGATCATAGTAGGATTTTCGTGCTGCTGTCTGATTGCTCACTTTACACAAGCCCTTGGGTACCACTGCCTCTTACAATTCTGCAGTTATCTGTGTCCAGTAGTCAAGGCCAAGCTCATGATGAGGCAGCTGGGGGGAGTAGAGGGGTATGGGGGGCATGGGATTGAGGGGGCATGACTGTTAAGTCATG
The DNA here is from genome assembly GCF_964261635.1 of Lissotriton helveticus. Taxonomy (NCBI): domain Eukaryota; kingdom Metazoa; phylum Chordata; class Amphibia; order Caudata; family Salamandridae; genus Lissotriton; species Lissotriton helveticus. The sequence continues at coordinate 83,509,200 of NC_136059.1, read as the reverse complement.
CTTCAGGGCCACAGGTATTATGTGGCACTGGGGGACCAAATTATGCAGCAAGTTTGACAAAATCATGCAGCAAAAAAGACAAATTATATGGTGAATTGCAGCTAATTTTGTGATAGTACTACTTTATCGTTTTGTAATTTGTACTGACATTTTGGACCTTAATTTTGGACCTATTAATTGAAATGTCTTTAAGTGTCACAAATCCAAAGTCATTCCTTTTGGTGTTCTAGGGAACTCTTAAGTCAGGCCTGTCTTGGGTATTTTGTTCAAACCACAGTATGGGCTCTGATGAAATTAGGCTTTAAGTCAATGAAACTAGGCGTGGGGGGTCTCTCTGAAAAATGTGCGAGTTGCTTCGGGTTCAGTAGCTCACGGCGATTTTCACTGGCCAGAAGTAGCTCTGACTACACAAAAGGTTGGAGACCCCTGGTTTAGGGAATGCTGAGTCTATGGTTCATCCATTTTTGTGAAGCATTACATTTTTTCAGTGGCAGCTCCTCCACTATGGCCTCGAGCGTCGCCCCACTGCTTTTAAGCAGTGCAAAGTATGAAACATAAAATTATAATAACTTTTCGTCATTATCTTTTTATGCTTCGTGCTGCTTTGCGGGTGGGTGGGGGGGCTGCTCTGCTCACGGAGCATGGCAGTAGTGGTTTGTCCACTCCTAAGTGTGCCCTCTCAGGCCGCCCAAACCACTCATGCACACTTTCCCTGTTCTTCATGCAGGCTGCATAACAGCCTGCATGGAGAACATGTCCTCCCCTCCAACCCCAGGCTGAGTGCCATGTCACGGAGCTCAGACCAGCTGTGCTTCCTGTTCCAAGATGAGGAGAGCAGGAGCAGAGATGCTAAACACGGCGGCAAGGTAATTTTATTTTATTTTTTATATTGGGCACCCCAACCCACTCCGCGTGACTCCCTCCCCCCGCAACCCCTCCCACCTCACCACCCACGAGCCATGCCAGCCGCCACTGTATTTTTTAGAAATTCCTTGATGGCCCACTGTCTCAATCCCCAAGTAAAAAAAGATTGTGTACACACTCTTTATGAGTTGTGTGAAATTATATCCCTAGGGGCGATACCACCCTGCCCAATGTTTACGTTACGTGCCTGGTAAAGCCAAAAATGTTTCCCCACAAAAAGCATCTAAACACACAAACCCTGGAAACTATCCACTGTAGGAAACACGATGCTCTGGGGCTTCAAGGGTGAGTTGGCCTACTGTCACAGCAGTTTTCACACAAGAAAGCCACCACAGATTTAATTTATGTATATCAACCAACGCTCCACTTCATACCGATCTCCTTCTGGCCATACATAAAAATTAGATGTATGCCCTCACACACCACCAGGTGTCATGCTTCATCATAGCACTCCCCACACTAATTAAAAACCCAATTTGATGGAGAGCAGGTCTACACCTGGAGTCAGGGAGGCACTTCTACCTAAGGATGGACCCATGAAATATAAACATTACCCCACAAAGCACCCTGAATTGGAAACTGTATGCGATAAAGTACCCAACATTTCCAGGTCCATGTATTACTTCCTTTTGTAGGGCCTTAAATGGGTTATGGTCATTTACTCGGAAGGGAGGAAGTACCAGAAGGAATTGTCAAATCCAGCTGCGGTATCTTTTCCTGAATTTACAGAGGATAGCTTCATGGGGTCCTGTGTGTGCATTATTTGGAACTGACTGCTCTCAAAGTGGATGTTTATTCTCTATAATTTGAAAGGCATGTAAACTAGCTATGTGGGTAGCATACAATGGTTGGATGTTGTGCACATCCTACAAAATCATCTTACTGAGAAATGTACTGCTTCCTCCCAGATCAGGTTTGGCAATCATATGAAACTAAATGAGACAGAAGACGACACTGCAATGATAAATGTTTCTTCTTGAAAATTTCAGTAGTTCATGTCATCAATTAATTATATATATTTAAGGGTTGTATATGTTTGTTCTAGATGTTCTTATTTTGTGTGAGGCGGTGCATATTCTGTACAGACTGCTTCTTCCGTAACTTCCTCTTGGCCTCCAACACCATTTAGTCAACAGGAGTTTATTCTCGGTTATTACCAATGGAGACCTTTGGAAACCCGAGTCACTTTCCGTCCCCAAGTACTCCACTTGGCAGGATACTCTGCTCCAGTCACTTAATCAAACTCAAGTTTGAGCATAAGCTTCCAAATAGAATGTCTTATAAAGAAAATGCTTTTGATTTTGCTCTCAGCGGCTACCCTCTCTCTTCTGGCAAAGAGACAATACAAAAGGTTTTACGGGAACATTAACATTTTGGGATTTACTGTATGTTTTCTTAATTTACTGCTATTTTCGCCAAGACACGCTTTGGAAACAAGGGATTGGCCCTCATCAAAGAGAAGGAGCAGGAGAAATGCAGCCAAGAGTTTCAATAGGAAATGTATTATTACAGTCGCTCATGATCTCCACTGGATGTTTCAAAGTTCAGCATCATCGATAAAAGCCACTCATACTATACACCATTTGCTAAGGAATGGGAACATAATCAAAAATGTACCCTGTGGGCAGTTTAAATATGTTGTTTTTGTTCAAATATGTTATTTTTGTTCAAATATGTTGTTTTTGTAACCCTGTCTTGATATCGCCGTATAAGCCGACCACTGTTAGGATAAGTCGACCACTGTTAGGATTCTTGTGGGGGTACATTTATAAAAGTGTTGGCGATGCATGTTCAAGACGTCTTGAACAAATTCACACTATGCGGTTAGGATGCTGTACATTAGCAAAAATCTATTGTGTCCTTTCGATGAGACTTCTTTAATTCATAACAATTCTCCTTAGTATTGGCTTTTGCGCTAATTCGGATGGGTTGAGCTTTCTTGTAGCTCTTATCATTGAGCGCATTGAGGCAAAGAGTGGTCCACTGGGCAAATGCAATCCCATTGTGAATATCCCAATACTATGTTGGACCTGCATTTATTGCAACCTGAATTCAGATATCTGAATGCTTTGTATGGCATGTGTTAAATGAAACTTGAGTATGAATATCACAATCCTACGTTGGGCATGTATTCAGCAGCATGCTTGATTTATTTACAGTATTGGTTTATTACTTCTAAGATGTTAGAGTAAACATTTGACAAATGGAGAACACTGCATACAACATGCTGATACTAGACAGAACAATGGCAACAGTGAGCACATAAAGACAGTCAACAATTTAGTTGGTTTTCATTGAAAATTCCCTTCTTTAAGGCCATCCTTCAGGAAGCTCTTTAAAAAAATATATTTCTTATGATGCAATGTATTTCTTATATGATTAATGAGATTTGTAATATAACCTTTAATATTTTACATATTTCTCAGTGGACATTGTATAGAAATTGGGGTACATCTTCATTTGGGAGAAAAACACAGCTCAGTCTCTTCCATGACCAAAATACATGGGAGAAAAGAGGAAGTACCCTACAGGAGAGACACATTGAGATTGAAGGCACAATAGAAGGGGAGAATAAAAGCACAAGGAAGAAGAGAGTTAGATGATGAATAGAAAGGCTGGTGAAAGGTTCAAAGCAGATAGATTTGGTTCCCTAAAAAGGTAATGTGTACTCACTCCAGAGAGATGGAAAACAACATGCTAGGTTTCCAGGATAGGTGTAGCATGAAGACTTTCATGGTCAGTGAGAGGCTAGCAGCAAAGGAGGAGCTCTGGTGGCTGGTTTATAAGGATGGAATTTTGGCCACCATGTGGAATATTATCGAGAACAGCGTTATAATTATCGCCGGTTTAGCGGCAGGAAACGGCCGCTAAAGCGGCGATAATGGGCTTGATAATATGCCCTTGAGAATTCCAATAGAAGTCCATGTTCTGGTGTGAACCTGGGCTTCTATTGGAATTCTCCAGGGCATATTATCAAGCCCATTGTCGCTGCTTTAGCGGCCATTTTCTGCTGCTAAAGCGGCGATAATTATGACGCCGTTCTTGATAACATTCCCCTCAAGTTTTGTTTGGAATTGTTTGTGTGAAGGGCAGAGCTGGAAAATGCAACAGTTAAAACAGAAGGCCTCAGCCCGTTAGCATAACACCTAAGAAGGGATGCACAAATCTCAGTTCTATCCAAAAATGAAAAGCGACAAAATGCTACAAGGCCACAAATAAGGTTCCAACTAAATATTACCTGATGAAAGGACCCAAACCTGCCACATTCCACCTTCCCCTCATCTTACAAACACTGAATCTAAACCAACCATCATAGAGTTCTCACAAAATCTAAACAAATTAGGCCACCAAACCGCCCACATTTACAAACTCATTACTCCACGCACCACAACACTAAACAACAAAACACTGACATTCTGGGAAGGGGAGTTACAGAAACCACTAAACGATGACGATAGGGCCAGATTATGGACCTCTGCATCCAAAAACAAGGTAACCCCACAACTGGCACAAACTAAATACTGGCTACTACACAGACTACACTGGACCCCGGCCAAACTAGAAACAGTAGGAGCTAGGGACAGCGACAACTGCTGGAACTGTCACAAAGCCAGGGGTGACCTGGCCCACGTCCTATACGAATGCCCCAAGGTCAAGTCTTTCTGGCATAAAGTATACAACCTCATTGACACGATCACAGGCTGCCACATACAACGAGGCCTAGCAGGCATAACCATGGCCTTCCTGGATACGGAGCTCGACTCCAAAGAGAACCGCGAACTAGTTGATGTCCTGCTAACGGTGGCCGCCAAAACAGTTCTAGGGAACTGGAAAAACACGAGCAAAGCAACGTTCAAACGTTGGTTCAACTTGATAACATTCCTAAGAGGGGCAGACAACATCACAGCCAATAACCAAGCTGCAAACCACAAGGCCAGAGGTGACATGTGGGCGGCCCTGGATGCTCACTTGGGGCGATGACCCCCCCCCCTTTCTTCTCTCTCTTTCAATCTTTCGTTCTTCTTCTCTCTCGTGCTTTACCACAAACCATACAGTATACTTGTCGGAACAGCCAAGAATTGTGACAAATGACTTCCTTGTATCTGTATATGTCAAAATTTACTCCAATAAAAATATTTTGAAATAAAAACACTGACTCTGGCCCGGCACCCCGTAAGTAGTGTGTTCTTTTTCGGTTTTCCTTGTTAAACTCCCCTCTTCCATTGTTGTGCATTTAATGGACAGAATTTCAAATTGATGCTACTACATTCTAAATTAACAGATTTCTTTTTTTGGCGGATGTCCTGAATTCGATTTCTGAGGCTGGCGAAGAGTTGGGGGAACATGTGAGAAGAAGCAGTGGTAAAAGGCAGTAAAGGAAGGTAATTAGAAGACAGCATTAATTCATTGATATTGAAACATGCCATGGAAAGGCAGTGGTTGAAATGGCATTATCACTTCATGTATGAAGCCCAATACTTATATTAGTGGAATAGAGGTATTTCTTATGGAGAGGCGGACCTTACTGGAAAGGGCCAAAGAATGCTCTGAACTGTCAGGAACAGAATGATGTACAGCCAGTTTGATTAGTCGTTTCACAAATCCGCGCCATCTTGATAACATGCTTACTTAATAGCGCAAAACGTTTCGGGGTCCATGGGTTTTCATGGATATTTCCAACCTAGCACCTATTGTTTTTTACGCAAAACCCTATTTACTAAAATTAATAGACAGAGCTTTGTGCCAAAAAATAATGCCTCTTTGAGGCAAGTGTTAATAACACTGTGTTTTCATATCCCCTAACATTTCACCAATGGCATGTGTATTGCACTGTACAGCATACATCCAATGTTTGCAAAGATTTAAAGTTGGTCGAATACTTTATATAGTGTACTGGAAGGATAGTATTCCAGTAGAACGGATAAGCTAGACATCACACACACACCTTTACTCTGTGGTGCAAAGGTATATGTGTGTGCTATGCTAGGAAAGGGCCTGTATGAAACACTTTAAAACTGATAGTGCACAGGAGAGCAAATTGGAGGGCAAATCTGTATAAGACTGTAAATGCACTGAGAGTGGCTCGAACAAAAAAGGTGTTGAAAGTAGAATTTTTATAAAGTTATCAAAATAAATGTGCTGAAAGAAGTGGGAAAAAACAGAGAGCAGGGGAAACACATGTACTTTCATGGAGTGCTTTTAGAAGAAGGAAAACAGTTCCTGGAAAGCAGACACTGTAGAAGGAAAAAAAGCAGCACCCAGAAAGATGGTAAACAGAGTATATGCTCCATGTGGTGGACAAAGACTAGATGGACGGGCTAAACAAAAAAATCTATCAACTAGAAAGCAAGAAAATAAGAGTGACTAAACAAAAAGCCAATGGAAAGTAATGGGCAGAGTTGCTTTCCAGGTCCGCTATCCACATATCAACAATAAGTCTCTTAACACCTAGACAGCTGTGCGGTCTGACAGACTTCAACCTAAAAAGATAATCAGCTGCTAAGCAGAGAGCTCCTGTCCCAGCATGATAACAGGCACACACTTGCTGAATAGTAGGGACCCTCTTAAACCTCCATTTTGGCTTGTTTTTTTATACATCACCACCTTTGCTGTATGAGAAGCTTACACAGTTTAATAAAAAAAGCTGGCTCTGTTGAGCTGGCCACATGTTCACAATTTCTCCCACGCTTTTATTTGTTACAAATTGTAAAACGTTCTACTAAACCATTCTCAGAAACATCTATTCCATTTGTAGTATGGTTAATTATAGGTCTTCTCCATTCTAGAGACTAAAAAATACAGTTGGAGTAGTAAATTAAGGTTGAATGTAATGATCACTGCATGGGCATTATGGCTAAATGTCTTCTCAAGACACAAAGCCTTCGAGATTACAAAGTTAATAAGCATATTTCTAGAAGAAGAAATGGTTATGACCTTGTGGAAGATAGCACAAATCACTCCATTGGATCGCTTATATTTTCAAACTATTACATCTACTGTCAATTATTGGTAAGTTGTACCCAGCGATTTTGGCCTGTAGGCCACTTCAACATTTACAAATTCTAATTATCCGTCAATACAAGAACCACAAAATGACCAATAAACGGACGTTTATATGATGGGTGCTTGATAAAGATTGGCTTATTGCATATTCATGTTGATTTAATATGTACAATTGGGTCTAGACTTTTGACATATGCTAGCCTACACTCATACGTGTTTGTTCACAAGTGACTTCAAAGCAACCATTGTTCTTCTGCATTGTTTTATCTCCGGGCAGGTGTTATGGGTATAAACTAGTTATCAGAACATTGGAATGTTGGGAGCTCCATTAAAAACCTCTACAGTGGACTTTAAGGCTGTTGGGTAGTATAGGACAACAATTAGGAGGAGTGAGAAGTATGTGTAAGGTTTTACCCTCAACGTCCCTTTTCATATACAATGCTGAAGGAGGGATACCTTATTTTTTTGGATCCTATCGCTATGGACAAGACAGAATGTTGCGTTGCCACTATCTCACTTGGGTGTAGGATTGTTCACCCAAGTAAATGGGTGAGAATCACTGCACCCTTAGGGGATATATTTTAGGGTCCTCACCCACAGGTACCACCTATGACTTGCTTCATCATCGGACCATCGGATTGCTCACCTAGTGTGTGGGGACGGTCTCAACACTTTTGTAAGTGGAGTTCTTTGGCTATGTGGTTTTAGGGATTGTGAGAAGAAAATAAAATTGCCTGCTGGATCCTACTACATTTTTAATGCTTGGTCCATCGGCAAGGTTAAGAAGAGTGTGATGTCATAGGGGAGGAGTGTCCCTATCATTCTGAGGTCGGCATATTTCAGCCGTTAGAATTGCCCATGTAGCTCGGTCGGCTTTCTTCAGCACCTTCTTTTTGCACTAATCCGATATGAGTGTAACTGGCCATTATCAACGTGTATATTCATCTTATTTGTAGTTTTAAAAAAAGGCATGCACACAAATCATAAAGACCAGTATTTTGGGCTTTTTCCTTTTTGCATTGGTCTGAGCTGAGGGAGAGAGACTCAATAGCATTATGTAGTACTATTGCTTATACAATGTATGTATTTTCTCCCATGCAGTTGTGCGTCTTGTCAATACACTCGTGTAAAAAAACCTCTTAAAGCCTATATTACAGGTTAAAATAAGTATCAGGCATTTATAATAAAATCAAGTGAAATTGCACCCCATGCATGTGATTTCAAAAGTGTACATAATCTATACCTGCATGGCCTATTTAGACAGTAAGGCTTCATAGGGTTCATGGTGTTAATCTGAGGGGGAAGGGGTGCTCCGTATCGTCATACTTTCATCAAAAGACCTATTCGGTGCCCCATACCCTGATTCAAGGGGCAGAAGCCGGCTGTCTCCAATTTTATCCTCTTTCCCATCATGTGACCGTCATATGATCGGGAGGTCTGTGAAGGAACTACAAATTTCTTGGGAATTGTAGTTCTAGTTTTTTTTTTACTTTTTCCTCGATGGGATGTGACTCAGTGTCTTATTGGTGTTTGTCATGTAGATTAATAGTCAATATTTTTGGCTTGGATTCATAATAGTGATTACATCGTAAATTACAGCTTTTTGTTTCTTGTACAGAAAATGACGTCCCTTTCTTTCTCTTGTGACAGTCACATGATCTGCTTATGAACTACAGAACTTCTAAATTTGTGGGAATTGTAGTTCTTTTCTATATCTCATAGGATGTTCACTCATGGTATTTCATCATTCAGTCCTGTATGTTGTGTGGATAGTTTATATATCTACTGCTGTTCTTTTTCAAAAAGAACTCTCTCTATGACTCTTGATTCTGCTTGGACTTGTACTAGAACTATCCACATGAGTTCTTGTGTTGTATAACCTTTTGTAAGGTAATGTTCTGCCATTTTTGTTGTTGCCCATCTGCAACGTACATTGCTTCGATGTTCTCCTATTCTGACACTCACTTTTCTTGTCATCATGCCTATATAACGCAAATCAAGGGCATCTTATCATATAGATGACTTGTTTTCAGTTAGTTAGTGTGGTTACGTAATTCCCACTTTGTACACAGTCCCATATATATTTCCTTAGTAGATGTCGTCAGGTGGCAGACACTGCATTGTTCACATGGGTAATGAACTTTTATTTCAGGGAACCCAAAAGTGTGAAGCATAGTGTTTCTGATTCTCAACATAGGTCTCAATCTTGTTTGCACTATTGTGTCTTTCAAACTTTTTGCTCTCATGTGTGCCTCCAAGTGATCTAAAGACAAATTTGGCACCACGCCAAGGCCTTCAGCGCAGGCCTCTGGTTCAGTATATGCATCATCAGTGCATTGTCCAAGTCACCGTAGCATCCGAGAGGAGTACTTTGTGGGCTTCCTTCCCAGGGTAATTTAAAGTAAAAAAACACTGCTGATCAGTGGTGGCACATGTGGCAAATGGTCAAATACACAGCGCTGGGCATTTAACAGTGAGCAACTACCCCTGCAGGCAGACACCTCTCAAGCACTGATGACACTCGTAAATTACAAAGGTTTTACCAAGCACCAACAGTGTATTGTTGGGTAAAGAAAAGCCCTGTTTCACTTCTATCTAAAAAGGGTGTTTTCTAAGGAAACCAAGTTTCGACAATGACTACTGTGCTCCTAAAATATTCACCACTTGTGGTAAACCACATAACCATGAATGTAATGAAACAACCGCTCCCGAACATTCATATGATAGTGCTGATGACATCTTGACATCATTGGTGACATCACATATCAAATCAGCACTGACTTGTGATGACATCATGCAGTTGTTTAACTCCATCTGCTGCCAGAGACCTCTGGACTAGACGATTAGCTATGCCCAGTAACCCATGGCACAGGACCTTGCCTTTGGCACCTCTTGCCCCCAAAGGCCACTGGGCATGCCCTTTGATTGTAGTCAGAGGTCCTGTGCCCAGCACACCTGCCCACACATCTCTCTAGAGCCACATGTACAGGGCATGGGTTTTAAGTGATCTGAAAAGATGAAATATTTCTTTTAACAACTACATGTCCTTGTGAAGCATAGAAAAGAAATTGTGCTACAGTTCCCCACTAGCAACACCCATCCTCAGTGACATCAGCTGAAGTTAGAAGGTTCAATTCACATTTTCTACAAATGTCATCCCATTTCTTACTTAGAAGAATTATATCTCTACGTTTATTTTCATGAACTGGATGCTAAAAAAACAATGTTTTGCCAAGCAGTAATGTCAATGGTGATATAAACGGTGATGTGATTTGTTACGTCACCACTGGTGTCACCAATATATCTGTGATGTCTAGAGCCTTGCATTCAGGGGAGTTTTCATTTCTTAGCTCATCATACTGACAAATATAAGTACATTTGTAGGTTTCTAATGATATCAACATTACGCAAAACTGAGTTTTTTAAGGATTTGTTAAGGGAAGTGTTTTTATATCACATCTTATTTTGTGACATGAGTAAACAGCCACAACTTCTGGTTAACAACATTTTTCAGTAACTTTTTTGTTATATTTTTGCATCCATGTACATTATGCTCTGATCACAGATTTCTAGCCACGCACTGCCTCAGGTTCGTTGGACTTTGTGTGTAGGGTATGGAATTCAGGCATACCCAGCACCCAGTGCCCTCAGGGCCCAAAACCAAGAATGCATAGGTTATGCCCAGAGCCTGCAGAGTATATGTGTCAGCTACACTCTACTCCCAGCCTGCCTGCCACCCAGACCTATACTCCCCAAATCACCAATATGCTTGAAATATTGAAGAATCATCCAAAAGTAAATTAACATTTTTGAGAACCATTTTTCTGTGTATTTGTCAAATGGTACAAACGTTATTGGCAAAATAGAAAGGTATATGCTTCAGGGGTACTATTGCCACCTCTGGAGAACATAAGCAGGGCTTCACTGGCCACCATTTGTCCCCCAGAGAGGGGAAATTCATATCCCACTAGGTAGATGTGGATGGGCTGCTACACCAGTTTTGCTGCTTGCCCAGGTTTTTGCCCGGGGTAGGCTTCAAGTAGGCTTTGTTGGGTAACGGTGTTAATGCAATGGTTAAGAAGCGAGGAAGGCCTTCTGCCCTACTGGTCCACTAAGTCAGGTGGTATGGATGACATTAGAGTGACAGAAAAGGTCTCTCTTTGAAGTAACCACACCGTCCACTGGTTTACGCCCCGCTACCCCTCAGGGCTTGGCAGGATGAAGATGGTGGAGGGACATGCTGGGTAGGGAGGGATCTACAGAAACCTGCTGCGTTCTTCATGGCTCGGTCCCTCTCAGGCTGTTGTGACACTGCAGTGAGGGAAACAGCCATTAAAATGCAAATAAAACAACGCACTACCATTACAACAAAACTTTTACAACGCAGGATCCATTACAACGCATGCCATTGCAACGCATGTCATTACAACGCAGCTGCTATTACAACGCATGCCATTACAACATAAGTATGGGTAAGTATTTAATAAAATTTTAACCCCTGCACCATCCAACACTTACCCTACTATTACGCCGCCCTGAAGTTAGAATGGTAATTTTAACCCCTACACTCTCCAACACATACACTTCTATTGCATTCCCATAAATTAAAAAATAAATACTTACCCATACTTAGGTTGTAATGGCATGCGTTGCAATAGCAGCTGCGTTGTAATGGCATGCGTTGTAATGGATCCTGCGTTGTAAAAGTTGTGTTGTAATGGTATGCGTTGTGAATGTATGCGTTGTAACGTCATACATCCCTGCAGTGATGCCCCTGCTCCTGCCCACCCCTGAAGCCATTCTCCCCCCATCCAATTTGCATGATCTTTGCCCATCAGCCAAGGGTCATCCAGATCTCTGCTACTGAGCATCATCATGAAATAAACAAGCATAATGAGCCACTTCCTCCTCGTTTAGTACCACTTAACCTCCTGTGCAAGACACAGGCCTTTGGAGTACATTCTTCATTACCACCCACATCTTTGACTCCAGCCCAGCTGAAGAAGGGATAATGGGCAACACTTGGAGCAAGAGGAGATATAAATACTCAAGCCAGCCTGAGTCACATGGAGGGCACAAGTCAAGTGCACTGGCTCCCCGTCGACAAGAGGATCACGTTCCGGCTCCTCACCCACGCACGCAAGTCTCTCCACGACCTGGGCCCCAAGTACCTCAACGACCGCCTGACCTTCTACACGCCCACCCGCCAGCTACGGTCCACCAGCCTCGCCCTCGCAGCCGTACCACGCATCCGAAGAGCCACCGCCGGAGGAAGATCCTTCTCTTACCTGGCTGCTAAGACTTGGAACTCCCTCCCCATCCACCTTCGGCTGACCCAGGACCATCTCGCCTTCAGGAAACAACTCAAGACCTGGCTGTTCGAGCAGTAGCATACCCCTCCCCCAAGCGCCTTGAGACCCTCCCGGGTGAGTAGTGCGCTATACAAATGGCATGATTGATTGATTGATTGAAGTGAGGGAAGCTCTTCTGGGAGCTCGTACGTGATCTGTAAAGAGGTGATGGCCAAGTCATTCCTTACTAACAAAAGCCGAAGAAGCTTACTCTATTATTAGCACATTTTGCATAAATATATAAGAAAACGCTGGCGCCCATAGCAGGAGAGAGACTGAGCAAGGGACAAAAACTTCATTCATGCCCTTAGGGCCAAAAGAAAAGTTGCACAGTACTAATGGTGTCCAAACTCAGCACTCATAAACACTAGTACCATGTAGTATAGCCCCACCAGTACTATGCATTACAGAATAGATTGGTTGGGCCAAAGGTTGACAACCTCTAAAATCAGTGGATACAAGGAGCTGGTATATTTTGCCTGGATGTAGTTACGTGAACAGGAAACTACTAATTTCCAAGATAAGAGTAACAGAGGGACTGAAATATTGTAATAAATTCTTTCTGAGGATCGTTAATACTGATCCTAAGGTATGTCTTCCTTAGTAATCAGAATAAAAGGGTATTAACCCTATTAAAATAGTGTTGCTCACAGAGAGTTGTGTCTGGACAGGGACTGCAAAGTGTCAAGCTCCACAAAATTTGAGACACCTAATGGTAATCATATAGTGCTTGTTTAAAGTATTCTCAACAATTCAGGCACTGGTCATTTTGATGGGTTTAAATAGTACGTTCCAGGGAATGTTGTCATTCAATCCCTTTTATGCGTAGATCATCGGTATATCCATCTCTGTTCTTTTTCGAGAAGTTAGTCATGTAATTTCTCTTGTGTTTTTTCCAGTACTTCTATGACCACCCATTTAAGGTCCTTCACTGTATGCCCTGTTTTCAAAAAATGGTAAGTCATTCTTGTAGTATTGCGAATGCATCTGATGTTACTGCGGTGTTCACAAATTCCCACCTTGATCTTTCGACTAGTCAGTCCAATGTACAGCAGTTCACAAGGGCAAGTGATCATGTAGATTATATTTAATGGGTTACAATTGGTATGTCTCCTTGAGCACTATTTTTTGTTAGGTTCTAGGTCGAGAGTCTTTGTGGTATGTGTTAAGTGACATACACTGCAGTTACAGCAAGGAAAATGGCCTGTCACACTCTGTAATGCCCAAGCATTGAGCACCGTGTGTGTAGGCTGTTCAAGGTGTTTTTTTCGAGCGGGTGGATGCCAAGTGATCTTTTGAACTTCTTGCTTTTTTGAAAGAGAACAGGGCTTTCTCCCAGTTTAATTTTCCTGTTTGCAATATCCACCAATGTTTATTTATGCTTTGGTCACTTTGTTTGAGATGGTACTGTAGGTTGTTACACAAGTGAGAGGTATCATTTTCTCCATTCTAGGAGATTCTTCAAGGAGTGCATCTCTTCATTACGTGCTATATTCTATTTAACTTTGCATCACCCTCTTCTCTGCCATAAATATTTATTTAAAAAGGAGTCATATACTGATCCCATGTTTTGACAAAAGAGAGGCTAGTTCAATGATTTGGTTAATAGCCTCATGAAGCACTTAACGCAAAGGACTTTTGCATGCTTATTTACAAGCGATACCTTTCTCGAAAATAGCTTGAAATAATAGTCATGGAGACAATATGAGAGGTATTACCATGCTAATATACGAGAAGCGCATTATAAAGTAAAACCGGTGAGGATGAGTTTCCCACGGGTGATATGTGGAAATACGAGTTCGCTAGGCATGAATGTCATATGGTAAAGGTGACACAGGTTGGTTATACCACACCATATACTGCATCCGATTATTTTGATGCAATAAAGGCCATTTAGTACCTTGTCATTATTGTCTTACAGATACAGCAAATGGGTTCAAGAAACCGTGAGTGACTGGTTCACCCCTTTTCAGAAGGCACACCTTAAAGTCACTGAAGCCGTCTTTTTGGCCTTTTTCACTTCTAGTCCTGAAAAAACTTTTTTTACATTGGCAGAAACATGTAGACCAGAGACCAATCAAAGGATGTTTAAGATCAATTGTATCTTAAAAATATTCATACTCATAGGACCCCATTAGACATTTTTCACCTAATTGGAAGGGGATCCTTCAGACAATTTAGAAATTCACTCTTTTTCACTACCTTACACCAAAAAAACCTGCTCCACTGTAGTCAGGCATTGAAGCACATCTAGGATGCACTTGGCACCCTAGGTGGGAACCCGATGACAAAGCATGCCACCAACTATGTTACCTAATGGTTTTCCACATATGATTACAGTTGGATGCTGTTTACTTTGTTTAGGGACCCGTCCCTTTTGTTTGAAATAAGTATCCAGGGATAATGACGTGCGCAATATAGTCCTCGATCTTCTTTTGATGATAATATCAACTCAATAATATCCACAGCCACTGGAAGTATGCGGCATGGGAGGACCAAATTATGTGGCAAGGTTTTCTAAATTATGCTTTTTCTTATGCTGCAAGGAAAGGGAAATTATGCAGCCTAAGCAGCACATTTTGGATCAACAATGACCTGACATCTCACACACCTCATCAGCTGCAGCTGGTGAGACCTACCTTATTTACAGTCTAAAACACTCAAACCACATCACCCTTATATTGAAGTCCTCAACTTTAAGACATGTTCACAAAGCAATACACTGCCTTGGATCCAAACACCTTGCAGACAGCAACCAATGCTCCCAGTTACCCAGACACCTAGGTCACTTTTCTACAACTTATAGGCTAACCATCCATGTAAGCTCATATTTCTTGGGGCTGTATCCTAACAATACCACAGCTCCTCCTTGTGGAACTCACAAGAACGGTACTGCTTTAATTGCAGTCGGGCCTTCTTGACCATTCTATTCTATCTAAAGATCCAAACATCACCCTCAAGGTTCTCTTTGCTGTGTCTGTCCTATCTCGAGTCCTCAGAAGAGGCCAAAGGGTGGCTGTGAGCACTCAGAAAATGAACACACAAATAGATAGGTTATACAGTAGCAAATTAAAACTTCCTATTAACAACTGTTTTCAAAATTGAATCTTTACATTGTAGAAGGCCAACATTTTCACTTACCTTTTCAGAATTGATAAACTGATTTCCATTAAGTTGGGAAATTGTGACATGTGTGGTGTAGAGTGCTTCCAAATAGCAAAAACTGTTGAAACAACAAATGTGTTAAAATTTCTTTAATTAATGAAGGTGCAACCAGACCTTTTTACTCAATATCCACCAATTTTGCTTCCAGACTACATCAAATGTTGAGCAAAAATCTGCTAGTACAGTGAACGATAAATGAGTGTCTGTGTTGATATCACAACTCCAAATTCACTCTAATGTTCCTTTTGGTGCGAGATCCCTTACGAAGCGCTGTATGCCTTTGTGGAGTAAAGATTTGTTACAACTCTGCCCACTGAGCACAGTAGACTTCTCGTCACCATTAAAAGTTACGCCAGGCATGTAAGACATTAGAAGGTCATAGGACTCTTCCAAGAATGAGACCACCGATGTATGTCACAAAGGAGTGCTAGAAGTCGCACTCAATTTCTCCAATCTTTTCACGGTCAAGAAGCATTACATCACATGTTTCAAAACATTACCAGGTTGACACGCTATTTGTGTAGTGAAGGCGTAGCAAGTACGACACCTACCTTCCGATGGCATTGTAAAACTAAAAACAGATGGGGAACGCTGGCAACACAGGGCTGCCTTTGCAATGGTGAATCAGAGGTCTAGTAACTATACTCACCGTTGGCCATATGCCAAGATGTCGCGTTGACTCACTGCCGATGTCTGCACTATAAGCTTCATAGGGGTGGATGGGCTTGTTAGAGCTTGTCATCTGTCCTTTGCTACCAGAATGACCTCTTGCATGTCCTGAACCAGACATTATACAAAACAAGTCACAGTCTGGAAAGTGAGAGAAGCATTGAAGGCATATTTTACAGACCTGGAATTAGAGCAAATAATATTCTGTACCTCTTTTGGAGTCTGACCTATGCAGGACGTCCGCCAGAAAAGTGGCAGATGTACTGTGCATAAAATTCATGGTTCTCCTGCACTATTTACAGTCGGGGAAGCGCGGTGTTTCCATAGGTGGAACCTAGGCTGGCTGTACTGACGGAAAACTTTGCCTGATGGCCCGTACAGTGGGCAGACATAGGAAAAGTATATTTTTCCAGCTTAGGACCACCAGGTAAGAGTAGGTGGTCCTGAACAGAAAACCATGGAAATGACTCCTAAATGCTGCGAGAAAACTCCCAGCATGCCAGGGACGCGTCTTTTTTTGTTTTTGAAAAACAAGAAGCTTTGCTGAGTGGGCATATTAAACATGGTGCGTGCTCAGCAAAGCTTCTGTCCCTCCAGTGGTAGCAGCTTTGCTGAAGGTTCAGGTGCAAACATCTGGAAGCATGGCTTTCAGTGGAGGACACCCCTCTGCTTCCCAGGCAGATCGGCTGCTCAGCATCCAGACTCTAAATAAATGAGATCCTTTGTTGCCTTGGTTACTGGTGTGCACTCTTCAAACGTCAGTCAGTGTTAAGCATCCACGAGGAATAGACACTGTTCAGTGAGCTGCCAGTTAGCATGTCTGCCAACACTGGATTTTAACCACTTGGGCGCTGATGACAAGCTCAGCTCGTCATCAGTTGCGCCGCTCGCACGCTGATGACGAGCTGAGCTCGTCATGTAACGCAGCTTTTTTTTTAAAAACGCGCAGCACGAAAAAAGCCGCCGCACGCATGCGGTTAATCTAGACCTACAAACAAGAATAAAAACAATAATAATACATTGTTTATATCGCACTTTCATCAAGTCACTTCACACAGAAGATTTTAATATACAAATCATTTCACCCATTTGAAATACATACTCGTTAGTTCTCAGTTCGGAACAGTGGTTTAAATCTGAAAATAAGTGCAGGTACTCATTAAAATGAGCGAGTGGGCGGGGCTAGGGGCGGGGCTAAGGGCAAGACATGCTGATACTTATTGGCTTCATTGCAGCACATACCAAAACACATGAGAAGTGGGTTTATATTAAAACAGGATACTCGTTACACAAAATGAAAACCAAACTTGTTGATGTGTTAACATTTCATTGTTTTGTATTATTAGCAGCTTCAATACTGTTATTTGTTGTTGTTTGGCATAACACTGAATATTCTCAAGCGTGCACACGCACAGAAAGAAACAAGCAGACGTGCCCCCGCAAAACATTCCACACATTACCTTTCAAATGGGGAACAGCGTTTACAACGCAACTTTTACAACGAAGTACCTTTACGACGCAACCATCACAACGCAACTTTTACAACGACTTGCGCTGGGGGGCGCCTTAGCATAGGGAATAGTTTTAATTTACTATCCACCACCTTCCCTACTATCCACAGGGACTGGAGTTGGAATAGTAAATTAAACTATTCACTATCCAGCGCCCCCCAACGCAAGTCATTGTAACGACTTGCGTTGTAAAACTTGCGTCGTAAAGGCATGCGTTGTAAAAGCATGCATTGTAACGACGTACATCCCTTTCAAATACCTCCAGAGGAGAGTGTCCCGATTGTCCCAGACACTCGCACAAAAGACTCCGGTGGGATTGAAGCCATTTTAAACTTTTTACTGTCCGTGGCTTCTTAACTGCCAATAGCTGCCCCAATTTCTGTGTTTGCACAAATGCACAGGATAGTGTGAATGTGATTGACAGTCCAGGGCCTGAAGGGTCCCTGCTCCGT
The DNA here is from genome assembly GCF_964261635.1 of Lissotriton helveticus. NCBI lineage: Eukaryota > Metazoa > Chordata > Amphibia > Caudata > Salamandridae > Lissotriton > Lissotriton helveticus. The sequence continues at coordinate 83,491,125 of NC_136059.1, read as the reverse complement.
CGAACACAGCGTGGTTGTGAATACTGAAACATAGCGCCAATCAGCCCACAATTAATAGTTCAGCGGGGCTCAGCTCAGGGCCACAGAAGCGCCTTGGCTGTCAGAGACAGACAGCAGAGTCGTGATTGATCTGAGTGTCGTGGTTCAGCGCTCAGATGGGGACTGGGAGCCTGAACATGCCAAGTGCGCATGACGGTTTGGCTGGCCCGAGATGACCGGCCAAACTGTCAAACCAAAACAAAAATAATAATGTAGCTAAAACATCAAATACTACTACAGATCGGAGTGTTAAAAGAATCTCTTGCCAACCTAGGCCCCCTTCCCCCACTTGTCACCATACTGGGGGTCTTGCAACCCCATTATTGTCTTATGTGTTACATTCAGACTAGGTTGGCCACCTCACCCACCATTTACCTGATGTTTTGCCAAGAATGGTATGAACTCTGAAAACCTAATTGGTCTCATCCACAAAGCTATTTCCATCTGTAACTTACAGACATTGGCAGCCATCTTTAACAACTGCAAAACGACTTTGCAGATGACAGAGGTCAGTTTGCATTCTTAAAAGGGTTTGCTCACACATTTGGATGAGGAGTCGGCCATTCATGGGCGGGTTGAGCACAGCCATAAAGTACACATTGGTGAGTATTCACAGACCACTCAGTGTGCAGTACACCCCCCCCCCCCTCTAGAAATGATCAGAAATGTAGTCCTGTCAGGGGTAGTTGCAAGTCCCTATTCAGGTTGGAAGTGGAAGGCAATTGGGCTGTGGGAAAAAACGAATGAATAAGTTAGGAAGTGCATTCTACATGCAAAAAATACTCGCATGTATTTTTGCAAGCAAAATGAAATTCATAAAACTTTTGGAGCATGATCCCTGAAAACCTGCAAAGAGCACAGTTTCCCACGCATAACCTGGACAAGTTTTATGAATTCCAAACTTTTGTAGATCTGCACTCATGCGGTCTGAAGGACCGCGCGCAGGTTTCAGACTGTTTTTAAGAATCAGAACTGGAGGGTGAGTTTATACTTATAAAAGAAATTAACAGAGTGACTTACAAACCTCAAGCATTGAATTTTATGGCTTGCACTTATGTTGAATTTGTGGTCTTTAGTTACACATGCAAGTCCAGATTTATTAAGATTTTGCATCTAAATTATGTCAGTTTTTTGGTGCAGCCCTGACGCTAAATCTATTTTGGGATTTTCAAAGCCCCACAAATCCCATTTTGCCTTAGGTTGGCGTTACATGGGTGGTGCATGGGCGCTCCTGTGCATCCACCCATGTAGTTTGACGCAAACCCATATTTACAAAGACTGGTAATCATAGGTTTGCACCAAAATGGCGCTGCCACTTGAGGCTTGCGTAACACGGAGAAATATATCTTGGGGGCATATTATCAACACAGGCGATAAAATTATCGCCCGCTTTATCGGCAGAAAACTGCCGCAAAAGCAGCTTTAGCGGCAATTTTCTGCCGCAAAAGCGGCTTTAGCGGCAGTTTTCTGCCGATAAAGCGGGCGATAATTTTATCGCCTGTGTTGATAATATGCCCCTTTGTTTTTTCTCTTTGCATGTGTGCTGCACACATGCAAAAAGGAAATAGCCTCAAAGGGTAGTTCTTGTGCAGGAAAGTACTGCTTGCTTCTCAAAAAGTACTCTGACTACACTGCAGGCACCTTTGTGATATGATGCAAGGGTCCCTGCATTGGTGCAAAGCAGCCCTAGAGCGCCCGCGCTAGGAGAGACCAGAAATGTGGCACCTCCTTGAAAATATGAAGCAGCTCTGCTCTCTCCCTTCCACACAATGCAACAACTTCACTTGCTGTGCTGTGCTGTGTGAAATGTTAGTAAATACGCCCCACAATGTATAGAATTCACTGCTTGTCATAAGAATTCTGGGGGAGGGACAGGATGATCCTCAGATGACGGTTGCATTGTGTTCTGCTTGGGTGCCCCATCTGATCTTTTCTAATCATCATAAGCTTCATAATTTCTACTCCCAAATATTTGACAGAGGCCTGCTCCCATCCACACTTATTTTTTTGTGCAATGGGAAATGTAAAACAACCTAAAGACTTCACCATTTGTAATCAAATATTTCTTAAAGGTATTACAAAGAACATCCCTTTTTCAAGTCCTCTGCTAATAGTTTTGAAAAGCAAGACAATAATCGTAAAAACTTTCTAGCACCAAGGGTCAGGCAGAAACTGAAATGACATAAATACCTGGGACCTAAAGTTTTTTTGTCTTTACCAGTAATTGACTTCAGATGAGAACCAACTGGGCTTCCAGAGGTTGGAACGCATTAGCCAGCAGTTATGCATGGAGCACCGCAGGAATGTTTCCTTCAATGCATCCTTGAAGGAGACCTGAGATGCGAAACACATGTCGTGCTGGTTCCTTGGAGCTGTCCTTTCTGACTTTTCATATCTTCATAGCAAAACAGATGTGTCCAATCCCCTGTGTCCCAGCAACTCCACTATATCAGTCTGTTACTTTCTTTATCTCATATCCAATTGACTGTAAGAATTGAATATCTGTTTCTGGTGTACTGTGGGTTTGCTTCCAAGCCAAACTCCACCGAGCAGTGGTGCTGATGTATTCTGATCTCATGTGGGGTCGCGGGTTGGATGCGATGCTATTTCACGCTGCTTTATCATCGGTACCTAACGCTAAACAAATGTTTGCTGATGATATCTGGGATGTGGAGAATGAGTCAAGCATGATTCGCTCATTGAATTGAATGACCAGATCAGATCCTGCCTTCGAACTCCTGCCTGGAGGAAACCTCAACGTTGAAGCTTGCCCTCTCGCGGGAGCCGGCAGCCTCACATGTGGGTACAAGTGGAACAGACGAACAGGGTGGGGTAGAGGTTGAGGTTGGGTGAGATCACTGTGTACTTGTGTCTCAGCATCATCGTTCTGTCGAGATGGGATCTATTTTTCACTTGCTTCTGGCTTGACTTTCAGACGCCCTTTCAAGGGTCATGGTTCGGTTCTTTCCCAGATGTGTTATGTTATGTTATTGTGGTTTTAATAACCTCTGCTTGCTTTCCTTGGGTAGCCTCAGAGGGAGGATTCTTTTTGTGCATGCACATTAGGATTTCAGCAGCATCCCAAAAATCTGGGAATGTCTGTTTGGAAATCAACGTCTGTTCAATTTTTTTCGCAATGCCAGATGGTCGGCCCTGTCAGCTCATCCTGTGGGAAGAAGGTTCACTCAGCCTACTCATCCCAAATAAAGTCATACCATATGCACACTGTTTGAGGTAACATAAGCCTGCAGTGCCCCCGACCTGTCTCTGGTGACATCCAAACTACTTTTCAGATATTATGCACTTGTTGTGAGTTGAAGAGTTGCCCAACATGAACAGTATAGTTGCCTATTTCTCCTTCTGTGGTCTTGTGGGAAGATTGTCAGGGCAAGTGCAGAGGCATCCAATACATCAATGTCATGCAAGCAGGGAGTCTTGCAGATTTGTTGCCCTTTTCATCAGAATTTTTGAGGGGCACAAAAGAAGCATCTCAGTGTTAATGAAAGCTCTTCCCCCCCTTCACCCCAAAAAACACCGGTTGCTTAGCGATTCACTGTACATGATTGTTGGGGTGAAACACGGAAACTGACTTTACACCTTCAAAACAATGTAGTCCATGTATGTACACAAGGTAAGGGGCATAATCAGTCGGCATCCATCATCTGGAGGGTTACACCTGGACGAGGTGTTGCTTTCGCAGCAGGGTCTAAAGGCCTTTCCTGAAGAACAAAAATGGTGGACTCAACGAGATCTGGGAGGCCCAACGCTCCAGATCCCAGTAGTGTAGCCAAAGAAGGATTAGTGGTGCGTAGCCGACATAAGTTCTTTATTTTGCCTGCCTCGTAATGTGAAATGCCGGAGTTTTTCCCCTTTGCAGGTGAGGGCAATAGTTGAAATGAACTCTTCTCTTTCGGGCTTGCTACATATCATACCCTGTCGTATCTGATGATGTGCAGCGTTTACTCCCATCTTTCCTGCATTAGGAAGGATGACCAGCATTGGCGGTGGTTGTATGTGAATACAACGCTGTATTTACACCGCACTACCATTACAACGCTGGTTTTACAATGCAAGTCGTTACCACGACTTGCGCTGTAGGGCGCTGGACTTAGGAATAGTAAGATTTACTATTCCAACACCAGCCTACGTACAGTAGTTAAGGTGTTGGAATAGTAAATCTACTATTCCTTAGCCTAGAGCGCCCTCCAGCGCAAGTCGTGGTAACGACTTGCGTTGTAAAACCAGCGTTGTAATGGTAGTGCGGTGTAAACACCGCGTCGTAATGGATGTTCCCTTTGGGGGTTCAGTATCTGCAGACTGTGGCATTATTCGTGGTGAAGACCACAACAGCAGGTGTAGGAATAATAGCTCAGGGTTCCAAGGGAACATCACACGTCTAACCATGTCAAGCAGCTGGACACAAGGAAGCGTGCAGGTATGTCTCCAGGTGCTCAGTCTTTAGGAAGGAAGGAAGGGGGATGCCTCTCACTAACAGGCACCAAAGTGATGATTTATCCAGTACTAGCTAGAGCACCTGTGAGCATCCCAGGTGAATTCTACAGTAATGAGTGGCCTCACATCTCCTACCACACCTATAACATAATACTCGATGAAGTGTGATTTTGTGGCTGTTCATCAAAGTTTACCACTGAGCGCACACAGAAATGCCCCAAAACCTTCTCTTCTGTGACCGGTTTTGCTCACATGGAAATTGCATCCTGCTGTTGGGACCTTTGGTGATTAGATCACATTTACGAGCGGAACATTCCACCATTTCATGTTTTGTGAATTAGAAATGTGGTTTATGCTCATCAATTTGTTTATTTGGGCAGCTGTGCAAGTTTCACTTCATTCACTTGGGTGGTGGAATCAGGGCTCAGGGCGCCCAGCAGTTCCTCATTCCCCCCCCCCCCCACCCCCTTGTATATCTCAGCACAAGCTGCAGACGAGCGGCTGCTACTTCTCCTCGAGGGCACACATTTGACCTCAAGTTGGCCCCTGTGCAACAAGTGCAAGGAGTAGGAAGATGGTGTACAGTGGGGAAACCACAATGGATCATGGGATGACGAGCCTTGGGGATTCTGGGACCCAGTTTCTTTCCCCAGAATTCCTGCTGCCACAGTACAATACAAATTCACAGCATCCGGCACCATTGAAATGGTGATTTGCACCACCATGATCTTGTCTTCAAGGAAGACAAGATAAGCACATCTTTTTGTGTTGCCCAGCAAAGAGGCACCTGACCAGCAACCAAAGTTGTGACCTGATAGGTTGGGGGGGCTGGAAGCCTTACCTGCAGCACTATTATTGTTTCAAAGGTGCCTGCTCAGCCCACCCCAGAGAACAAGATTATGGAACGGACAACAGAAGCCTAAAAGTTGCTCGATTGGGGCAGAAAAACAAATCCATGAAGTGAGGAGAGGGACTGGGGAGGCAAGTGGCAAGGAGTGGATTCAAGTGACCAGCAGCGCGGTCAGGCCGTCAGGGGGTCAGCTAGAAAAGACGGCGCGGCGAGAGGCAGCAGAGAGGGGTGTGCACTGATGCTTAGAATTAACCAGGTTAGAATGTGCATATTCACAGCGGGGAGCGAATAGCTGGAGTGGTCAGACATAAAGTGTTAGTCAACCAATCAACATAACGCATCCTGTGGTCTGCATGTATGGGTGATTGCTTGCTAGGTGATCTATGTATATGGGTGCCCGAAGGTCTGTATTCATGAGTGCATGTTTAACTGCTGACCTGTGTGCATGGGTGTCTGTGGTTATTTTTATGTCTTCTTTGTTTGTATGAATGTATCATTCATGTCAATGAATGTGTGAATATTTATGTGTGCATGCACTACATATAATCAGACTTGTTAGCTTTATCAGTGTTTGTTTGTTTAAACTGCCACCTACACTGCAGTTTGAGTCAAACTACTGTAAATATCTCATGTTTCTGTTTCCCAATTTAATTATACTCAAAGTATTATTCTCATGAGGATGAATGGCTGAGTTTGCCCTGTGAGGGATTCAAGAGAGAAGATAATTCAGTCGTGAGAATAGATGCATTTGGTGGTGGTCGCTGTAATATAGCACAAATAATTAAAATCTCCTGGTATAGGGAGGAGCTTCGCGGGCATCCAAGATGGTCGCGTGAGCACAGAGCTCCCCGGACCCGCGCTGCCCTTCGCAAATATCCTGAACATATCTTTCTTCTGAAGATGGGCTTTTGTCCGTAACCCTTTGCTGATCATAACCATCTTTCAAGAATCGAAATCGGACGTTGGGGTCCACTTCTACGTCGCATCGAACTTTTGCGGCCCGCCCCGAGACGGACCGGGGGCTCGGTTGCTCATCTGGCCTAGGAGTAGTTCAACAACAACGGCTGTAGAGGTCCTCTCCTGATGGATCCCGGTCTCACTTTCAGTTTCGTTTTCTACTCTCGGCTCGGATTGACTGCTGCCCTGTCCTGATCGACCCTTGGAGGGCCTGGTGCCTCTACACAGCCACGCGCTGTCCCTGCTGAGCGCCTCATTTTCAGCTTTCTGGCCTCTACACTATCCTGACCCAGTTTCATCGTCTTCTTGGCCACTCTCTACCCGGCCATTTTCACCAGGTCGCACGGACCCCTCCGGGGTCCCTCTGCCAATATGGCCGCCAGACTCGAAACTGAGAGACGCAAGATTAAGACATCTTTCCACGGGGGTCAGACCCAGACGAACATTATGGACCATTACTCCCATCTCAAGGGGTCCCCCGGCAGAGCTGGCCGCGCTACTGACGATCCTAAGACCGATCCTACAGCGCTCTCCGAGGTATCACTACAGGACGTCATGAGTGCTATCACTAGCATGAAGGCCTCTATGGGTCAGCAGTATGAAGCCCTTGCTTCGAAGATCGACACCGTGGCCGTGGACGTCACTCTGATTAGAGCAGACCTGGCTAAGACCAACGAGAGGGTCAAGTCGTTGGACATGAAGACTTCTAGTCTTATTACGGATGTCGCGGACGCTCAGACTGAGATTGGCACCTTGCGTTGCTCTCACGACATGATGGCTCGTCGCCTCGAGGATTACGAAAATAGGGCCCGCCGTGACAATGTACGCCTTATCGGAGTCCCTGAAAATCCTGAGATGCCTGCAATCGATCTCCTAGTGGAAGACTTGGTCGCGAATTATCTCGCCCCCGCCGGACTTAGTAAATTCTTCGCTGTGGAACGTGCCTACCGAGTCCCAGGCGGAAAGGCGAAGTTGGGTGCCCCCCCGAGGCCCATTATTGCACGTCTGTTCTATTTCAGAGACAGAGATGCTATCCTTCAAGCCTCGCGGGACAAGGGCCCTGTGAAATTCGACAATGCCTTGGTGACCTTCTTTCCCGACTTTTCACTGCTTGTCCAGAGGCAGAGGATGGGGTTTCAGGGAGCTAAGAGACGGCTTCGGGACTTGGGCCTTAAATACTCCATGTTGTTTCCTGCCAAACTACGGATTGAATATGAGGGGCGCACTTTTTTCTTTGACCGCCCGGACAATGTTGGTGACTGGCTTGACTCTTTGCCCAAGAAGGACGATCTATCCGGGCACCCTGGTGGAGCCGAGGGGGGAGCGCCGGAGTGAGAGTGACTTTGTGGATCCTGACGTCGGAACTTTTTCACTACTTCAGCTGAGTCTGAACACTAGAATCTTTGTCCTTATTTTAGATCAGCCCGAGGGTGGCGGGTGGCGAATGGGGTCTCTTCCTCCTCCTGGTTCTTTGTGTAGATTAGTTTTCTGATGGGGCGACAGGCACACTGCAAGTTGGGGAGGCTCATGAGTCACACGCAGGGGTGCAGGGTGGGGGGTGTTGTAACGGGTTTCAGTTGGGGGGTGGTGGGGGGTATGTGTGTGGTTTCTTTTGTTCACGAGGCATCGTATTGTTTTTCTCAATTGCTCTGATCATAGGGTCATGTGTGGGTGCTGCTCTGCTCTCTTCACGGGGATGGGGGTGGCGAGTTGAGACTGCTCTCCTGGAACGTCAATGGGTTGGGAGACAGGATAAAGCGAGGGGTTGTGTTGCAGTTCATCAGATGCCACTCCCCCGACATAGTCCTTCTGCAGGAGACACATTTAATTGGTAATGCATGTCAGGCCATGAATCGACGTGGATACAAGCTGGTGGCTCACTCCGGGTTTACTTCTGGTTCCAGAGGGGCGGGGATTCTTATCCGGACTTCTCTCCTTTTTGAAATTGATGAAATTACGCTTGACGACAGGGGCCGCTATGCGGCGCTCACTGGTAGATGGGAGGGGAGGACACTGTCCATACTCTCTGTGTATGTCCCTCCGGGCTTACAGGCCTCAACTTACGCTGACCTAGGCAAGGTTATATTGGGACTTCCTGAGGGCCTCCTGATCCTTGGCGGGGACTTTAATTCTGTGGTTTCTGGTACTTCCGATCGTTTCCCCCCCAGGGAGTTGGCGAGATCCCAAATGGTGTTGAGTGACTTGCTTGACACCTTTGGTCTTGTAGATTGTTGGCGGTTGATGCACCCCACACAGTTGCAGTACACTTTTCATTCTGGGGCCCATGGCAGTCTTTCTAGGCTGGACTACTTTTTAATGCCATCGGTGCATTCCTCTTCTATTAGAGAAGTCCGCCAGCTGCCCAGGGGTATTTCTGACCATTCCCCACTGTGGCTTTGTTTTGCGGTTGGAGCAGGTAGTGAAGGTAGAGTTGCACCTATTAATCCTTGGTACTTCCGCAATCCCAAAACCCGCTCTGAACTTGTGAAAGCCATTGACCATTACTTTGATGAAAATGTGGGGTCTGTTTCTTCTTCTGTTTCTTTGTGGGAGGCCTTTAAGGCGGTCATTCGTGGGCAGTCCCTGTCGTTGATTGCCGCCACCAAGAAGGCTAAAAATGTGGACCTTGTGCGTTTGGAAACTGAAATAACAGTACTTGAGAGTGATCTTGAATCAGGGGTCTCTCGCACGAAGTTGCACTCCCTAAGTTTGAAACAAGCCGATTATAGGGCCCTTGTTACGGATGCAGAGGAAGTGATGTATAGAGAGCAACAGGGTCGGTTGTATGACGTGGGAGACAAGGCTGGTAAATTGCTTGCTTGGTTGGACAAGAAAGAGAGAGTGAATCGTGTTGTGCCGGTGATTGAGAAGCCTGATGGTGAATGTGTTACGGACCCAGCTGGCATTGTTCAGTGTTTTGTGGACCACTTCCAGACCGTGTACACCTCGGTCTCTGATAGAGATGAGGATGACTCTTGCTTGCTGCTGCGGGACATTGCACTGCCCTGCCTCTCTGACGCCGATAGGGACCTCATGGAGGCGCCTTTTACGGTGGATGAGGTCACGGTGGCCATACGTTCCCTTCGCTCGGGCAAAGCAATGCGCCCCAATGGTTTACCCATTGAACTGTACAAGCTGCGACCCGATAAAATGGCGCCCTATTTGAGGGGGATGTTCCTTGAGGCTTTGGAGTCCGGTTCCCTTCCTCTGGATCAACGGCTTGCTACTATTGTGGTTATCCACAAGGAGGGTAAGCCGCGGGAACGTTGTACATCATACAGACCTATCTCCCTACTGAATGCCGAACCTAAAATTTTGGCTAAATTGTTGGCTAATCGTTTGATTAAGGTGATCGGGGACTTGATCCACCCGGATCAATCCAGTTTCATCCCGCATCGTAACACCGCCCTTAATCTTCGGAGACTCCATGGAGTTCTCGCGAGAGCTGAGACGCTTACTGAGCCGGCCATTCTGGCCTCCCTCGATGCTACCATGGCCTTTGATACCATCGAATGGCCCTATCTTTGGGCGGCCATCTCGAAATTCGGGTTTGGCCCGGTTTTCATCGCCTGGGTGAAGCTCCTTTACGAGAGGCCGTGGCTCAGGTGGTAGTCAATGGGAAGGTGTCCGGTGTTTTCACGCTCGGGCGTGGCACTCGACAGGGCTGCCCGCTGTCTCCGCTGCTTTTCGCCCTCGCCTTGGAACCCTTGGCAGAATGGCTCCGTTGGGAGCCTTCAATGCGGGGTATTCGGTGGACTCCCGATTTTGAGGATCGTGTCTCACTATACGCGGAAGACATCCTTCTCTACCTCACCTCCCCTCGGAAGTCCTTGAATGTACTTTTTGATGTTCTTACCTCCTTTGGGAAGAATTCAGGTCTCATCATCAATTGGGCTAAATCCTGCGTCTACGTTTTGGCTGGAGATCTTCCCCCATTGCCTCGTAGATTTCCAATTCAAGTGAGTGAGACCGGCTTTAAGTACTTGGGAATTTATGTCTCCTTGGATCCCTCTGTGCGCTATGAGCGTAATTTGTTACCCCCTCTTCAACGGCTCACGCTGGATGTCGCACGTTGGCGTGCGTTGCCACTGTCACCACTCGGTCACGCGACACTCTTTAAGATGATGTCGCTGCCCCGATTTCTGTATGCACTCCAGAATTCATTTGACCCGGTTCCTTCATGTTATTTTCGTGAAGTGGAGAGTCTGCAGAGGCGATTGGTTTGGGATGGGCGTGCACGAATTGCTCTTTCCAAGCTCACACTCCCGTGGTATGACGGTGGCATTGCCCTTCCGGGCCTCAAGCGTTATTATTGGGCTTCCCAGTTGAGTGCGGTCAACCATGCGACTTACACACCTGGCCCTGCCCCGGCTTTTGCGATGGATAAATATCTCCTGCCAGGAGGGAATTTCAACAGGGCATTGTATTCTAAGGGGCTCTGCAGAACACTGACCGGTCCCACTGGAATTGCTGTGCGGGTGTGGCAGGATGCGAATGCGGCGTGGGATGGTGTGGTAGATTTACCCGTGAGACCCCTTTGTATGACTCTGAATGTTTTGGGTATTTGTGGAGAACGAAAGGCTTTGATAAATGGGATATGATTGGTATAAGTAAGGTAGGTGATCTATGGTCTAAGGGTACCGTTAAGTCCTTTGATGTGTTGAAGACGGAATACGAGCTCGGAGACACGGAATTTTTCAGGTACACTCAGGCCCGTCATGCTCTGTTTTCAGTTTTTGCTGTGGGTGATGATATTCCTGAGTCCTCCCCTCTCGAGGACCGTATCCTTGATGGTCATGTGCCCGACAGTACTTTTTCATTAATCTACAAGAAACTGATCAATAATAGAGCGGATTTGCTTGTGCGCCTTAGGGCAACGTGGAGTGCTGACAGCCTGGAACTCGATGACGAGGATTGGCAATCGGCTCTGTCCTCGTCTAAGGAGGTTGAAATACCTGCTCGCCTTAGGTTTGTTCAGCTTAAGATCCTCCACTGTGTGTATGTCACTGGTCCGAGTCTGGTTCGCATGGGTTATTCCTCCGACGGATTGGGTAAGCGTGGTTGCGGTATGTCTGGCACCTTCCTCCACATCCTATGGGAATGCCCGGAGGTGGTTGAGTTTTGGTCCCGGATACATGTTGTGATGGAAAGGGTCACTGGTGTGTCCCTGCTGCCTGAAGCCAGGCGCTGTTTGTTGAATGTTTGGGCACCTAACGATTACAACACGGCGCAGCTGTAATGGGCGACCCTTGGTAATATGGTCGCGAAGAGAGACATCGCTCAGCTCTGGGGCTCCCACAGGCCACCCACTGTATTAACCTGGAAGGAGAATATGGACTGGTGCATGCTTCGGGAGAAAACTGTGTATTTGTCACGGGGCAGGCCTAGGAAATAGGGTAGGATATGGTCGCAATGGAACGCGTATCGTGGGAATATATGTACTCCCCCACATGATTCATCTGCTGATGTCCCTTTGTCCCCTTAGGTTGACGTTCCTAGTTCTAACACTGCCGTATTATTGCTTGTTTCCTTGCTGCCCCCCTCCCGCACCCCTTATGCATATTGACTGCGCTAAGTGTATTGTAAGTTGGAGCTCTACCTGCCTGTACTCGTGATCATGTGTTATTGTGTTTTTTGTCTTGTGAATTTTGTTTTCCTTTGTTTGTTTGAATATTTCAATAAACATTTTTAAAAAAAATAATAATAAATCTCCTGGTATAGAGTGTGTCCCAATATATTGTCTCTTAGTGAACACCGCACCCACGCCTTTGCTAAAGTGAGACGAGTGTAAAGCAGATGAATTCCCTCATTGTTGAATACTGTGAGTCATGACACCCATTTGTTTTCAATCCAACTTCAGCATCACCCTCATATCACTGCTCATGTGATCAAGGCTCCCTATCGATGGCTTACAATCTACAAGACAAGTAATGTTAAGTGCAACAAGGCCATAAAGAGCATCCTGCTCCAAAGGCCTTGCCATACTAGAAAATAGTAAAATTACACAATGACCAAACACATAGTATCAGATCATAAACAGGACAAACACATAGATATCCATCTAGAACCTGGTGAAGGGGGCACTGCTATGTGCTATTAGACTTAAAGTACCATTCTAAAATCATGGACATATCTGCAACACCCATGCTTATGCGCAGCAAAACTCAGTTCACTGTACACCCACCACGTCATCAAACTTCACACCCCTTAAATGTCCCATATATGTCAAACCACAAACAACCCACCTTTCAAACAAGCACTCCAAAGGGTGCCCAGGAACTTGATGCATATCAGAGCACTAGGGAATCAGGCAATGTAAAAATAATGAACTGGACTATAAGAAATGCTCCTTTCCTTTGTGGTCAGCTTGGTAGACCCTATATTTTTGGAAGTTTTAGAACTCTGTGCACTTTACCCCTGATAACCTCTAGTGCAGTACATATACTCTCCCTTTAAACATGATGTAATTGGCATATTCCAAAATTGCAATATTTAATTTACCTGTGAGTACTGAGTATATGGTACAAGATGTACCTAGGACCTGGAAGTTAAATGATACTATTAAACTGCAGCACCTATTGTGTCAGCCACTACAGTGTTGCCACACACATGACTTTAGACCTACCCTGTGTAGCCTTACTGTATTGGTGTAAAGTAAAATTAGCAATTTGACCTGTCAAAATAATCCCTTTATCAGGTAGAAAAATTTATTTTAAATATTAAAAAGTCATTCCTATTTAGGCCTTGTAGGCCACATGGTACGGTGAATGGTATTTAAAAGTAGGGCAGGTAGAACTGTAAAGTTAACATGTCCCTATAGTGTAGGAAGACTGGCTGGCCCATAGCGAAAACCAGAGTACAGATTAAAATCCTAATACTGTATTTTAGACATGGGAAGGGCTAGAAAAATAGTCAAACAACTATTCTTAATAGGTAATAAAAATCCAATACAATGGTGAAGCAGGATTCTTAATAAATATTAAGGTAAAAAGCTTTTAGAAAACTTTTGACAGTGGAGTACACAGACAGAGGGACAGCTTGCCCGGAACTGACTTTACGATTTACGAGTTGACCATGAATTGAGCCTATCGAAGGAGTACATCTTTGAAATATCTGAATAATTGCGGATCTTTGGACGGATATACAGCTTTCAGTGCTGCCACTGCGTTGGATTGGATATAAAGAAAAGACATATAAGAAAATAGCTCAATGCGATCGGGGATTACGATATCCCAGTTGCACAGAAAGGATAGCATGAGGTGGATGGGACCAAAGCAAGGAGAACCGTAAACTACTCAAAGGACAATTGATGAGTCCTGAAGAAGTCCTTAAGAGGACGAAACGTGTTGGCTACTGTGAAGAAAGAAATTATAATTTAAAGAAAAAAGAAATATATAAACTACAACAACTTGGTGGAATTGCTTTCTTACTTGTTATTGTGTGTGGATGAAATCTTTTGTGCCACTGTTTTGTTGTGAAAGTTTCTTTCACTCATTTAGGAAACCAAGGGGTCTTGTTTCCTTGATCTTCGCACCATAAGCCAATAACACTCCCGAGATATAGAGAAGTGCTGTAATGTATCTTAGACCTCATTTGTAAATCCTTAACTTTTAGAAAACTACCTTTTCCCAGCATGAAGTTCCTGGAGGTTAATTTGCATTGACTCCTAATCTTCCTCCAGCAAGTGATTAGCATTTGAATACATGTCAAAGAGGTAGGAATAAACAGTAGGCTAACATGAATGGGAACAGGTGATTTCTATGAACCTCCAGAATATGTAGGGTGAGAGGCTTTGAGCATCATTTTTGACACTGCACTGTCAAATCCTGCTGAAGTGTCAAAGGATGCTTGGCAGGTCTGCTGTGGTAACATATAGGACTTTTAGGCACACCTGAAAGGAGGAGAACAGAATGCCATAATAATTCTTTTGTATCCGGAAGGACCCTGCTGTGCTGTACCAGACTTCTGTCTCTGGGTTTTAAATCTAACAATAGGAGAGACTGAAAGGATGGAAAGAGGATGGCAAGACAATTCTTGTATATCCACTGCCTGGTTACTTTTTGCTGATGAACCCTGTTTTGTTTACCAAACTTCTGTCCCGGGGTTAATTGGGGGTACAGCGGCTGCTTCAAACTAAATTTCGATGATGTGGAAGGACATTAGGATTACCATTGTACACTCCCCACCCACACTACCAGCCCCATGAGCCCAAATTTAGCGTGGCCAAAGACTTTTGCCATTTTGAAAATGCCGAAAGTGGCTATGGTTGGCCCCAGGAGCTTACACTCCATTGCTTAGAGTGTGCCCAGAAGTCATTCTCACTCACTAATACATGCCAGGCATAAATGTGGCATCTCAAGTCACCCACTTCCGAACATCTTCTGGACCTGAGGAAGTAGAGAAGAGGACTGGACCTACAGTCTGTGGCCTGAGAGGAGCCCTGCAGGCCTGGCCTGCTCTCTTTTGTAGCCCGGACAAAGAAGTGAACTCCAAGGATCATAGGACTGACCTTCAGTTCAAGCTACAGAGGTACAACAAGCTACAAGAGGTCTTTCCTGCAACTTCCAGCTGATCAGCGGCAACTGGACCTGGCCTGGACCCTGTTGTTGGACTCTGCCTTACACCCTGTAGGTGTCTAGGTGCTTCCCCTTAGATCCTGAGGGCGTTAGAAGTGTACTGTGGTGCACTCGGACTAAGTCCGAAGGAAAGTATTTGACCAGGACAAAACACGCTCCATCACAGCCAGCCTCAAAATGTGCCAATGTCCCTGTCTTCTGAGACCATTGACTGTCATTGGCACTTTGTGCTTCCTGGTGCTAGTCCTACTTAAACATTAAAAAAAATCATATCTCTAGTTCCCTTCATTGGATTTTTGGCAATTTAGTGTCATTTTGTTTATTAAATTGTTTTCTACGTTTCTAAATTAGTGTGTGATTTTTATTGTTTTTCATTTTGACTTTATTACCATTTTGGTACTGCCTACTTTCCACATTGCACTATATAAACATGTCTGCTCTATGCCATAGCCTCTAGGCGGCTGAACTCAAGTTCATTTAGTTACTTTTAGGGTTCACCCAGACACGGGTCGTGATTACTCATTGAGATGGGTAATCACTGACTCCAAATAATGACCACATTTTGTGCAATGGACATTTTGCAGCGAACAGACCCAAAACATTTCTGTTAATGGCCAGTTTAGATTCATGCATTAAAAAATTCATACACTAGGCACATTATGCCTCCATCGCTATTTTTCAATATGGCCTCTCCTCTGATCCGGAAAGCTAGGGATATAGTGCCCCAAAGCCAATTTCCTATATATGGTGTGGGCATGTCCCAGAATCAATTCCTACTAGCAGTCGATGATCACCGAATTGCAGGCAATGACCTCCCCGGATCTGACCATAACTCTACACTACTAGCCCTACTACTTGGGATACGCAGGGACCCAGTGGCGTAGCTAGCCCTTGTGCCACCCGTGGTGGTTTCTGCATTGCCACCCGTGGCGGCTGCATGAAGGACCGCCCCCCTTCCTTCGCTACTGCGCAGGGTGGCCAGAATTACAAGCCCTCCCCAACGATATGACCAATGGCTACAAGACTTTATCACTTGTGCTGAACCTACATATATTTACAGCGCTCTTTTTTGTACAGAATCGCAAATCATGTTTTCACTTGTTCTCTGTACCTGTCAGACTAGATCACAACACCAATGACTATTTACCGAATATGCCTGCACTGTTTGTTCAAAATGAAAATAAAAGTTTAAAAAAATAAATAAAGAATGTTCCAAATGTTTACACGGACCACATAGGAAAGCACTTTAGGCCTCTAGAGGGGTATGGAAAATGCTATATAAATAATCAATACAGTTCCTCAGTTTCAAAGAAATGTCATAAAACATAAACTACACTGGCGCATTTCTGTATACACCAGGATACTAAAGGTTATACTGTACTGCTCCCTTGCATAGAGTGTTAACGTGAGGCTGGATGGAACCCGGAAGAGAGGTAACCTAAGCAAGAGTGCAAATGAACAGGGACAGCTGAGTCGGAGCCAAACCCAGGGCCTGTTTTTTCCCTAAGTGCTAAAGTATTATCTGAGCCATCAAAATATTTGACATGTAAATGACACAACAAAAGTATAAAAAATATGGTGAACTCTAAAAAAATTCCAAAAACGTGTTTCTTTAAGATTCAGAAGGGTTTTAATTCAGCAACTAGATGACATCAGTGCATTTAGAGGCATTTATTGAACGCGAAATTTTCTAAATAAGAACTTAGAAACATTCATGAGGCCCTTCCTCTGCCCATCAACCCTCAGCAATGTACGATGATGCCATTAGGAAGCTGAGTGGCAAGTTAGTTCTGAGCTCCCCTAATAGTGGCCCATTCTGTTATGAGAGATGAGCAATATACAGTGATTGAACCCCACACGAGAGGATTTTGTATAAGTCACAGTTTGGGATCCCAAACTGTGCCCTGGCTTAAATGTGCCGATCAATGAACATGAGAAACAGTAAAGTATTTTGCCTAATATTACACAACTTGGCCAAAGCAAGAAGCTTTGATTCGGGCCCCAGATTTCCTGGTTACATAATGTGCTATTTAGTTACTGGAGTGATTTCTTCGTGTCTAGTTTAAATCCAAATGACAGAACTTTTGTTGAATTCTACCAAGTGCCACTAGTGCACTGTGCCAAAGAAAAAGACAGATTACAAGGTAAATTAATCAGATGCAAGACGAATTTCTTAAAAAAATATACAAAGTTAGGAGAAGTCAGGAGTTGATGCCATTAAATTGCAGTAGTAAATTATCTACAAAAGTGCCCTCTCGATATACAAAGATCTCATCATTACAGAAAAATCATCTTACTACACCTCTCAAATCACCCAGGCAAAAAACTCATCAAAAGAATTGTTCCAGGTGGTCACTCACCTCTCCAACCCCTCTGTCCCCCGCTTCAATGGAACCCAATCCCTTTGCGACTCTCTCGCAAACTTCTTCAAAGAGAAAGTCACTGATATTTTCTCAGCCTTTACCCTCGTCCCCTCTACTACTTCATCCAATCTTCCTTCTAACAACAACATACCCAGCCTCCCATTCTTTGAAGCTGTTACGGAGGAACAAGTCCGTCGACTTGTCTTGGGCACTAAATCAGGAACACCTTTAGACCCTTGTCCTCCTGCCATTCTTAATCGGATCCCTGAAGCCATTTCCCCTGCTTTGACGTCCATATGTAATGCCATGTTCACAACGGGCATTTACCCTTCAGTCTGGAAGGAGGCTATCATTAAGCCGCTCCTAAAAAAAAACACTCTCGACCCCCTTCTCCCTGCCAGTTACCGACCCATCGCTTGTCTCCCCTTTCCAGCAAAGATTTTCGAAAAAGCGATAAACATGCAACTATCCAACTATATAAACAATAATAACTTATTAGATGAGACCCAATTCGGTTTCAGACAGGGTCAGGGAACTGAGACCGCGCTACTAAAAGCAGCAGATGAAATCAAAACGACCCTGGACAATGGAGGAGCCGCGGTATTGATACTATTGGATCTTTCTGCAGCTTTTGACACGGTCGATCATGCGATCTTGATCAACCGTGTCTCAGCCATAGGAGTTAAAAACAAAGCGAAAGAACTCCTCGCATCCTTCCTAGCTGATCGTCCCCAAACAGTCAAAATGGCCCACTTCACTTCCCAGACTTTCACCCTCCCTTGTGGCGTCCCACAGGGCTCCTCGCTAAGTCCGACACTATTCAACATTTATGTTTCGGACTTAGCGAGAGTAACAAAATCCTACGGAATTGCCCTGACAACCTACGCTGATGATACTCAACTTGTGCTTTCTGTACATAGTAACGGTACATCAGTGGCAGCAAACTTTCAAACTGGAATGAGGGCTATCAGCTCCTGGATGTCATCTAATTGTCTCAAACTAAACTCTGATAAAACAGAGGTGATGATATTCGGGATGCTGGACCCTATTTGGTCCCCTCGCTGGTGGCCATCGGAGTTAGGAGACCCCCCTCAACCTGTCACCAAGGTTCGCAACCTTGAAGTCATTTTTGATGACAAATTGACCTTTCATCATCATGTCAATTCAGTGGTCGCCTCATCTTTTTATATCCTAAAAAGAATCAAAAAACTGCTCCCTTACCTTCCATCATCGGCCGGTAGAACCTTAGTCAGCACCTTGGTTTTTTCCAAAACTGATTACTGTAATGCCCTTCTCTTGAACGTTCAGAAAAAGTCATTAACCAACTCCAACTAGTCCAGAACGCCTCGGCTAGAGTTCTCTTGAACGTCCCCAAATTCACATCCATTTCTTCTCACATCCGCCAACTTCACTGGCTCCCTGTCAGGAGCCGGACAATATTTAAGGCTCTGTGTATCACCTATAAAGCAGTCAACAACGTGGGTCCACAGTTCCTCAGAGCAGCCTTCTGTCCGCTTGAGCATTCAAGAACACTCCGCTCCTCCTCTGCACATCTGTTAAAAGTCCCTCGAACAAAAAAGGTCAACTGGGGTGACAGGTGTTTCACTATCTCATCATCCAAACTTTGGAACACACTGCCCCTCCACATCAAAATTGCCCCGACCCTCCTCAGTTTCAGGAAAAAACTAAAAACATGGCTCTTCCCATCATAACTTATCACCTCAGCGATGGTTCTGTATTCTAGCGCCGAGACACCTCTGGGTATTTGCGCGCTTTAAAAATGGCACAAACATAAACATAAACATAGTACTAAGGGCCTTGTGATGAGGGGGTTGTAAGGCGCATGCCCTTTCTGCTGGCACACCCTACACACGAAGGGGTGACCCTGTGTTCCTCAGAACCTGGGTTACATGGCAGTAGAATGGAAGTGGTTCTGTCAGATATGTGTTGAAAAATTGCATTGCACTTGTCTTGAAAGCCCGTATTCCCATGGTACTGACACACATTACCCGCAGGTAAATATACACATCTGTACATAAATGACACAAATCAATTTTTTCCCTAAAAAGAACATAGGTTGTCTCGACTCAGTAAATTTCCCTAGAGAAACAATGAAACCCCTAAAGGGTGCTCCATGTGAAACGCTAAAGTGCTCGTGGAGAAAACGAGCGCCTGTGAAATGTATACTGCCGGGTCAATTCAGAATTATGTTTGCTGGTTTGATCGTCAGTATCAGTTTTTTACAATACAGTCCTCATCATTCATATAGACAATGATATTCGTCGACGACACCCACTTTGTATGTGTGCTGTACAATGAAACATAAATACAATGTCTTGATCCAAATCCTTGTTTACCAATGTTTGTAGAGTGGAGAAGTGTGGCTCAATGGTTAGAGCGGCAGACCCTGATGCAGAGGTCTGGCCAGGGACCAGGGTTCAATTCCTGTCTCAGCAGGTCTTGGGCTCAATTTCCTCAGACCTGATTTCTCGCCTCGGTGCCTATTCTAATCATGGGTCCCACCCTGCAACTCTGGGCAATAGCTTGCTTAATCTCCACAACGGCGCTGGGATGCCTGGCTGCACCTGGGGGGTGCCCAGGACTGGACATTTCCCAGGGAAGCCAGGAAGGGTTCCTAAGTGGTATACGGACAGTGCTGGGACACCTCCGGTGGAGGTAGTTGTGCGCTTTACAAATTCCGACATTTACATTTACATTTTACATAGGGATTTGCATCATAACCCTTGAGTGGAACGCCCACTTGACGCAAACTAATGCAATGGGATACTATCTAACACAAATCCTGAAGTGTGCTGAATTGTAAATCACACACTAACACATCTGGCACAAAGTGTTAGTAAGTAGGGCGCCAGTGCATTAAAAGCAGCTACACTGGCGAGACAGTTGTGCATTGTGACACCGCCAGTGCTGGTCACTCTTTTGTAATTTTACCTTTAGGTCTAGGCCAGGAGCCCCAGTTTTCCTAGTTCTACATTGTGCAATTTTGCCACTGGGTTGGTTTTGCCTTTTATATTTGAAATTTAACAGGACAGTACTGTTGATTCTCCCAGGAGCTAAATAGTACTCCTGCTGCTCATTTATTATTCTTTTTCATTTATTTTTATAGGTGCCTCGTTGCGCATCCAAAGCACCCACAACATTACGCCCCCTTTTGGTAATATTGAGACTTGTTCCTTGGGATTGTGTTCTCAGAGCCTCAGAATAGCTCGGGTAGGGGCTGCATGCCCCATCCCCTAATTTTAATATTGGCCCTAGAGGATGGGGCTCCCAGGGCTTTTTGTAGGTTTGGGAAGGGGGCCAAATGCCTCCTTCACTGTATAAAAATAACCACAACCCCCCCGGGGCTTATTTTTATACTCAGCACCAATTTAAATAACCCAGTTTTTGGCATCAGGATTAGTCTTTCTGGGACCCACTCCAGTTCTAGGAGGCAGATCCCCCAATATGCTTTTTTTTTAAATTGAGTCCCCAAGTCTTAAACTGGAAGCCCCCACATCTTTGTTGATTAGGTGGCCGCTACTCAGATCACATGTTTTGATCTGCTGGTTCAGCGGACCCTCATAAGTGTGAAAATATATACATTTTGAACCTTAATTTCTCTAAACCTTTTGAGCAAATTTACACCAAATCAAAAAAGCACGCTTTCTGAACCAAGATCGAGCTTCGTGCCATATATTGCTGTAATTCCTGTCAGCTGTTTTGGCAATGTCGCTGTTCAATTTTCCTATGGGAAAAATACATTTTGGGACCCCACCTTTTTCATGCCCTTCACTTGATGGACCACCCCAGAAAGGAGCTGAGGTGGATGAAACTATTTTCTGGAAAGTTTTATGAAGATTTGTCAATTGGTTGCAAATGTGTGCCAAACTATGTGAGTGTGAATCCGTATTTGTAAAGCAAAATCTACTCACCCCTACGGGTCTCAAGGTGCTAGGGGCCATTGTGGAAATTAAGTGAGCTATTGCCCAGACTGACATGGTGCCGAGCTGAGCTGCCGCTGGAGCCGGGGATCAAACCATGAATCCTGTGCTCCGAAGTCAGCTGCCCTGGCCGCTGCACCACACCTCTCCACTATAACTTATAACTACCCAATGGTGAAAGTCACTAGGTAGTAAATATAATTACCCAGTGGCGATCATCACTAGGGGGCCGATTCACAGAACTAATCTGAGATAAAATCCTAAAGTTACTACTTTTGGTATTCACAGAAGGAATTTAGTAGTAGTAAATTTAGGACTCCTACCTTTACTTCTACTAAACTGAGACAAATTCCTAACTTTATGACTTTTGGTATTCACAAAAGGCATTTAGTAGTAGCAAAGTTAGGAGTCCTAAATTTACTACTACTAAATGCCTTCTGTGAATACCAAAAGTAGTAAATGTAGGATTTTGTCTCAAATTAGTTTGGTGAATCGGCCCTTAGGTAGTTACAGTTAGGTCTGCTTTTCCATAGGCAGTTTTTTTGTTTGCTAATAACTTTGGCCCCGTTGAACCAATCTTCACAAAACCTTCCCCCAAAAAGTTCATCCTCCTCAGCTCCTTCTGTAAAAGATTTAAGGGTGATCTGCCAAGTGGTGGTCGAGTAAAAAGGGGATACCAAAATGCAAATACTATGCATTTTCCATAGACTTCTTTAAGATGGGCAACAGCAGAAAATGCTGAACTGAAGTGCACCAAATTTGGTAGGAAGCTAGATCTTGGTCCACAGATTGTGCTTTTTGGTGTAAATCTGTTCAGTAGTTTTTGAGATATTAAAGGTAGAGAAAATATAGATACTTGGATGGTTTGGCTCGCAAGAGGCTTGTGAGCATCCCGCAAGACCGCAAATAAAAAAATGGAGCCCTTGATTGGGCGAGAAACCTGTTATTCTCAATGAGCCTTCACGCTCTTGTCCCTGTGAGTCTCGTGAAAGTGAGCACTCTGATTGACTGGCCGTTGGAGTTTTAGAAATAAAGTGGCCGCTAATACTGTTTACTGTGAAAAACTGCAGGTGTTGTGGAAATTAAGTAAAAAAGCTGTAAAAGGTGGCAACAGAAAGGCATCCTGTCCCCCTAGATTTATAGAGGAGGTCTCTAATGGATAACTTCTGTATGAAAATAAATGTATATTGTTTTTAAAAACAAATTACGATCTTGCAGGACTTTCACAGGATCGTGAATAGTAAAAAGGAGTAGGTGAGTTCACAATATAGTCTACTAGTAGAAATGCATGTTGTGCCCCTTATTATTAAGAGGAAGTGTGTAAAAGATAAGTGCTGTGATGAGTAGAAGGTTAATGTACGATCTTGCAAGACTCTTGCAGGATTGTGAAAATAGGAAATAGTAGATGATCTTTGAATACTATCTAGTATGTCGACCTGTTACTACAATAGGAAGCAGTATTACTGGAGATGATGTTCATCAGAGTCTACTATTTACGCCCAACATCTTCAGAAGAGTTATGAGTAGAGAGTTAAGGCTTTTCTCACACCCTCCTACTTACAGCTGTCATACAATAGAGGGGGTCTCAGTGGAGAGCCAAGTCCCTCCGCACACCTTATTATGGACACCCATCATCTTAGAGAAAGGTCTCAAAGGAAAGGACAGTCATTCCACACTCCCTAATACGCACAACTGTAATCTGAGATAGAGGTCTGAAAGGGGAGGTCAGTTTCTCCCCACACTCTACCATGCACACCTGTCATCTGAGAGAGGGGTCTGAATGGAGTGGCAAGTTCCACCCTATACCCTACTATGCACACCCGTCATCTGAGAGAGGGGTCTGAAAGGAGAGGCCAGCCCCTCCCCACACCCTACTACGCACACCCATCATTACAGAGAAAGATGTCTCAGCAAAGAGCCAGTGCCTCCACACAACCTACTACGCATATTTGTCATCCGAGAGAGAGGTCTGATAGAAGCCACTCCCTCCCCACACCCTACTACACACCCCCGACGTCCAACAGAGAGGTCTTAGCAGAGTGACCAGTTCCGCTCCACATGCTTATATGCATACCCACCATCCAAGAGATAAGTGAATGCAGAGAGACCAGTCCCTTCCCACACCCTACTACACACACTGGCGGGGGGTTGACTTTATGTATGGTAATAAAATAATACTTTAAGTTAAAAAACATAGAAATTCACAGAAAAAAACAAAGGTTAAAGTAACATTATAGTTCGTTTTGATAAAAAGATCTATTTTTGTTTACAAAAAAACCTTAGAAATTCACTGAAAAAAACAAATGTTGAAGTACCATTTAGTGAGGTGAATTGATCAAACACAACATTAACATTTGAACAAAAAAAAAACAGACATTCACAAGTTATAATTAGCAATGCTAACTATAACTTGCGCCCCCACCATGCACTGCTTATGACCTCC
This sequence comes from Lissotriton helveticus, assembly GCF_964261635.1. Taxonomy (NCBI): domain Eukaryota; kingdom Metazoa; phylum Chordata; class Amphibia; order Caudata; family Salamandridae; genus Lissotriton; species Lissotriton helveticus. The sequence continues at coordinate 83,467,504 of NC_136059.1, read as the reverse complement.
CATTTGACATCACTCATGACATGATCTATGACATCATTTATGACATCACTGATGATATACCAAATCACATCATTGATGACATCACTGATGACATCATCCGAGCTTCAATTTGTACCGCATATTGCTCTATAAATTACTATGGCATTCGAGGTCACACAGTACATACAAAATCGCAGAGGAGACTATAAGCCATCATAAATGCCATCACAGATACTACTCCCTTAGGTATAGAAAGCAAGCATCATGTGCAACATTCACTCTGTACCATACATTTTACGGTTGCATAATTCACATTAACAATCAACCATAGCTATATAGGAAACCCTCATTGAGTACGGTGTTCAATCTGTATGCACCTGTTTACAGAAAACCAAGGGGCATATTATCAACAACTAGCGATATTTATCGCTAAATAAGCTTAGCGAAAAAAAATGTATCGCCACGCATCGCCGGATTTTATCGCAGAGATAACGTGCTATTAGCAACGTTTATCTCCAATGCGATAAAATATCTGGCGATAGCGGCGAAATGCGTGAATATCAGGCATTAACGCCAATAGGGTCTTAACCTGAATATCCAACTCCCATTGGACATACAGGTTAAGAAGTGGTCTGAGCAGGCATTCGTTTTCGGCGATATTCGCACTTAGCGCACATTTTTTAATCGCTACACCTGCGTTGATAATAGGCGATAGCGATGTTAGCGTTGTTTGTTTTTTTGCTGCCGAATAAATTTTTGTAGCACAGCAACTCCTGGCGTGTCGTTGTACGTTTCTTCTTATTGAAGGATCTTTGGATTGAGATATTGGGCTTCCGGGATCCTAGCAACGACCCACTCGTGAGCGGGTACTGGCTGAATTACCGGAATCTGGTGCTTGTCATATATATATATATATATATATATATATATATATATATAGAGAGAGAGAGAGAGAGAGAGTGATAAAGAGATAGATAGATAGATAGATAGATAGATAGATAGATAGATAGATAGATAGATAGATAGATAGATAGATAGATAGATAGATAGATAAATAAATGTGTTTAGCCAAAAGTCAAGCAGAGCGCGGTACAGTATAGTTATAAAGCGGGGTATATGATGATATCTGGAGCACAGGGAGTTTAATCACTGCAGTGCGATAGAATCACAATAACCAGTCCAGTGGTTAAGGCCCATTTGTTTTCTTTTGTGAACTTATTCTTAAATGAAATCCATGAGACAATAAGCATTGTTTCTTCAAATTAAATCAGTGTTGGTTAGATTTATTATTGTAATATTTTTTCCAGGTTTGATATACATTTTAATCTTTTATTGTGACTAGAAGTAGCACTAGGCAGGTGTGACTGTTTCAGATGTTCAAGATGTATGCCTGGTAGTCTTAAAATATTTGAGCAAGTAGAAATCAACGTGGTACTTCTTTTTATTTTTTTCTCCTTGGAGAAAATGTTTTGTAGGCATGCACATACTAGCCGGGACATCCCTGCAGGGTTATGACCAGTCTCTATCAGTAAGAGCAGCTTTACTCCCGTGTAATATTACTCCTTACTGGTAAAACAGTATCTGTGAATACCTAATTCAAATTGTGTATTTGCACTTGCAAACTATTTACACAGGCAAGTTGAGCACATGCAAAATGCCTTGTTGATCAGGCCCACTGGTTTAAAAAACAATTGATCACTGAAATCAAGACAGCCAGGCATGACGGTCTAATTCATTGTATTATGTCTTCTGTTTTCTTATTTAATAGGAAATATGCCATCTATCAACAAACATGAACAAGTATGCATAACAGTATAACAAAATAAAGCAACAAGAAAACCTGAAAATCAGTCAATCATGAAATCATATACCTATGATAGCAATCTGAAGAAAATAAATAGGATTCCATAATCTCTATCACAGGAGTAAAGAAACAAAAAGGAAAAGAAAGAGAAAAAAGAAAAAATGAGGGAAAGAAGTTAGAAGGAAAAAAGAGGTGTCAAGGGAAAACAGCATATCAAGTCAATATACAAATGTCATAAGCAGTATAATAATGAAGTACATAAACATTTAAGAAAATATAATCAAGCTAAGGGGGTTTAAAAACTTCTATATTTTCAGTCACTCTATAAACACCGTTCCTATAGGTATTGCACAAATAATTAGTGAATGGGGTACAAAATAAGATCTCTCTTTTCAAAGGGGGTGCATTTTAATCAGTTTAACAGTTTAACGCCATCAATGTTATGGTTAAAAGAAATATAATTCCACCGTGCTACATACCTAATATATAAGAACTCTTCTTTTTCCAGTTCGAAGCAATTTGTCGGCTGGGCCTTAATTACCGATAATATTTATTTTTACATTTTATTTTTGAGTTTTATATAGCGCTAGCTAGACCCAAAGGTATCAGCGCAAGTGAACTTTCCCACATAGCTACAGTATTATTGTCCACTTGGCTTCTGCTCCTTTGGGTTCTCTGCTGCAGCCTACGCAGACTAGGAGCCCCCTCAGGAAAGCTGTGCAAGTAAGCCACAGAGACAGTAAAGTCTCATACTCAAAGTACAGTTTCAATCCTTGTCCCAGGCAGAATCCCTTCAGAAAGAGGTCAAGAAGAACACACCTCAAGGTGATCAGACAGCCAATGTCCTTCCGCGTGGCAATTACTCCTACAGACTGCATTATGACAGTTCTGTTGGAAATCACTCCTTCTGTGTCCTCTTTCTTTGTGGCCTGTCTGAGTCTTGTACTTTAACAATGACTTTCCACATCCTCCACCATCGATCCATCCTACCATCCATGCTGCTCCTTCCTCCCTGAAGCAAGGCAAGTGGGGATGCCTTCTTCACCTGCTCATACACCTTGCAATCTCGAATCTGTTTTATCTCCTTGGTTTGACTTCAAGGTGGGTTTCTTGTGATGGCCCAGCTTCCACTCGTGGCATGTCAAACAACTAATGTGGAGAGACTCACACTTGGTGGAAGATCCCATAGATATATAGGGTCAGCTAACTACACCTCACGGCCACTCCAGCAGTGCTACATACTCCCCACATGCCCACTCAGTGGCTGCTGATGGTGTCCAACAGCCCCACTGTCCAATCTTGCAGCCATTTGTGATGCTACGTCAGCAGCGTATCCCAGTGCGTGCTCGAAGTCGGTGCCATGAGACGTCTCATGGCAACCAAGCATCATTGTCTGAAGTTACCTCAAAAAATGCATAGATGTTTGGTGGCCTTGAGACTTCCATGGTGCAAATTCAGCATCTGCATCACAAGCAGATGAAAATAGTGAATAGAATAACACACAGCATGCAGCAATGCATTTCATTAATCAATTGGCTGAAAACCAAGCAAAGATGGACACTAAAAGGGACAGCCTCAAAAACCAAGCAAAGATGGACACTAAACGGTACGGCCTCAAAAACCAAGCAAAGATGGCCACTAAAAGGGACAGCCTTAAAAACCAAGCAAAGATGGACACTAAAAGGGACAGCCTCAAAAACCAAGCAAAGATGGACACTAAAAGATACTCCCTCAAAAACCAAGCAAAGATTGACACTAAAAGGGACAGCCTCAAAAACCAAGCGAAGATGGACACTAAAAGATACTCCCTCAAAAACCAAGCAAAGATTGACACTAAAAGTGACAGCCTCAAAAACCAGACAAAGATGGACACTAAAAGGGACAGCCTCAAAACCCAAGCAAACATGGACACTAAACGGTACGGCCTCAAAAACCAGGGAAAGATGGACACTAAACGGTACGGCCTCAAAAACCAAGCAAAGATGGACACTAAAAGGTACTCCCTCAAAACCAAGCAAGGATTGACACTAAAAAGGGACAGCCTCAAAAACCAAGCAAAGATTGACACTAAAAGGGACAGCCTCAAAAACCAAGCAAAGATGGACACTAAATGGACACAAAACGGTACGGCCTCAAAAACCAAGCAAAGATGGACACTAAAAGATACTCCCTCAAAAACCAAGCAAAGATTGACACTAAAAGGGACAGCCTCAAAACCCAAGCAAAGATGGACACTAAAAGGGACAGCCTAAAAAACCAAGCAAAGATGGACACTAAAAGGTACAGCCTCAAAAACCAAGCAAAGATGGACACTTAAATGTACTCCGTCAAAAACCAAGCAAAGATTGACACTAAAAGGGACAGCCTCAAAAACCAAGCAAAGATGGACACTAAAAGGGACAGCCTCAAAAACCAAGCAAAGATGGACACTCAAATGTACTCCCTCAAAAACCAAGCAAAGATTGACACTAAAAGGGACAGCGTCAAAAACCAAGCAAACATGGACACTAAACGGTACGGCCTCAAAAACCAAGCAAAGATAGACACTAAACTGTACGGCCTCAAAAACCAAGCAAAGATGGACACTAAAAGGGACAGCCTCAAAAACCACCTCTGAAGTCGAGGCACTACAAACTGTCCAAATAGCTTTTGTGGTAGGTACTGCACCTGAAGATAGTGAGGAAATCTCCAGCGTCAGCAGCATGTCTGCAACAGATTCATGCTCACTGGGGCACAGCAGCAGCCCTACTCCTGCTGCTCAACATATGGGCACAGCCCATTTGAACCACAGCTGCAAGAAGCAGTGAAAGACACAGTACAGGATGGACTAGTTCTGTATATTTATGTTTTTGGCGATGTTACTGACATTGGATATTGTCATTAAGTGACATTTGCACGTGAAAGTTAAAAATTGGTTAAAATAATGTAAACAGTACCTGATAATAAAGGGTGCTATACCTTGAAGCATTAAACAAACATTGTACAATGTATTTTACTTGTTAATTTCACATTTGACTTCCCTTGAAAAGTACTTGTTGATGTGGTCACATTGCCATCTTCTCTCCACTCCTCTCCTCCCCTCTGTAAGCCACTGAACAGGTGGCTCAGGAGCTCCATCCTCTGAATCTGGGTCTGACAAGGTGGCCTGTAGGCCTCTCCTGGTTGCAATAGTGTGTAGAATGGCACAAGCGGCCACCATCTTGCATCCGATTTCAGGAGCATATTGTAAGGTCCCACTTTTATGTAGGCACCGGTAAGAGTTTTCAGCAACCCAAGTATCCTCTCAACCACAACCCAGGTACAGCGATGTGCTGTATTGTGTCATCTTTCATTTTAGGCTGTGGGGTATAGGCATGGTGTCAAAATCCAGAGACGCAGGGCATACGCACTATCACCTGAAACAAACAAATAACTTTGATCATTCTTTAATTTTTAATTTGATTACCGCAAACACATATGATTATATTTAATATCATTACTTAATAAATAGCCATCATCAAACTCCCCTCTTTCCAGTCGTCTGGATATTCCACTGTGCCTAAAAATGAAGGAGACATGGGTGCTTCCTGGATATTGTGACACAAAATCATTTATTAAATTAATTGTATCACACATCACTTCAATATTGAAGGAATGCATATTTTTCCTGTTTCGAAACATATATTCCTGATGAAATGGAGGACAAATAGGAACAAGAGTTTCATGTTTACACGCTATATGAACATGGGGACATTTAGCAATTCTGTAACATTTTAATTTTGTGATTTGAATTTCCTGTGTGTATTTCTAGGTAGGTATATGTAGCTGTGGATATGGAGAAGCATGGGATCTAGAATTATAGATAAAACACAAAAACTCACTTTGAGACAGCCCACAAGCAACAACAATCACATCCTGTTAACTCCCAGAGGCCAATAGGTGACAAGAGTAAACACCTTACTTAACATGAGTGGGGATAGAATAGAATTGCTGTAATTGAACTGCTATCTAGCTGTGGCTTTAACCCGTTCCATGCACTCGTGATTTTGTGTAAGTGCGGCACTTCTGCAAAACGTGCGGGGCCGCGTCAGCCATTGGCCGACGGCAGCACTGGGCAAGTAGTGCTGCTGTCGGCCAATGGCCGACGGCAGCATGGAAGGGGTTAAAAGTGCAATTATCTCCAAAATTACACCATTACTTAGCCTGTATTTGTCAAAAATCTCTTCCTCAGTTCGTTGGAAAATGGTCAGCGGACTCCGAAAATCCTCTCTTGTCTCCGCCTCCTTCACTGCAGAGCAGCCACTATGTAAACAATAAAGATTATGCACCCCTGTGTTCAATCGGTATTAGGGTACCGCTTGGATCAAGTTAATTCCTCTCATAGGGCTAAATCATTATAGCTTGTGGTATTGTGTTTGCATTTGGGCTAACAATGCTTTCCGCCATGTAATCCACATCCTACATAAAAATGTTGCTACTACACGGGCATAAAATGGACAAGGGTCAGATCTTAGTATTCTTAGAGCTACCGCATAATTCGATGCGCCCATCTGAATACATACTGGTTTAATACACGTAAGCCTTAGTCGTTATAGGCTGCACAGATGAACAGAACATGACCTGGAGTTTCAGGGTAAAAGAACAAGCAGCGCATAATGAAGAGAAGGTAGTTGAAGTAGACCATTTAGCTGTAAATGCATTTAGGATCCAAGTCTAAATTGGATATATAGTTTCCTATCTAACAATACAGTGATAAGGTCAAAAAGAATGTTCAGAAAAGCAAATGGCCTTAAATTTCGCAAATTCTGTTGACAAGGTACCCCTATTTTCTGTGCACCATTCTGCGCTATCCAGGACCAATATAATTCTTTAATTCCCTCTTTGGACAGAAAGCACTCGATGGATGAGGCTTCCCAGAGATCCTGTGTCCCCAGAGAGCTCAGATTTTTTTTGATGTTTTTGAGCAAATTAATTTGATTAAATATATCCAGCTTGACTATCTTGTAGAGGACTTCTGCATAGGAAGCTAGTTCTGCTGAAGCCCTAATCCAATATGAAATCAAAGAGGCTCAAGGACACTAAGAGGAGAGAGAGGGCAGTGGAGTAGAAAAGTGAATAGAAAACACCACACTACCCAGTCTGTCATTCCGAGCAGTGGCTGGTCTTCTCGGTTCGAAACAATGCTGCAAGATGATGACCCGCATGCCGAGGAGGTCTCATCTTCACATGTCGGGTCTCCCAGTGACAGGAGTCGAGGGCTCCTTGAGTCCACATTGGAGACGGTTTTGGAGAAATGGCTGGGTGTGTTGAAGGAGAAACTCAATAGAAGATACCCAAGGTGTATAGGATGGCGGTGAAGAACTGAGTTAAAATGGTCCATACATACAGTGATGGTTATCCTGGGCTCTAAGGAGAGTTGCAAGGCTATAGTGAAAGCAGAGAAATTACAAAGAATAGACAGAACTGTGGTGGATGATAACTGATATCTTCTTTTTCCTGATATGAGCCCAGACCCTCTGGTCAGGAAGGAGGAACTTCTGGAAATCCAAAAGAAGTTACAAACCAGAGACCTTGAAGTATCTGTAGTGTTCTTAGAGCGGTTGGAAGTGACCTCTCAAGGCAGGAAATGTCTATTCTCGCAGAGTGATGCAACAAGCGTCTTTTTACAGTGCCTTGTGAAGGGTGACAGAGAAAGCAATGTGGAAGGTCCTAGATTGGGTGCTTGAGTTTTCCTCTTGTGAGGTGGGGGATGTCCTGGCCTACCAATGCAGTCTTTCAGGAAAGCTGCAGAAAAAAGACTTGCTGGTACAACGGGCACTACGATTGCCTCAGAATCATGGGTGACTTGTAGTTTGATCACTTGGGTGTATGAGTGCAGTGAGGCGGCGGGTTTGGGTGGACTGATGGTGGAGTTTAATTAAGATGTCTTGTGGAAGATTTTGAAAAGCTTCCTGATATTGTTTGGGACCTCCAGGGTACACAACCTATAGTATATAATTTTGGGCCTTTGAGTTGCCGTGTCATTACCTTGTATTGATGTTTGTCCTTTAGTTGTGAAGCTTTTTCCAGTGGTGTCCAAGATCATGACTCATCTTCTTGAGTTGTGCCAACTCTTGATTAATGATCTGTTCTTCACTTTATTTGTCATTTTGCATTTTGTGCTACACATCAAAAGGACAAGTGATTATTGCTAGTCAGTGTTTTAATAGAACATCAGTGTCAGAATATGGAGCCGGAGAGGTGTAAAGTTTAGCTAATAACTTATGGATCATGGCCTGGGAACTGCTTCTAATGAATCTGTCTGAGACTTAAAAGGGGCAAGGGACACTGATTGGATCAGTCAGAAAAGACACAAGCCACTTCAGGGCTTGGTAGTAGATGCTGATCACAAACAGGTATTCTAATAATAAGGCTAATGACATGTCTAAGAGGTCTATGATTGCTTTGCTTCCTTTGTCCAATGTCATTATTAGTTTGTTTGTACTAGCCACAAGGGCATTTTCTGTGCTGTGACTAGCCCTGAAGCCTGAACGTGTGGCATCTGAACGCTTATTGGATTCGAGGTAATCATAAAACTGCATGTTAACCATTTTTTTCCTACAGATTTGCCAGCAGAGGGAGCAGAAACATTGGATGGTAGTTTGGCAGAACAATAGGATCCAGAACCATAGGATCCTTTGAGGGTTTTTTAAGAGTAGAAGAATCCACACCTGCTTTGAGAGCGGCGGAACCTCAGCTCTAGAAATTGAAACGTTACAAAGGGTGGCAAGAATGGGCCTCAAATCCTTGGCTGCAGTAGTAAAAAAAAAAAAACAGAAAGGGCAGGTGAGGTTGGAGGCAGGGAACTGTAACAAGAACAAGGTGATGGATGGAATGACTGAATTAATTTCAGCTACTGGCAATTGCTCAGGCCCAATTGCTGTCGATCTTATTTCACCCACCATGCCACCCTATCGACAAAGGCCCACCTTAGGCAAATCAGTACTGACCCTGCTCCTCACGGGAACAGTATGTCCAGAACTGCCAGGTGAAGTTCCCCCCAGAAGGGACTACAAGCAACACCAGATCAGTTTTGCACTACTTGGGTCTCATAGATATGGTGTTGTTTGAGTTCCGGTGCACAGTGATGGATGGAACCCACATCTGGGCACACCCGTCACACTTAGCGCGGCACTTAGGGTGACAATGTGATGGATGAAATGTTTGAATTCATTTCAGCCACAGGCAAATGCTCAAAGAGGGCCTGGCTTGGCAGCTGGGTCTAATCTGAGGTGGCATGCTCAGCAAAATAATGATGGGCTGGGATGAAGTCCTGAGTAATACCAGTGACTGAGATTAATTCAAGCAGTCCACCCATCATTATTCTTTTTAAGTGCAACACCCTAAGTGGGGCAGTGGTGGGACCGAAAAGTACCTCGCATCGTGACAGACTTGTACATCTTCACTGAGTGCCCCTGCTGCAATTATGTCTGGATCACTGGTGCTGATTATTTTGTGATGGATGAACACAATGGAGTGTGTGCACCATGACATATGCCTGTCCGTGGATTGTGGCCTTGTTGGACTGGGAAAGGCATCCAAAGTGGTACCCTAATAGTGGTAAAAGGCTGCTTCCTTTACCAGGAGTTAAGAAGCATGAAACCAGTGGTGGCAGTAGGAGTGAACAGGCTTTTTATCTGCGTTGCTGCAGTAAATAAGGACTACAGGCCACTCATGTAAAGTTACGCTGCTGTGTGCTTAACTCACCCTTGGCCTACATTAAGTTATTATGAAGTGCTGTACAACACTCACATGGTTGCATGTATGTGCTTTGTGTATTTGTGTCTGTCAGTGGTGAAATAAACTCTGGGTTCCATTTTGGGAGACCTAGGGGTATCTGGAGGAGCATGACGAGTTAGACATTTGTGGATTGTTGCTTCCCCGAGAACTGGGGCTGGGGCTGGCATATAGTGGAGGAAGAAGAGCCAAGCACTTCAGTCCACTTAAAAGGGTGCTCTTTAATTCACTTCTGAGGAAGAAGACAGAGCTGACAAGAGTAGTACTGGGACGCTGGGGTAACTGTTTGATGCACACATCACTGTGACTGACAACCCGGTGAACCTTTAGTCACTCCCATGGCCTGTCTTGTGGGGCTATCAGATTTGGGGTCACTCCTGCTATGAAACACTGCTGAGGAAGGGCAAAGAAGTGGGCACTTCAAAAGGAAGCAGACCCCCAACATAAACTTCAAGGACTTAGGGCCAGATTTGCGAACCCATTTGTGTATGCAAAAACAGCATGGGGTATGTACAAACCCTATTTTGTGAGTTGCAATTTTTTGGGACTCGACTTGCTATTAGGAAGGGGCTTCCCTTCCTAATAGCGTGTGCAACCCTATGTACAGATGTTTTGTGTCCGCAATTGCGGGCTCAAAACACTTGCAATTTACCACTCTCTTCAAGAGGATGGTAATGGGGTCGCAAATGGGAAGGGGTTCCCAGGGGACCGCTTCTCCTTTGCAAACGCAGGGAAAACTATTCTTTTAGGGAAGGCAGTGGTCCCAGGGACCTCTGTCGCTAACAGTGTGTTACACACTGTTGTACATCCTAAATAGCACCTTGCAAATTGCGCATCGCAAAAGAATCGCAAATTTGCGAGGTGCTATTTTGGCTGTCGTACATCTGGCCCTTAGATCCCCACTCACATTTGATGTCTGGCAATGGACTATAAAAAGGGCAGATCAAGGACGCCCAACTTGTAAACTGTCAAGCAGCCACTCAGGCTGTGTCAGGAAGTGAAACTGTGCAAGATTTCTGCCTGTGACCAAGACTGGGAGCTCAGGCCTTCCAGTCTGCCAGCTGGGTGAGGACACATCAGCCAGGGAAATCCAAGACCACCTGCCCCTAGAGTCTGAAGCACCAGTGCCTGCTTGCTTGCCAGTATGCCAGCGTGTCATGTGAGAAAAAGGAGAGTGCTTAAGGGAGTGAGGTCTAGTGGGGAATCCTGGGGAGTGGATCCCAGCTTCAAGGTGTGAGGAGACGGCTGATGCACCGATCGGGTTGTTGCTCGAGTGCAGATTTAAATCGGTGACCCCGTATGCCAGAGGTGGGCGGCCTGAAGCCGGCCGTGGTTACACCGATCGGGCTGTCGCCCATGTACAGAGCGAAACTGGCAATCCTGTATGCTAGAGGGGAATGCTGCGAAGATTGCCAGACTGCCATGATGATGAATGGACCATCACCTGTATATGCTGAAACGTCAGCAACCTTTTATGCTAATCGCAATTTACCACTCTCTTCAAGAGGATGGTAATGGGGTCGCAAATGGGAAGGGGTTCCCAGGGGACCGCTTCTCCTTTGCAAACGCAGGGAAAACTATTCTTTTAGGGAAGGCAGTGGTCCCAGGGACCTCTGTCGCTAACAGTGTGTTACACACTGTTGTACATCCTAAATAGCACCTTGCAAATTGCGCATCGCAAAAGAATCGCAAATTTGCGAGGTGCTATTTTGGCTGTCGTACATCTGGCCCTTAGATCCCCACTCACATTTGATGTCTGGCAATGGACTATAAAAAGGGCAGATCAAGGACGCCCAACTTGTAAACTGTCAAGCAGCCACTCAGGCTGTGTCAGGAAGTGAAACTGTGCAAGATTTCTGCCTGTGACCAAGACTGGGAGCTCAGGCCTTCCAGTCTGCCAGCTGGGTGAGGACACATCAGCCAGGGAAATCCAAGACCACCTGCCCCTAGAGTCTGAAGCACCAGTGCCTGCTTGCTTGCCAGTATGCCAGCGTGTCATGTGAGAAAAAGGAGAGTGCTTAAGGGAGTGAGGTCTAGTGGGGAATCCTGGGGAGTGGATCCCAGCTTCAAGGTGTGAGGAGACGGCTGATGCACCGATCGGGTTGTTGCTCGAGTGCAGATTTAAATCGGTGACCCCGTATGCCAGAGGTGGGCGGCCTGAAGCCGGCCGTGGTTACACCGATCGGGCTGTCGCCCATGTACAGAGCGAAACTGGCAATCCTGTATGCTAGAGGGGAATGCTGCGAAGATTGCCAGACTGCCATGATGATGAATGGACCATCACCTGTATATGCTGAAACGTCAGCAACCTTTTATGCTAATCGCGCCGTCGCCCGAGTGCAGACTGAGGTTGGTGATCCTGTATGTCAGGTGGGCCACCGGAAAGAAAAAGGACCATTGCATGGTTCAAATCATTGTCAAGAGCACAGGCCATTGTGGTGACCTGTGAAGGACCGTACCCCTGACTGAGGATCGGAGCCAGAGTATTTGACACCACACCTGTGGGGAGGATCAGAGGAACTTACTGACTTATTGAGGGAAGCGCCATGGATGCCCAGCCGCTGGCCCTGAAATTCTGCAATAGCAAACACTGCAGCTCTCTGTGATGTCTGCGAGTGAGGATGCTCCTGGAGGCTCCAGTCACACAACCCTTGCAGGAGGAGGTAAGACTGTGCGTAGGGACTGAAGGCCCCGGGGGAACTTGGTCTCCATGTAGCCCTTTAGGTGTGAGAATACTTTTGACTTTTAAAAGAGTCAGAGTGAGACTCCTGAGAGACAGACTACTAGTGGGGCCTAACCAGAATGCCACCTATGAAGAATGGTGAATAACCCCTACTGCTAGTAAAAGGGAAGTGGGAAACAGGGACATGACTATCGACAATAGCACCTGACATTAAGGGGACTGTATTTACTGCTTGTGTATGCTGTATTCGTACACACATTCTCCTTTTTTCATAAAGACCGTATTTGACTGGACCATTATTTATTGCTGCTGCTGAATGCATTTTGAGTTGTGAGCCTTTGTTCACTCCTCTACATCTAATTCCCCCCAAGAAGCCTTGGACTGCTCGACCCATGCTACTACTGAGAGTTAAGTGCTGAATGGTTACTTGGCACAGTTGCTCAGGACCCATAGTGTGTCAGGCCTCAGGACATTAGGAGTGAAAGGCCTCAACCCCCGCAGTTGGGCCCAGTTTCTCCTGCTTGCCTGGTGGCCCTCTGAAAGGGGTTCTGACAGACGGGTATGTCTAGATGTGGATCTCGTGCTCAAAGTGCCCCTGGAGCCAAGCTGCGGCTGACTGATGAGTCCCAACGAAGGCGCAACCAGGCTTGGGTTGCCTTTGTTCCAGTTCAGAGAGGGCCTGGCTTGGCAGTTCAGGGTGAACTGTTCCAACTGGAGCAGGACCGAGGCTGATATGCGTAAAGTTGAGTCAAATCAAAGATGGCATCGTGAGCAAAATAATGATGGACTGGGATGCGGCACGAGTAATTACCAGTGGCTGAGATCAATTCCAGCATTCTTCCCATTGCTGTTTTGTTTACTTTACTGAGGTGGGGAAAGCTTCCCAAAAATCTCCATTTAGGGCAGAGTAAGTGTGGTTCCAGCAATGCAGGCTGGAAAATGACTGCTGGCATAAAAAATGTGAATACATGTTTGTGATGTTATCCTGAAATAGGTCAGACAGAGTTTCTAAACTCCTATGTAAGCACAATGAGCTGCTCCGTCCTTTTGGTACAAGAAACTGTCAACAGTGTTAAGAATTGCCTGTCCTGAATTATTAGCAGCAAGAGTTCAATAGTGACATCTGTGCATCAGGCAGCTCTAATCTGCTTGCGTTACTGCCAAATCTCTATCCTGTAGATATTCTCGTCAACCTGATTATAAGTGGTCCACCATTTCTCTTCTTGCCTTTTGCAGCGTGTCATGGTCTTAGTTCCAGGATGGCATGTTGAGTACCTCAGGGTTCAACCATGATTTCCACACCTTTTAATGTTTATCTGCTTGCTCAGTTCAAACTAATCTGTTCTTTAGGATTTAAGAAATGTCAGGACAGAATGGGAAAGGTCTCTGCATGGATGCATTCCACTAGCCATCAACTTCATTTGAATAAAACTTAAGTAATTTTCTTTAGGCAGCAGGCAGGTAGCCTGAATGGTGGCCGTCTGAACTCATGGTAGCTTTCGCGCCCACACATCCAGTGAGGAACTTGGGCATTGTTCTCGATCAGGAGCTCCCCATGTTCCAGCAAGTGCACCAGGTAACGGACACTTGTTCTGCAGTCCTGGAAATGCTGAAGAAGATCATTAGATATCTTCTGTTAGATGTCCACAAGTTATTCATTAATGGCCTCATTTTGTATAGACTGGACTGCAGCATAAACTTTATTTGGGCACTTTGTTGAGCTTACCAGCTGAACTCTAAATCATTCAAAACCCAGGATCCAGATTCATTTTCAGCTTACCAAAAAAGGTCCATAGAACTCGGCATCTGCGAGATCTTCAACGGCTCCCGGTTTGGAAGAGAACACTTTTCAAGACGGTCCATCACGTCATAGAGATATGAATGGGTCCAGCCCGAAGTATCTTCAGGATAAGATCCTCCCCTATCATCCCTCATGTAATATTCGCTCATCAAACGTGGCTCTGTTGTTGAATCTAGGAATCTTGTGTAGCAGTTGCAGCGGTCACATCTTTTCATATCTAGTCCCAAAGAATTGCCTTGCCCCTGCAGCGTGTGACTAATGGCCTTATTTATATCATAGCATAGTGGGAACTCATTTGCAACGGCATTCCCTCCCCGACAAGACAATGGTCCGCCGGCCCTATTTAAATTCAAGTGGACCATAGTTTAATGAAGGCAGTGACTTTGTCGTGGTCAAACTACTCAGATGAACCAACGGAATAAGGGCGGTCGGAGGTTTGGCTACATATCTGCCTTCCTAATTTAGATCTGAGGACATACAGCAGTTTTTCATTGCCCATCACTTCTAGGAATAATTGGGTGGTAAGGCACTCTGAAAAGTGCGCTATGCCCCCCTCGACATGGTAGGCAACTTGCATGAATATGGGGGCATGCTTTTTTTTTTAACTTTCAAAAAGAAAATCCCACTTTGGGATTTTCTTTTTGGAAAAAAAAATGTACTTTGACATATGTCTCTATCATGTTTGGTGGAGCTGCTGGCAAAGTAACAAAGCATTGGCAGGAACCGCTGTGAGGGCGTTTCCGGTCAATGCATGAAATGTTGCCTGTACAAGCGGCATTCCATAATTTGGAAGGCAGCACTTCCATCAATGCGATTGAGTAATTTACTCCATCACCCTGGTGGAGAACGAGCTGTCCGCTAGATCGAATCAGGACCTAATTTCTTTCAGTGTATTAAGAAACTGAAAACTTCAGCGAACGAAAACAGTTTTTACATGCTCTGTCACTTGCTCCACCTCTCTCGTAGCTGCTCTAAATGCTGTCTTTTCAGCACCAGAACACTCTGCTACTGGGTATTAATACACTTTATAAGCTCCAAATAAATATAATCTTCTGCAGAATTGTGATTTCAGGGCTGGACCCTTGATTTGATGGAGAATACTTGAGCAAGTTCCCTGAATGCGATTAGTGTATGATTTGACTACGATAATGACTGGACTACCAGATCTGAGATATTCAAGTCATGACCAAACAATAGATCCATTGTAGGGCCATCGTTATCACTGGGTGTGGGGGGATAGTCTGCTCTAGACAAAGTATGGTGGGTTGTTAGAGTGCATGGGTGGCACATGGCTGTCTGACTGCATACTATGAGTACCTACTTGGCATGGTGGCTGAAGCAGCGTGCTGAGGGTCTCTCTACAAAGAGAATGATCATAAGGGAGTCACTCCTGAGATCGGTGCTGGAGTGTCTTTAGAGAAGCATCATGTTCTTCGGGACCCCCCAAGAGTGTGCATCCCTGGGGTCAACGCATAGTTGGGGCTTCTCAGGGCTGGAACAGATGGAAGAAAAGTCTGACAGATAGATGTTAAGTTCATCTTGTTCTTCTGTAGATGTTCCCTTGGAGAGTCCTGTTCCTGCTGCTTCAACTGGTCTAGAGTAGCCTTGGCCCAGGTGCAGCATTGAGCACTGCAGTAAGGAGCAAGCATCTGACAATCACCACATGGAGCCACCAAACTTGTGCATGGGTAAGGGCAGTCATGCATTCTCCAACTCAGTCATGTGTGGGGGCCTGCCAATGCCACCCGAAAATAACAGGTTGGTTGACAAGATATCCCTAATCAACGGCTTACGGCTGTCAAACACAAGTGTCCCGAGCTAGGTATGGTTGAGGTAGAGAGGAGCACCCATTATTGAACCTAAATGTCCCCACAGTTCTCATACGTTAAAATGCACGTGTTTATTACTAGTGCCAGGATAGAAGCCCATAGGAGAAGCTGTTGGACCTCTGCTGGGATAGCCTGGATTGCTAAGTGACAGTAAGTCAGATGACAGGCGCAGGTTAGGCCTAGGTTTTGTTAACCATATACCTACCTGGTGAGAGATGTGGTACTTTGAGCCGAGGCGTGGGTGATTCCCGACGTGCGTGTTCATGTGCATGATGAAGGCTTTTCCAGAGTGTCCAAGTGTGCCTAATGCAGCTGAAAAGATACCTTGAGGTTACCCCTGCAGGATATGGCTTACTGACTTCCATAATTATGGATTTCCTCATTCCAGACTCAAGGTACTGAGATCTGGGATCTGTGGTGATGGTCCAATTCTCTGAGAGGGACATAGAAAACACTAGGTTCCCCTCTTAGGCAAAAGGGAGGTGCTTCTATTGACAAGAATTACCTTCAGTGCTAAGGAGCTGTACCCGGCTCAGTGAACATCGTTCCACTTGGGAGGGGCCAGAGTTTACTAAGCACTGCCATTCACTCACACAGAGATCAGGCACAAGCTTGTGTCACGTGCAGAATAGGTGCAGCACGTGACGCAGAAGCTTAAGCATCATTCTCACTCAGAGCAGGTGGAGCATAGGAAACAGCAGTGCACACCTCCTTCCCACAAAAAACAGATGCAGCACAGAAAGAAACAGTGTAACCTTCTCTCACATGGAGAACAGACAGGTGGAGCACAGGAAGCAGAAGTGAAAACTTCCTTCCCACGTAGAACAGAAGCAGCAGGGAAAGAAAGACCTTCTTTCACATTGAAAACAAGTGACGTACAGGAAGCAGTAATGCACAGTTTATCAATGCGAATTAGCGGACTCCCAGCGATGCTGATATGTGCATGTCCGCCGTGCTCTCACTAAATATGCAAAACAACAGTTGATGGACAGAAGGCAGAACAATGTCATACATTCACCCCAGTACAGAGATCTGGGCCTAAATCCATCGTTTTTTTGCACGCCACACCACCCCAGTTCAGACATGGCCATATGCAAATAAATAAAAAAATTAATATGCAGCACTGCGGCGAGACGTATCGGACGAGTCCCCATCTGGAATAAGGTGTACTGGAGGCCCCGCTGCACCGCCACGTGATTTCCCGTATCTATACGGTGCTGCTTCGTAATTGGCAGATGCCTCTCTATGCTTCAGACCCAAATGGGACCAGGACCTGGGTGCCCTGGAGGAGACTGACTGGGATGAGGCACAGGAGCTCGCAATATGGCTGGCTTTCATCTGATACAATTGAAAATACTCCACGGGGCAAACTATAGACACACTCAACCCTTAAAGATGGGCACAACAGATGCAGAACAACGACGGAGAGGACGGTTCTCCAATGTCGGTCCTGGAGGGCCGGATCCATGCCAGATTTTTAAGATAACTACATTTATCGAAACCATAGACAATGTAATCATGGTAGCACATAAAGTGGGGGAATGCCCGAGACTGTCACACTTTTGGGTGGGGGTGCAACGCATTACTGAGAGAGCTATTAATGTGAGGGTGGAGATCAGTGCCTGGGCAACTGGTGAGACCAGTCCCTGCTGAGACAGAGCATGTTGTTTAGTAATATTGCTCTTATCGTAGCCAAAAGAGATGTGATCCGGCTGTGAGGGAGTGAAGTTTTACCCCCATGTTGGGCAGTGGGTTTGCATTATTCATGCAAGCTGAAGAACCAGTGTGCAAGGCAGGGGATGCCCAAGGAAGTTCGAAAGGATTTGGGGTCTGTGGCATGATGTTTAGGAACAGAACTAAACACAATGCTCCAAAGACCCAGGTAAGGGGTGATTAACAGGAGTGGCCTGAACTATCACCTAGATCAGAGGTTCACAACCTGTGGTTCGTGACCACTGTGGGTCATTGAAGCTTACTTAGGTGGTCCGCAACTGCTTAGAACATGTAATAATTTTAACAGATTAATAAAGGGTATATAAATAAGGTAGCAAAATGTAGAACTGAAAATTTTAAAGCACTCTATGAATGCGAAGGAATTTGGAATTGGAGGTTAAAAATGAATGTAGTATCCTCAGATTGAGTTATGGGAGCAGTGTAAGTGCATCACACTGAATCTAGGGCCTCATTTATGAGGCTGTGTGTCACTTTTACGCCGCCGTTGCGTCACTTTTTGTGACACACCAGTGGCGTAAAAAAAGGGGCCTTGTTGCGCCATATTTACAAAGTGCCGCATCTAGGTAGATGCGTCACTTTGTAAACCCCTGCGCCACATTATACCTGCTGCAGGTATAATGTATGCAAGGGGGGCGTATTGACGCAAGAAGGGGTCATGGAAGTGACGCAGTGAAATCTATGTGATTTCACTGCGCCACTTCTAGGACACAAATGCGTCAATTTCTTATGCCTGCCTCATAGCAGGCGTAAGACTGACGCAGGCCATTTCACATGGGGCTTGCCCCATGTGAAAGGGCACATTTCTGGAGTTGCGTCACTTTTGTGACACACTCCAGCAATGCGTCACTTTTGCGCCATACAGATACGTCAGAAATACTGACGTACCTGTAACTACTTGCGCCATGATGCGTCATACTGTAAATATGACGCATCATTGGTGTCGCAAGGAGGGCGCAGTGAAAAGTGACGCATCGCTGTTTTCACGCAGCGATGCGTCACTTTTCATAAATGAGGCCCTTAGTGTGGACGATGAGTGGCATCAATGGAATTTAGAAAAGCTCCAACTTTGCCATTAAAATTTTTAAAAATATTATTTTATATTTGTTTGTGAATTTAATAACATATTTCATCATCTGAGTGTTTGTTTGATAAAAGCCTTTTCCTGTATTTTTTGTGTGTTGTTTTGCCGTTCAAATAATCGAAAATGCTTAGGTGGGGGTCCCCAGGTGCCAGTAATGACTCAGTGGGGGTCCTCGGATTCCAATAATGATAAAGTGGGGTCTCAAGTGCGGTCCACAGAACTGAACCGATTAGGAACCACTGGCCTAGATCATACAAGCCCTAGAAAAGACTTTAGGAAGGCTGTAGGGTGGTCGCGATGGAACACCACCCTGGTGGACAATGCCACTAATGACATGATCTGCCATCCTGACGTGCCACGTCCTGCATCTTTACTTTTTAACTATCAGCATCTGTTGTTTAGGAAAGTAAATAATATTGTTTAACAAAGAAATAATACAAAGTTCCTTCTCACGCAGAATGAATAGATGCACACACAGAAATAGTGCACCCTACTTTCACATGGAAAAAAACAGGGAAAAACGTATTTCACGGGGAGAACAGGTGGAGCACGGGAAGTAACAGTGCAAGCTTCCTTACCATACAAAATGCATGCAGCACGCAGGTCAGTAGGCTTGGCGGGGGCTTCCAATTTCCCATCAATTAAGCTGGCATATCCTGGTCCCTATATTATTTGAAAAGTAGAGCATTAGGGGGCTTAAGGGGCAGTGGGAAGAGATGAGGTATGTCACAGTTTGCTATCCATTAGGAATGCCTGCCATCACAGGGATGATGGCCTGCTAAGGTCAGCAGACCAACATGTCTGTGATGCTTTCAATAAAGGTTTTTTTGTTGTTGAAATGCAACGCGCTTTCCTTAAAGGAAAAAGAAATGCGTTTCAACAACAAACCAAAAAATGAAACATTTATTTTTCAGTTTTTAAGAGCCAAAAAATGTTTGTCCAACATTCACAAAGGGGAAGGGGTCACTTGGGGACACCTTCACGTTTGCAAATGCATTACCACCAACTTTGAGTTTGTGGTAAAATATCAAGGTTATGTGACAATTTCCGTTGCTAAGCATTGATGCTTAACACCTGAAATTGCTATTTGGAAAGGACGCCCTAAACACGCCCCTTCCAAATAGCAATTTCCACACCCAAAATGCGATTCTGGAGAATCTCAGTTTGGATGTTTGTACATCAGAAAAATAATTTTTGCCATCACAAACGGCCCGATTTTGCAAATCTAGCCCTTTTGTGATAGCAAGAATGCTTCATTTGTATGGCCCTACATGTTGTAAAATAACCAACAGTTTTAAGAACCTTCAAAACAGAGAGGAGAGAAAGAGTGTGTGTTTATGTGTATGCTTTTGCCTATGTGTGCATGCAAAAAATCCCAGGAAAAATCCAACAGCCACCTCACCATATCCAGCTGAAAGCACCTATACCCAACTATTTACTACAGAATACATTTATTAAGGGGGTGAAACACCACAACTATCCCTGGCAACCCCAAAGCAATGCCCTGGGCAGCATGTGAAACAGCAGTGCATGCTTCATTCCAACTCAGAACAGGTGCAGCAAGGAAAGCAGCAGTGCAAGCTTCCTGTGCACCGACAACAGGTGGAGCACGGGCAGCACGTAGAGCATATGCTTCATGGGAAGCAGCAATGCAAGCTTCCTGTGCACCGACAACAGGTGGAGCACTGGCAGCACGTAGAGCATATGCTTCATGGGAAGCAGCAGTGCAAGCTTCCTGTGCACCGACAACAGGTGGAGCACTGGCAGCACGTAGAGCATATGCTTCATGGGAAGCAGCAGTGCAAGCTTCCTGTGCACCGACAACAGGTGGAGCACTGGCAGCACGTAGAGCATATGCTTCATGGGAAGCAGCAATGCAAGCTTCCGCCCCAAATAGGAAGAGGTGAATACGGGGTTCAATAGTTCAAGCTTCCTCCCCAAACATGAAGCGGTGAAGTACGGGAAGCAGCAATGCAAGCTTCATTTCCAAACAGGAAGAGGTCAAATATGGGAAGCAGTAATGCAAGCTTCCTCCCCAAAGAGGAAGAGGTGAAGTACGGAATGCAGTAGTTCAAGCTTCCTTCCCAAACAGGAAGTAGTGAAGTATTGGAAGCAGTGGTTCAAACTTCCTTTCCAAACAGAATCAAGTGAAGTATGTGAAGCAGATTTTCATGCTTCCTTCCCAAACAGGAAGACGTGATGTACAGGAAGCAGCGGTTCAAGCTTCCTTTGCACTCATAACAGGTGAAGCACAGGAAGAAGGTATGGCATATGCTTCATGGGACGCAGCAATGCAAGCTTCCTTTAAAAACAGGAAGAGGTGTAGTACGGGAAGCAGCGGTTCAAGCTTCCTTCCCAAACAGGAAGAGGTGAAGTAGAGGAAGCAGCGGTTCAAGCTTCCTTCACAAACAGGAAGCAGTGAAGTACGGGAAGCAGCAGTTCAAGCTTCCCTCCCAAACAGGAAGAGGTGAAGTAGAGGAAGCAGCGGTTCAAGCTTCCTTCACAAACAGGAAGCAGTGAAGTACGGGAAGCAGCAGTTCAAGCTTCCTTCCCAAACAGGAAGAGGTGAAGTAGAGGAAGCAGCGGTTCAAGCTTCCTTCACAAACGGGAAGCAGTGAAGTACGGGAAGCAGCAGTTCAAGCTTCCTTCCCAAACAGGAAGAGGTGAAGTAGAGGAAGCAGCGGTTCAAGCTTACTTCACAAACAGGAAGAGGTGAAGTAGAGGAAGCAGCGGTTCAAGCTTCCTTTACAAACAGGAAGAGGTGAAGTAGAGGAAGCAGCGGTTCACGCGTCCTTCACAAACAGGAAGAGGTGAAGTAGAGGAAGCAGCGGTTGAAGCTTCCTTCACAAACGGGAAGCAGTGAAGTACGGGAAGCAGCAGTTCAAGCTTCCTTCCCAAACAGGAAGAGGTGAAGTAGAGGAAGCAGCGGTTCAAGCTTACTTCACAAACAGGAAGAGGTGAAGTAGAGGAAGCAGCGGTTCAAACTTCCTTCACAAACAGGAAGCAGTGAAGTACGGGAAGCAGCAGTTCAAGCTTCCTTTGCAAACAGGAAGAGGTGAAGTAGAGGAAGCAGCGGTTCAAGCTTCCTTCACAAACGGGAAGCAGTGAAGTACGGGAAGCAGCAGTTCAAGCTTCCTTCCCAAACAGGAAGAGGTGAAGTAGAGGAAGCAGCGGTTCAAGCTTCCTTTACAAACAGGAAGAGGTGAAGTATGGGACGCAGCGGTTCACGCGTCCTTCACAAACAGGAAGAGGTGAAGTATGGGCCGCAGCGGTTCACGCTTCCTTCCCACTCACAACAGGTGGAGTACAGGAAGCACATAGAACGGATCATGCATGGGAAGCAGTAGTGAGTGCATGCTTCCTTCCCAAGCAGAGGAGATGCAGCATGAAAGTAGCAGCATTAAACATTTCCTCCCAACGCAGGACCAGAGGTCTTTAAGGCTCCATTGCTCTCAGAGCTCCACTTCCCTTTGATACTGTACAGGATGCATGGCTTGTGCTTCAGATGACCTCATCTGTTGAGGTCTGACTCACGCCACGTGCTGGAACGTAACGTAAGGTACTACCCAGACACCATTCACTGACTGTACTCATTCACTCCTATTCTCCAACACTTCCTTTGAACAGGCGCTGTGAGGAAGCCAGAACAGTCAGTGCCACCTCGCCTAATCCCCCTTCACAGGAGGGCAGAGCCGGCTAAAACAAGCTGGAAATGGTTCGGGTTTTACGAAGCACAAACATGACATTTATTCTCTTTTTCGCTCGGGCCAGGGACTACGTGACAGAGGCAACATCTGGGCGGTGGGCGCGAGAGACATGTCCTCATGGAGGTAGAATCCTGGTGCCTAGCAGATTATTCCATCTCCGGGATGCATAGAGGTGTGTCTCTGGAGCCTGTCAAAGGTTCCCAAGCAAAGCCTTACCCTGAAAGTCAGCTCACAACAGAATAAACCCCTCCATACAAAAGAACAAAATCCCAAAGGCCTGCTGCTCTTAAACCATGTGCTGCATCTTATAATGTATGGTGTATCACCATTAATTACTTCGACATCCCTCAAATTTTATTGCCATTCGCTCCACTGGCCATTTTATTTCAACTTCACCGCTACTATGACCGACCAGTACTTCAACGTTACCATAACATCACTTCCTACCAGCCCAGCTCATCAGCTCTCCACAACTCCCGTCATCATGCCCCATTCCATCTACAACCTGAACTCTACACTGCTGGTTCCCACAGGCAAGCAGCATTATAACACAACAGTCTTGAGCACCCCTCCCCCCCCCTTCTCCAGGCGTTTGGTCCCAAACCTCAATCTCTTGTTCTCACTCATCACTAGAATCCACAGTTGGTGAAATTACACCGGACCTACAACTACTTAAGGCAGACCTACAAAATCTAATAAACATCACCTGAGATGGTAAACAACAGATGGATCTATAAACCTCCTGTGAAGAATAGCCACAACCAGGCTGTACACACCACTAATTACCTCTCTAGACCACTATCACACCCCAGAACCAACAGGACCCCAACTCTCTCAGCATCTCCCACTCTGACATAGAGAATGATACCCTGCAGCAAAGCATACCGTCGGCCCATGAGACTCAATGATCCACCCTCCGATAGGGACATTCACACCCTCCTCCTCTCATATAATTCTACAGATTATGGCAACAGAGCTGATATGGACTAAATACAAACAATTCTTACAAACCCACACAGAGAATCAAGGCTCAATCCCAAAACAATAAACAAGTCAAACTTT
The DNA here is from genome assembly GCF_964261635.1 of Lissotriton helveticus. Classification (NCBI taxonomy): domain Eukaryota; kingdom Metazoa; phylum Chordata; class Amphibia; order Caudata; family Salamandridae; genus Lissotriton; species Lissotriton helveticus. Next base: position 83,444,069 of record NC_136059.1, on the reverse strand, counting down.
AAGCAAGTGCCCATCACTCAGGTAATCATTGAGGACAGCAAATCACACTTGAAATGCATGCTACTCAATTGCAGATTGGCAGTGAAACATGAAGCAAACCTCATCCTTGTTCACAAGTTGGACCTACTTCTCCTTACCCAAACCTGGCTAAACGACAACTCCTCACCTACCCTTGACTTCAGTCAGTCAGTCAGAATACTTTATTTCGATAAATCAATATCATAAAAAGACAATGGTACTATACAAAACATACATTAAAAACATTATTTACACACAATAAAAGAGGAGTATTGAACCAATAAAAAAATGTCCTAAGTATTTCATAAGATTTTATAAAATCACAATAAATAGAATAAAAACCCTAAACAATTTAATTACCTTCACTATCATTTTTTACAGTGCAAACATCGTTCTAGTTTGTATACAAATTCATTTAGGTACAATTGATCATTTTCCTGTTTCTAATCCTGACAGCGCCCACTAAAAAGCTAGCGACATGAAAGGTGATCCGGGGGGTCTTTAGTAATTGCAAGTACAAGAGAGCAGGCTTGACTTGCAGAAACCCCGCCTCCTTAAGTATTGGTACCAGGAATTTAGTCCTTAATTCCGTGTAGTGACCACAGAACATTAGAAAATGTATTGTGTTCTGAGTAGAAAAATTGTCACAAGAACACGGCATTGCATTTTCAGGGGTACACCAAATAGAAAATTGACCTAGATTCAGATGGATCAAGTTAAAACGGAAACGAGTTAAAAGAAACCTATGATAGGGGCGATTCACCATATTAAGATACATTAGAGGTCCTGGTAAGCTGGCTACAATGAGGTTAGCCCTTACAGTGGGTTTTCTAAGTTCTAATTCCTCTCTCTCCAGAGTCAACATCTGTGCCATGGCTTCCTTGGTTTGTGTGATGCCCTTAGATGAGGAGAAAAGCTCCGGTCTCCCCAATTTGAAAAAGCTGTTTTTAATGTAAGTTAGCCACTGAATCTTGCTAGAATTTTCTAGTAGGAGACAGTCTTTCATGATAATGTGGTTCAAGGAGATTTCCTGGTTCAACCAGGTCTTCATCCAACAAATTACAGGAGCCATTCTTATCATGTCAGAGATGAAGCCTACCCCCAATTCAGAATGGATAGTGTATGAGGGAGTGTACTGGAGAAGCGTGGCTCAGTGGTTAGAGGTGGCAGACCCGGAAGCTGAGATCGGCCGTGGACCAGGGTTCGATTCCCCGCCTCGGCGGGTCTCGGGCTCAAAAATTCCACGGACTCGACAATTCTCGCTCCGGTGCCTACTCAACTCACGGGGTCACACTCTGCGACTCTGGGCAATAGCTTGCTTAATCTCCACTACGGCCCCTCGCGGCGGGATGCCTGGCTTTCACCTTGTGGATACCCTGCCGGGGTATCTCACAGGGGAATACCAGGACGTGTTCCCTAAGCAAGCGCTTAGATACCGGGTCGGGGATTTGTGCTATATAAATACATGTACATTTACATTTACATGTACTGTGGCACTGATAGGACAGATCTCATGAATTTGTTCTCGGTCACCTGTAGACTGTCTGGGGCACTATAGCCCCATATTGAGCTACCATATGTGGCTACTGCGAGGCATTTCGCATTAGTGCTGATATGGGTCTTGCCCCCAGTTTTTTTGTGAAGCCCTGGAGTGCAGAAGTAGTTCTTGCGAAGGAGATGTTTCTGTTTTTAAGTTGGGGGCCCCAATTTCCTCTTTCATCAAAGGTAATCCCAAGATAAGGGAATGTGGACACTCTGCACAATTCTTCTTCGCAGCAATACAAAGTTTTAGATTGCTTCTTTCTAGAGCACCTCCCCATAATCATAATTTGTGACTTCTTTGCATTTATTTTAAGATCCAGGGATCCCATAAAATTCCCAAAGACATCTAGCAGCCGTTGTAGCCCAACCCCCGTCCGTGAGAGAAGGACAGCGTCATCCGCGTAGAGGAGAACTGGAATACAAAGTTCCCCTATACGCGGTATGTCAAGAGTTGCCTCCTTTAGGGCAAGTTCAAGGGCATTGATATAAACCGCAAAAAGAAGAGGGGCCAGGATGCACCCTTGCCTGACCCCCCTTTCTGAGTTAAAATGGCTGGAGCAGCGCCCCTCTGCAGTAACCCTGACGGAAGCCAGTAGACCAGAATGTAAATCCGCCAGCAGGTTAACTAAGGCCCGATCGAGTCCCATGTTCAATAAAATTTGCCATAACTTTGTCCGGTTTACGAGATCAAATGCCGATGAAAGGTCCATGAACCCCAGGTACATTGACCCCTCTTTAGCCTTGGTATGTTTATCCAGAAGCAGTTGCAGATTAAGGCATTGGTCTAGAGTGCTCCTTTTCGATCTAAACCCATATTGCACGTTTGACAGAACCCCTCTGTCTTCGAGCCAGTCCTTTAGTTTGTGCAAAATAACACAACCCAAGATTTTGACCTAGGAATCTATTAGGTAGATAGGTCTATAACAGGAGGGGTCCTGCCTGTCTCCCTTCTTGAAAACTGGAATAATGATAGATTTTTTCCAGGACCCCGGTATGTTATTTTGGTTCAGAGCGTTAAAAACACTACACAAAATCCTAGACCAAAATTTTGGGGCACATTTGCATACATCTGCAGGGACCCAGTCAGGACCTGGAGCCTTATTTTTTAGAGTCTGTTCAATCGCCCTTTCTACCTCTATGACCTCAAAAATCACATGGGAACCCTCGGATCTAGAAAGGGTATTAGACATGTGGTTCTCTAGGCCTGGGGTAGAATATATTTTACTGAAGTGAGTTATCCAGCCCTCGTCTGGGATATTAGACTTAAGGGGAGAGCTCTCCTCACTGAGAATAGCGGTTGATTTACGATTTTCCAGAACTGGCCACTATTTTTTAAGGTCTCAGGGGCAAGTAATTGTAACCACGCCTCTTCTTTCAGCTCATTTTTCCTATCTTGAATTGCTTTCTTGTAAGCAGATCTTAAGCTAGCTATTTGAGCTCGATCTTTAGGGATAGCCTTCAGGGCCTTAAGTAAGACTTACTAGTTCTACCTAACCATGACATCATATGATTAGATAGACCAAGAGGACCAGACATAGGTATTGCTTGTATACACCCAAACAACCTCTCAGTACAACAGTCAAAAAACATTGCCCTATCTTCATGTGAATACTTATACAATGATATTCTGAATAACAACAGTCTAGTGTGCAAACTGCACACATTCTACCACCCACGAGGAAATAACATCATATTCAACAAATAATGTAAACCATCTCTGCCAACGCGGGATAACATTACACCCAGATCTTCCTCAGTGATTTCAGCCACCGCTACAATGGTCCTATTGACCCAACAGTCAACAGCCTTAAATCCTTCCTAGCTGACCTTAATTTGACACAATTCTGTGACAGCCACACCCAAAATTTAGGGGCCCCCTTGAACCTTATCATTGTCAAAAGAAATAACATCCAACTGGAATCCATCATCCCTTGTGACTTGTCAGATCACCACTGCATCACTTTCCTCATCACAGAATCCATGAGGACAAAAAAGGCTCAACTAAAGAAACCCAAAAACTGGAAAAGGAGCATGCAAAGCACCAACCTGAATAATCTGGCATGCCTCAGCAACAACATAGTGACACCTCCCTTGGATATGGCAATTGTCCATGACCTCACAGCCCACTACAACAACTCAATGCTGAACATTCTAGACTCTATTGCACACTTAAAACTAAAAAGAATGTCCACCAAAGAACCCAAATCTTGGTTCAATGGCAGCCTAAATGCAGAGATAGAAGCTCAGATTAGCTGAACGATCGTGGAGATTCTCACCCTCCCTTGAACATTTTAAACACCTGAGAGCATTGAGGAGCACTTACAACAAACATATAAGAAGTTCAAAAGCAAATTTCTTTAGAAACCATTTAGCTAAAGCTAGAAATCGTCCAAAAAATTGTTCGAACTTGTCAATCTACAATTCAATGGGCAACCCAACTCTGTCCGTAAAGGCTCTAACCCACAGCTAAACAGTGAGGATTTTGTCTCCTTCTTCATGGAAAAGACTAGAAAGATCGAAAGTGACCTGCGGACTGTTAGCGAGCACCTTCCTCTCACACCTCATATTAGCAACCCCCACTCGGAATCGCTGAACCACCATATCTCTCAGCTCACACCACTAAAAACAATGATTCATGGAGCACATTCAAAATCTTTGATGAAAGCACCCTTCTCAAAATACTAACAGCACTAAAACCCTAACACCAATTTAGCCCCCCCTTACCGGCGAATGTCTTTAGTGAGGTCAAATGTCCCTACTCCCTTTCTAGACCAAGATAGGTAATGCCTCACTACTTCAAGGATCGATCCCTGACTGCCTTAAAGCTTGGCAGGTTACCCCGATTTTTTTATTAAAACACGGCAGATCACGCAGATTTGAAATTTCCGCTCAATCCTTAATATTCTGACACAGGCGAAGCTCCTTGAGAAAGTTGTCCATGTACAACTGTACAACCACATTGAACAATTCAGCCTCTTAGATCAATTCCAATCCGGCTTCTGCAAGGGCCACAGAACTGCATCAACGCTGACTCACATGATGAGGATGCTTTAAAAATGTTGGATCAGAACGAATCATGCCTCCTTATCCTCCTCGACCTTTCATCAGCCTTCAATATGGTCAAACATGACAGCCTCTTAGACCTACTTGAATGTAGGATGGGGCTATCCGGGTCTGTTCTTTACTGGTTAACTTATTTTCTCCACAACAGAACCGAAAGAACGAATGTTAATATGTCTCTACCCAACTCTACACAGGTCTCACCAGGGGTTCCACATGGGACCTCGCTGATACCCACTGTCTTCAACCTGTTCATGGAACCTTTAACCGAATTGTTTAATTCATCCAACACCCACTGTCACAGGTACGCTGGTGACACCCAACTGTATCTAAAAATCTCTAGCCCTGAGGATATTACTTCTCTCAACACGTTACAGTAAACCAAAACTGGCTGACATGTTACCAACTTAAACTAAATGCTCTTAAAACAGAATTCCTCCTTATTGCCCCACCCAAACACCCACTGGACGTCGCGGAATGAATTAAACAACTGACAGCTCTTAACTGCTTACCATACATCGTAAATTTAACGAGGTCTCTTGGAAAAACGCTTGACAAGAACATGAACATATAGGAGCACATCAGCTCTATCACCAAAGGTGTGAACTTCCACATGAACAGCTTAAGGAAAATTAAACCCTTCCTTTCCCCTGATGACTTCAAGTCAGCTGTTCAGGCCCTAGTGGTTCCAATGTTGGACTATGGAAGTGTGAACCCTCTGCGGTCTTCCCGGATCTAAACTGGCAACATTAAGGGCCTCTCTTAACTCTGCTGCTAGACTCATCACAGGATCTAAAAAAAACAATTGCACCACTCTTGATTTGAAATGTTTTAACTGGCTCACATATGAGGCAAGGTTTCACTTAAAAATCACATGCATTACCCACAAAGCCCTACACTTCAACACCCTGAGATACCTTGCACAAAAACTGGAACTATTAATCAATCAATCAATCATATAATTTGTAAAGCGCACTACTTGTCCGTGAGGGTCTCAAGGCGCTGGGGTATGTGGAATGTTGCTACTGCTCGAAAAGTCAGGTCTTGAGGCGTCGTCTGAAGGTCAGCAGGTCTTGGGTCTGCCGTAGGTGGATGGGGAGGGTGTTCCAGGTCTTGGCGGCGAGGTAGGAGAGCGATCTGCCGCCGGAGGTCGCTCTTCGGATGCGGGGGACTGTGGCAAGGGCAAGGTCGGCGGAGCGGAGCTGGCGGGTGGGGGTGTAGAAGCTGAGTCGTCTGTTGAGATATGCTGGTCCGGTGTTGTGGTGTGCCTTGTGTGCGTGGGTGAGGAGCTTGAAAGTTATCCTCTTGTTGACAGGGAGCCAGTGTAGGTCTCTCAGGTGCGGTGTGATGTGGCTGCGGCAAGGGATGTCGAAGATTAGGCGTGCAGAGGCGTTCTGGATGCGTTGAAGGCGTCTCAGGAATTTGGCCGAGGCTCCTGCGTAGAGGGCGTTTCCGTAGTCCAACCTGCTGCTGACAAGGGCCTGGGTGACTGTTCTTCTAGTCTCAGTGGGGATCCACTTGTAGATCCTGCGGAGAATGTTGAAGCAGGAGGAGGAGACGGCGTTGACCTGCTTAGTCATGGAGAGGGTGGAGTCGAGGATGACCCCTAGGTAACATGCATGGTCGGTGGGTGTTGGAGCTGTTCCCAGTGCGGTCGGCCACCAGAGGGCGTCCCAGGCCGAAGGGGTGGATCAGAGGATGAGGACCTCCGTCTTGTCTGAGTTCAGCTTCAGTCAGCTGTACCTCGTCCATTCGGCGATGGCCTTCATTCCTTCGTGGAGGTTGGTTTTGGCGGTGTGGGGGTCCTTGGGTGGCGGTAGAGCATCTAGAGGCACTAGCACCCTATTGCTGAAACCACCGAAACTCTATTAAAAAAAAGTACTATCGAGCATTGCCCCAAGAATCTGGAACGCCCTACCTCCGGAAATCAGCCTGAACCCCCTTAACTGCTCCATTCAAGAAAGAAGTTGAAGTGATACTGATGAACAAATTTCTACTTTACCATCCACAATCTCTACTACTGATATCGATGTGTCCCTTAGTACGCACGCATGCTTATCTCTCACATGTTATGTTCTTATTTTTGGATTTTTGTTTTATACCCTTCTTGGACCCGTGGTGGTTTCTATTGGGGACTCTGTCATATGTTCAGCCCTTGATGATGATGTTGTTCTTTACCTGTCTCCTTAAACAATATAAAGCGCTCTGATACCTACAAGGGTCATGTCCGCACTATATAAAACTTTATGAATAAATGTGCCATAAATTATGCTGGAATGGCTATCCTTACAGACCTGTGAAACCCCTTTGCCAATTAAAGTTTACGGTTTGGCAAGCAATCAACTAACTGCTTATTGCACATGATATAATATGCCTAAGGAGGCCTGTGCGTGATTGGTAAGGTTTAATCTTTCCTAATCTAGGTATTAGCTCAGAAATTATTATGCATTTCTTGTACCAGCATGCAGTTCCGCTAGCAGTAAGCAACTGTAAATATGAGCCCTCTGTATATCCCAGAAGTAATCAGCTTAAATTACAAAGCACTTCCTTAATTCCGCCTCAGTGGATCGCGGGCACCCACCATGGGTAGGTACCGCTGTCAATCAGACTCAATTTTGGACTGTGACGGCAATCAAAGTAAATACAATTCCTTAAGTAGATTGGTATTAATGTAAGCAAATAAAGGAGGCCAAAGGCTATGGAGAGAGAAATAATTAGTAAGATTAGGTTGCTTTTATCAATTAGCAGACCTCAGAAATGGTTGATGAATGACTTTGTAAAGCGTTTCTTTGATGTAGAATTAGCTAGCAATTTTGTTTCAGCCCAACGAAGCAAAGTGAGGCGTCGGTTAATTTACTAATCCTCAATACACACTATCCTATTTCTTTAATGATTTCCATTGCAGCAGATGTATATCACTCGAGGGTTCAGTTCTATTTCTTCTTTCATGCTGCGGCTTCTCTTCTAATAAGAAACATAAACAATCTGGCAGCCATCTTGCAATTATTTGAATAATGGATATGTTGACACATATTATCACATAATCACGATGAAGCCCCTAGGCAGGTTCGGAGACGGTGGTAACCTCAAGAATGTATAAGGCAATGTGTCCCAACAGGTAGCAGTTTTGCAGCAAATACATCAGCATAACCAGTTAAATAAGTCTTAGGTCAAGAAAGGATATGAGCCTTCTAAAATCTCAAAACCATGAAGGTGTATCAAACAATTAAAGTACAAATCTGAAGGCAAAATAATAGTTAGCAAAAAGGCATAGCTATCAATATAGGGAATTTGCGTTAGGCTCAATCAGATGCTAAAAGTCAGACATGATTTTAAGTCTCAGAGTGAAAATATTAAGTCCAAATCAAGAGATAGACTGACGTAGTTCTGTCCTTAAACAGTCAGTACAAAGCAGACTGGCTCACCTCCAATTTCAGGGTTTTAAATAGTAAAGTACAAAAATCGCATTGATAGCATAACGTGATCATACATCATTTCACAGACTGACAAATCAGAACACAAAATGTAGTACAGCATCAACTAAAACCAACCCAATTTCACCCCCTAACTGAATATTAAAATCAGCTCCTTTGATGTAATGTCATCAGATGTGTCAATATCTAATCTGGTCACGCTCAGAACAATAACAGTCTCCCTTATGAGTCGGCTTCCGGTAGCCAATCCAGGGAGAGCCTTTAATGGCGCAAAAGGCTTCCTTCAGAGTTCTTTGACTCGACTACAGAAACGCCCTCTACACCGGAGCCCCGACCAAGCTCATCAACAGACTGCAAAGAATCCAGAAGGCTTCTGCACTCCTGTTCCTCGACGTCCCGCGCCGCGGCCACATCACCCCCCACCTGAGGAACCTGCACTGGCTCCCCGTCGACAAAAGAATCTCCTTCAAGCTCCTGATCCACGCTCACAAGGCACTCCACAAGACCGGCCAGCCTATCTCAACAGTCGACTCTCCTTTTACGTACCCAACAGGAAACTTCGCTCCGCGGACCTCTCCCTGGCTACCATCCCACGCATCCGTAGAACCACAGCCGGAGGCAGATTCTCCTCCCACAGCTCCGCCAAGCCCTGGAACACCCTCCCCCTTAACCTACGACAAACCGAAGACCTTCTAACCTTCAGGAGATGACTCAAGACCTGGCTGTTCGACCAGTCGCAACAGCACCACCCCTCCGCACTCCCCACCCTCAGCGCCTTGAAACCCTTGCAGGTAACTAGTGCGCTTTACAAATTATTGATTGATTATTGATTGATTTGAAAACAGCATGTCAACAGAGAGCATTTCATACGTGCACATTTAATTAAGTGCAAAGAGAAGGGAAATGAAAACACGCATTATGGCTGTTAGAATCCAAAGACCAGGTATGGCTTCAATTCAGTCAAGCACAGGAAAATATAGTCTTACAATGTCCAGTGTATTCATTTAAAATTTCAAAATGTTCACAATGTTAGACACACAATTTTAATAAATCAAAATCAGCTTTCTAAATAAATCAGATCTGTATGTTCATACTGAAGAGTGTAGCTTTAAAATCCCGCGTTTATACTTAACTAGCAGCCCGTCCCGACCTTGTCCGGGAGCAATCAGGCTTCAGGGCCCTCGCCCGCCCCGACATTGTCCGTGGGTCCCCCGGAGTAGCAGCCCGTCATGACCTTGACTTCAGGGCCCCCGCCCGCCCCAACACTTCCGTGGGTCCCATGGAGCCTTACCTCATCTGCCGCACCTCCCCGCGCTCCTGAGTTCACCGGTCCGCCGCTCCTCGCCGCTCCTCCCAGCCTGTCCGCCGCTCCTCACTGCTCATCGCCGCTCCTCCCCGCCTGTCCGGCACTCTTCACCGCTCCTCCCCGCCTGTCCACCGCTTCTCCCCACGCTCATGTCCGCCGCTCCTCCTCGCGCTCCTGGACGCCGCTCCTCCCCGCGCTCCTGATGTCAGCACGCACGTCGCGGCCGGCGCTACTTCCATGGGTCTACTTTTTTTTTATCGTACATTTTTTAAATAACTTATTTTTTTTTAATTTATATAGCCTATGTCCATCTGCACACCCTGACAATTACAACGATGTATCGGGTGTGTGGATTGGCGCTGTGGTTCCCGAGTTTACCCGCCTCAAAGATTCAAAGTTCTTCCTTTATAATAGTAGTATAGATGAACGTGATGCTGTTGTGATGTGTACATATAGATGCATGTATCTGTGCAGACCTGAAAAGAGGGGGGAAGGCCTTAAGTGTTATCATCTTTTACAGTATAACTAACAATGTAGAGTAGCATAAAAATATGTTAACAAATCAGTGATATGACACCTATAAACGTTCATCACATTATTTTTACTTCTTCCCTACAAAGGAGAGAGAAAAAAAGGCTAGCTATGTGGCAGTGGATTCATTTCTGGCACTATTTATTGAACGGATAACCGAAGAGCGCCATGTGTGTGCTCCCATGACACAAAGTAGTTCTATCTATGTGGTAAGTAGTGTTGCCAAGTTGGGTCTTTTCCACTAACCATCCGCACAGTGCTGCCCTGTACACAGAAATTCTGCAGAGCACAAATGTGAAGAAATAAGTTATACATACAAATTGACCAATCACGCACTTCATCTCATTTTTTGGCCTGACTCGACAGCACAGCTGGCTGACTGCGACACCTATTGTGTTCGGAATATAGGGCCCTCTCTTACCTCATGTTATTGACTGGTTGGTGTATCATGTTGCCTCCTATGAAACGAGTACATTTCACTGTAGGAGGGACTGTTTTATATCTCAAAAGTATTCTCAGTCATCTCGAATTAAATTCTTCATCTCGTAAATGCATTGTGTAAGAAAGGGCTTTAAAAAAAAAAAAAAGAATTCTGCTGGCCCAAGGGTTTTTTGTAATGTTTTAGTTATGATTCAAAATGCAAGCCGGAACAATTGACTTTGCCAAAGCTTGTTAATAAATAATCGGGGCTGCAGACATGCTGCAAAGTCAGGCATGGGTGCTTTATTCAGTGATGATTTTACCCTTTGCATTCTGGCACTTGCAGTTTAGCTTTTTCCATTATAAGGCAGCGGTAGAGCCACACAATGGAAAGAAAAAACACAGGACTGGAGTCACTGAACCTGTGATCTCTGTGCCAGGAGAGGCATGGAGCATCGTCCTGGCACTAGAGGGGTTAAATGTACCTGAGAAATGAAACTTATTGCAAGAAAAAGACATGTCTGCCAACGAGGCAATCCCAGCCAGCGGCAATTCCCAAATTAAATGTTTAACCAGCTACTAAATAACATTCCGCCCCAAACTTCAACAATATTTACATTTCTTCTATTTAAAAAAAAAACATACACCGGATTTAATTAAAATTGGCAAATAGATGCTAAAAAGAATTTTCTTTGAAGGAAGCTTTAGATCCACCCTGCATTCCTCGCCTGTTGCTTCATACCTTTCATTTCTGCCACCTCCCTCCAAGAATTAATATCACCTGAAGGAAAGGGTTTGAAGGGTTCATCAAAGAAGTTTCAGCTCGAATCATGTATGGTCAATAGCATGCAAAGATAGCATCGATTCTCTGCTCCTTGTGAATGAGTTAGAGGAGTACAAGGGAACCCAAAAAGGTAGTTAAGGACCTCGGGTGTCAATCTTAAACAACAACAGTGGTCCTTAAAGAATCATTTAGAACATTTAAATAAATATAGTCTGTAATATGTACTATATTCCGCAGTGTCCAGCCGGATACACAATTTAATCAATTAAATGTTTACTGCATTTTCAAGAGCAACCAACAGTAAAGTGGGATACAGTCCTGCATCCAGTACATGAGAACACAACAAACATACAAATAAACATTAGGATTTTCAGGCAAAAGAAAAAGGAAGCTTTGGGTCAATGAGAATACAAAACAAGCTATACATAATAGTTATCACACCAATATAACACAATGGTTGTCTGCGTGAAACTATTCCATAGGACTAAATGTGAATGAAGCAGCCTTTGCTGCCTCCGTCACTGATGCGGGAAAAAGGTAGCAAGGCCTCAAGGCTCACCTGTCTGCGGCTCTGCAGCATCACAGCTCTCAGCTTGAGGCAAAGATGAGGAGCTCTGTTTTGGAATATAGCCGCTGGCTGGGGTACCGTGCACGGGTAGCGAGCATGCACAGACCCTTTGAGGGATGCCTGTCCTCAGAGTAGAGTACTGAACTGTGCATATTCAGGTAATTCGCTTAACGAGGTATCTCAAACAGGAATCTTTGGAGCATCACCCCTGAGGCCACAGAGGCCATTTCAGAAGCCCTTGGTCCATCCTTGTGAAGATGGCTGACAACCTAAAATCAGAGAAGGCATTACTAGTACTACCAGCAAACCAATGGAACTGTGGAACAGGCTAAGAGTGGACACATGAAAGGTTGAAGAGTTTACAGCATAGAAGCTCCTCAGGAGGTAGAAATCTCTACAGTGGGTCTATTATCTTAGTGACCCGGTCAGGCTAAGTCCATAGAAATGTTCTGATCATGGCCAGTGACTTATCCTAAATACTTTCAAGCACCAGTTCATTCTTATTTGGAAGTTTCCTGAGGACAGGTATCGGGGATACCAACACGGAGGCATCAATCTCCGTGGTCGGCATATCCAGCCTTCGATGATAGGGCAAGCATACTCTGCTTTACAATTACTTCTATTGATCTTTTAAAGAGACCTTCAGGGTCACATTTACAAGTATTTTGCAAAATGCAGAGCAGCGGACCAGGCTCAGGACCAAGGATCCTTCAGTCCTTGGGATTAAACATCAACACAAGTTGGGAGGTCAGCGCAACACAACTCTTCAGAAAACCAAGGTCCTTAACTCTCTTCAGTAGGGACAGTAATGGCATTGGGTGCATCAGCGGGGAGAAGAGATATTATCCAGAGCGCTCATTAAGGTAAGAAAACATTTATTGAGAGAATACATCAATTACATAGTCAATGATTGCATAAATCAAAAATAAAACAAAAAAGAAGCAATTATATCATTAGAATCGTTTAAGAAATTTTATTGGCTTCAGTTACAAAACAAGAAATTGCCATAAATCCATTCTTCTATATTGCACATATTGCCTATAACATATATTAGCCAACTACATCCTAGAGTTTAAAATAATGTCCTGCAGGAGCATGATCTTAACACATATCCCTTTTCAGATTCCTTGCTTCTACATAATTTGGACCACCAATGTTCAAATTTCGGAGCTTCTACAGGGTGCCATTTTTCGTGCTATTAAAACAATAATAAATAATTGCTTTTTTAGTAAAAGAACAACATTTAGATTGGGCGAGTACCCGAAAACTGCTATCTGAGTGTCTAATAGATATTCTAATTCTAAAATTTGAAGGCAGTACTCATCAATCTCACCCCAAAATTCTCTTAATCTTGAACATCTCCCTATAATATGAGTCCAATTCCCACCTTCCATGGAGCATCTAAAACAATTGGCAGAGATGTGAGGGTTGATTTTATTTCAGAAACTTGGAGTTCTGGAAAGCAGCCATTTGGTATAAAATTGCATACGCCGTAAGTGCACCCCCTAAAATATGGTAACATTGAATTCATTTATTATATCCCAAGTTTTAGCAGAAATCAGAGGATTTTTTCTTTAGCCTGTCATTTGTCCTGCACCTTCTCATGGAACTTAACAACCTTGTTTGTTCTTAGAAAGGAAACCCACCAACTAATAGTTCTACAAGTCCTAGATTCTATCAGGTTCTCTACTAGCTCCAGGGTTGCCAATATAGACCAGGAGTCCATATCCCGTAGGAAGTATCTAATCTTAATAAAGGACCATTGATTCGCTGCTTCAAAAACATAATGCTAGTCTCGACTTCCCTCAAACGTTTCCAATTTTCTATATCCAGAAAGTCCCAAATGCCACGATACCCATTGCTCTCCCATCCGGCAGAGCTTCATTTTTATATAACAGGGGTTGATACCCTATATAGATATATATATATATATATATATATATAAATATATATATATATATATATTTATTATATTTAAGGATTGATTTTTAGAAATCATTAGTGGAAAGTGTATTTTTATGCTTCCATATATAGTTTGTGATTTTCTGATGGATCTACCTATTATATTGATTAAATGTATTACTGTCCTGGAACTCTTTGCACTTTAGAAGTTAATGTAATTTGCATAACCACATCCGCTCATAGCAGAGGCGGTGTTAGCCATGTGCGCTGCCTTGGACGGATAATTGTAGGAACATGTAGTAGGCAATGTGAGCCCGTCAATGAGTTGAACTTTCAGGAGGTCACTTTACTGGAACCCGGAACTGTGGAGTGTTTTTGTTTGTCTTTTATGGGATTCACTAGGAATTATATTGCACTGATTTTGGCAAGCACTTTATATAGTTTCACTGGTTGGACATAGTGAAGAACTGCAATGATTTATGCATTTATGCTGCTATTATACATTGTATATATAAATGCACAATTATGCCTTTTTATTATTGAAAGGGCTGGGGATTTTAGTGGTCATGTTTACACATTTACGTATTGTATTAATGGCCATTTGATACAGTGAATATGGAAATATTTCTTCTATGTCCATGAATATGCTAATTGCCCTTGCACTTTAAAAAGCGAGTAAAATTGCAGATAAGTTGTCATGTGATCATGGGCGGGATCGCCCGAAACACGTAAAGGCGGACTTGGCTGAATAAAAAGTCCAATCCCCCTTTCCTCCTTGAAAAACGGGTCCGATACATGCTTGGTGCTGTTTGCTGGTTTTTATTACCAAAATCAGGGCGCTTGGGTAGAATGTTGATAGAAACGCTCGGCAGACGCGTTTCAGCCTGTCGGCTTTCTTCAGTGCCATGTTTCATTAAGTGAATATACTTCCACCTAGGGGCCGATTTAAAAGGAGTCATAGTCCACTCTGATTGGATTTGAGTGTTGACCCAGCCTCCACATTCACTTTCACGCTGCTCCTCCTCTAATCCATGCCGGGTTTTCCAGCGCCACCACAGTGAGTAAAATTACAGTGAATTTACTCCATGAACCAAGTGGCTTTCCAGTCTTGCTGGCTGCGGGTCGCATTTCTTCCCAGCATTCCATAGGGGGGGGGCCCATAATGAGATGACAACTGAGCTAGCAGACACTTGACGCAGCAACATACTGCATCCTCTCTCCCCTTATGATATTTCAACTCAGGTGAGTGTCCTTTCCATAAAGGGGGGCGCCGGGCTGTCGTTTCAAACAATACCAAAAATTATGTGATTGAATGGTTTATATTTGTATGGTATTATATATATATATATATATATATATATACACACACATATATATATATATATAATGATGCCTAAACATTTGGTGCCGTTGCTTAATGGTCCATTGTGGCGTCTTGCATCTAACGTTTTTGGGTGCTTTCATCAGGCACAAAAAAAAAAAAATCATATTCCTGAAAGATCAATTCTAAAAAAAAGTTGGCAACTGTATCGCACCTGGGGTCTTAAAAATATCTGTATGTAGAATGTGCAAAATTAGAAAAGTAATATTCTTTCAGGTCGGGAAGGGCCAACTCTCATTTAACTGGCCTGCATAATATAATTAACACCTGAGGAAGCAGCCGGGTTATAAAAAAACTACACTGCCAAGTATAGTCACGTAGTGATGGGTATTACCCACCTCAAATTGTGAGCTGCCACTTGACCATGAATAGAAACATGCAAAACGGGAGATGAGAGGCAACACAAGCAGTTTAGTATGAGAATACAGTTTAGTGTACAGTTCGAAAAAGCAATAATTAGACGTATTCAATGTAGTCTTTCTGCTCCTTTATTTGAAATGTGCTTGGTCAGCACCATATAGACAGGCAACGCGTTTCACCCAAACACGGGCTTCTTCAGGGCTGTAATAGCATGCAATGTAAAGGTACTTTAGAAAGCTATAAAGACAACATTTCTAAACTGAGAGAAAAGTAGAAAGGAGAATGATAGGAAGGGAAGACAGTCCGAGCGAGTGCCAACCGTAGAGAGTGGTTTTGTGAGACCAAGGTGATGTGAGCATGAATGAGGGAACATACGTAAATAGAAAGAAGGGAGAGAATGGTGAATGAGAAAAGAACCGCAACGACAACCCATTGTACGTGAGCATAGTAAGATGAGGTCCTTACAAGTTTGTAAGGGAAAGGGAGGAAAAGAGTGGGGGGGAAATTCCAGCCAATGGAAAAAGCATTAGGGTGGTATCAGACGACAAAGAACATCACACACCCAAGTGTCTAAGTGTGAGACGTAAGAATATGCATCAAAGGCGAGAGCCAGCTTACCAGTGGCAATGTTGCCAGAGTCTTGCCAGGTAAAGAAGATCAATGATCCTAAAATCAGTATGAAACGTCCGTTTCAGAACGTGAAGTTTAGAGACAACGGTCTACGGAAAGAACTTTATTGTAAATGATAAAAGTGATGGACACCATAATTCGTAGTGAGTCAAAGCTAGAGTGCGTAATGGACATATCTCTAGGCCAAGGAACCACCTGTACGTCCGTAAGGTGGTGGTGATCCTAGGTCAGTAAGAGGGTGATATGTCCAGATAAATCCAATATATTGTTATGATCTAGGGAAATGATAAGACTAAGGCCATTCCGTAGCGCGGGACGAGGAAAGTGAAAGAAATTAAAGGGTGTATTACCCTGCACATGTGGCCACAAACGTTATGGTAAAAACCTGGGCTGTGTGGTAGTAATGTAGCATGCTTGCTACACCGGTACGGCCACTGGTGAAGGTTGCCAGTGCCCAGATATTGTAAATGTACTTAGCCCGGTAGTGTTCAGGTGTGGGCTATCTCTAGACTCCATTATACCATGTGGGATATTGAAAAGCGGTAGTCAGTCGATTTAGTCTAGATGAACCCCGCTCAGGTGATTTGCTCAACTCTCCGCTGAACAGTGGCAGGGTGAGGATGCGGTCACAGGCGCGTGTGCTTCGGTGAGACCTAGAGGCGTGCCATGGGCTGGGCGCGGTGCAAGGCCGTGGGCAGGACAGCTCACTGGCCGCCATCTGAGAGCAGCGCTGGCAGTGGAGGTGAGCACTTTGTGTCGAGGCACTGTGGGACAATGCGCTCAGGCTCAGTTGTGATGACAGGCGGTGGCCTCTTCAACTGCATTGAGCCCAAGGAGAACAGCATAGTGCAGTGGTCACATGGGAGCAGGGGCGGGGCTACAGAGGTGAATGCTCTTGGTGGGTGCGGCATGAACCTGCAGGGTGCAGTCCGAATGTGGTCGCATGAGGTGGCAGCGGCATGCGTGGGAGGATCCACGTTGCCGTTGTAGCAAGGTGACGCCAGGCAGCATGGACACCCTGTCTTATATTAGGCCCCCATTGACACCACTGAATGGACACGCACACAGGTTGCTAGTATGGGTGAAAGACCGCATGCGGACTAGAAACAGGGTCGTATTGGTAATACCGGCACTCGGGAAATGGTTGAAGGGCCGGTAGCCGAGATTTAGCTGTGGGCTGCGTTTTTTGGGCAGCCTGAGGGATGTCTGTGCTGTTAGGATGCCGCCAGCGGCCCAGTGGGTGCCAGAGTGGCCTTTCTAGAGGCAGATGGGCAGAGGTATCACTCCCTTTATCTCGTTGGGCAGGCCCATTAATGTATGCTGATTGAGCGGGGGCAGGGGGCCTGAGCAGACGTGGTCTCACTTGCATTCATTTGTGGCTCAGCAGTGTGAACTAATCTGTGCATTGTTTTAATTCTAAGTGAAGTTAATAAAACATGCCCCCACCTCCTTTCTTTTCATAAAAATTTGCTGAAGCAGTGTTTTGCGAAAAGGCAATACGCAAATGCTGGCCACTTTTCTTTGGTGTGCCCTGCCGATTTTTGATCCGAATCCAACCCTGTCTAGAACCCCTTTATTTTATAGCCTCCAGACACGCCTGGCTAGAGGATGTACAAGGTACCCATCCGGGTCAGTGTGTTACCGCGGGGTGGTCCCAGGTGGCTTTCTACAGGGATTTCCTAATGTATGAATTACATACTGTACATTTAATCATGGAAATAGTATGACTTTCAATTGGAGTATGAAACAATTGTTACCACGTAAACAATTCACCACTGCAATGATTTTACCTCTAACTTTGACAGGTTTAAATCAGTGATTTCCAGGGTGAGAATGAGCTGCAAGTAGTTTGGTGGGGTTCCCCACACATTTTTGGGCATTAATTCCCTATAACTCATTCTCCTTGACTCTAAAAGATTTATAGGTGAGTAAATTCCTTTGGAAGTGTATATCGACGTTTTGTAAAGCACACATATGGGTTTACATGTCTTAAAAGTCCCCTTGGGTGTGTCAATCCAACTTACAAATGAAATTGCCTTCGTGAATGGAGCCCCAATAATCGCAATAGTATGTCACAGAAACAGGTCGCACAATGATGCCAAATTACATATCTATAGTGGACATGGAAAACACTATCTCAACCAGCGCAGCCTACACGGTCTGCCTAGAATATGGTTAATCCTTTTTCTTTGCACCTTGAATACGAAAATGTAACAACACAAAGTTACATTTTGTGAAACATTTTACTTATTATAACAGGTAACCTGCCTACAGAATTGTAGTGCTGATAATGTCAGTGCTTTCAGCTGATTGAAAACAATTACATGCTGGGAGATGCTTTTATAAAGCATGAGAGAGGAAGTGAGAAAGACATAGTGTGTGTGTGAGAGAGAGAGAGAGAGAGAGAGAGAGAAAGAAAGAGAAACAGAGAAATAGAGAGAGTGAGGGAAACAGAGTGTGTGTGTGTGAGAGAAAGAAACACAGAGAGAGAGAGAGACAGAGAGGGAGAAACAGAGTGTGAGAGAGAGAAACTGAGAGAGAGTGTGTGTGTGTGCGTGTAAGAGAGAGAGAAACAGAGAAAGAGAGAGAGTGTGTGTGCGTGTAAGAGAGAGAAACAGAGAGAGAGAGAGTGTGTGTGTGCGTGTAAGAGACAGAGAAACAGAGAAAGAGAGAGAGTGTGTGTGTAAGAGAGAGAGAAACAGGGAAAGAGAGTGTGTGTGTGTGTGTGTGTAAGAGAGAAAGAAACAGAGAAAGAGAGAGAGTGTGTGTGCGTGTAAGAGAGAGAAACAGAGAGAGAGTGTGTGTGTGTGTGCGCGTGTAAGAGACAGAGAAACAGAGAAAGAGAGAGAGTGTGTGTGTGTGTAAGAGAGAGAGAAACAGAGAAAGAGAGTGTGTGTGTCTGTAAGAGAAAAATAAACAGAGAAAGAGAGAGTGTGTGTGTGTGTGTAAGAGAGAGAGAAACAGAGAAAGAGAGTGTGTGTGTGTAAGAGAAAAATAAACAGAGAAAGAGAGAGAGTGTGTGTGTGTGTGTAAGAGAGAAAGAAACAGAGATAGAGAGTGTATGTGTGTGTGTGTGTGTGTGTTAGAGAGAGAGTAACAGAGAGAGAGAGGGAGAAACAGAAAGAGAGTGTGTGAGAGAGAGAAACAGAGAGAGAGTGTGTGTAAGTGTAAGAGGGAGAGAAACAGAAAGAGAGAGAGTGCGTGCGTTAGAGAGAGAGAGAAACAGAGAGAGAGAGAGTGCGTGCGTTAGAGAGAGAGAGAAACAGAGAGAGAGGTGTAGCTGTAAATTGCATATTCACCCCATGGAGGTCTTGATGAGAGGTAATTGATGTTTATCGTTATACAACTCAAAGATACTCATATTAGTAAGCTCACGGATGAAAGGCTGGGTGTTTCCGCCACGATTCTAACCTGTGCCCTGTGGTGGATCCCTGGATTGGATGCATTTGTCCAGTGAGCCAACAGCACTGGGACACTAGAGCAGCTGTCTTCAGATATCCAAAATGGACATTGATTTATAAGAGTGCAGAATCACTGTCAGATGAATGGTCCAGTAATATTAATAATTATAACCTTAAATTTGTAAAGCGCACAGCTACCTCCGGAGTGGTTTCCCGGCGCTGGGGGCCCTCTGGAAGATTGAGCGAGCTATTGCCCAGAGTCACACGGTGCTGGGCTGACCTGCCGCCGGCACCGGGGATCGAACCGTGAACCCCCTGGTCTGGACTCAGGCACCCTGGCCGCTGCACCACACCTGTTATACAGTAGTATAGTAGGTAGCAATGCCATACATCATATACAACATGCAGAAGACAATCCAGATGTTTAGCAGGATGACTCATGGGCCTACTGCATTGCTATTGCAATCAGAGTCCTTCTTCTGTTTTGCCACCTGGAGGGTTGCCGCTGATTTATATGTTTCAGAGTGAAAACCACTGAAGGCATGGTTGGCACCACCCGGAGATTCCTAAGGAGATCCGGTTATTTCTATTTAGAGCGAGTCCCATAGAAGAGCACGCAATGCTTCCCAAGCAAGAAAGATACTTTGATTCTCCCGACAGTGGCTAAAGAGGTTTTGCAAATCTTCACCAGTCAATGCTATGTCAAGGAACATGCCAAGGTTGTGGTGTGGTGCCAACCAAGGAGCATCCAAGGTTGACTCATCATTCCTCAGAAGAACCGAAGAGGCGCCTTCAAGAGGGATGATGGCACAATTAGTTTTTAATTAGACCTTCTTACTCAGAACATCCTTTGTAAATCCCCAGAATCCAACAAATTACAGAGAGTTATTTCATCAATCCTGAGATTCACCCGTTCAGGGCAGGCAGAAGCTTGCCCACTGCTTCTTAGTTTAAATCTACAAGGTTTGAGGCTGTTTATGTTAGCGGGACTTACATGTATAATACATAGAACGCCAAGAGAGGTGGGGCTCACGGAGAGCGGGAGCATCGTTATGGTCTTAAGTACATTTGATATGGGTGTGCAACTTTAAATGTGACATTAGAATAGTTTACAGTGTGTTAAAATAATAATTTGGAAAGATGAGTATAGTGCTTAGAATTCAGAGTTCACAATAGTGTCAAAATGTCCTAAGTTATAAAAGTCTATGTTACACCTACAGGCAGAGGCGTGACGAAACTTGAGGGTGTCATCCTGCAAAGTACATGGAGGGGAGTCCCCCATGCTCTGGACCCAGTCAGGAGCTCTCAGGCCCGCCTGTGCACGTGCAGGAGGGACCCGCCTGGAATGTGGGACACCCCGGCACCACAGCAGCTGCTATTGTTACGCCACCGCCTACAGGTCGATGAGGTGTTAGCAATAAGGCTGTTTACCACATATTCACCAAACTGGGTAGCATAGTCGGCAAATACATTTGTTTGAAAAATATAGATTCAGGGGACAGGTCACAGTTTGTGGCACCCTGTGAAGTGCAATGAACACAAGGATGATGGACTGCGGCCATAGCAGACCATATTGCTGCATGTGCACTCTCAAACTGCAAACATTCTTTATGTAAAAGCAGCTCATGACTCATGAAGACCAGGTGTTTCTTTTAAAGAGTGTCCCATTTGGAAAGACCATTACGTCACACTGCTAAGCTTTGTAGCTGGGAACCTTTGATAGCCGATATCCGCGTATTCAATACGAGAAGCGAGCTTATAATTGTCGAAGAACAAGATGATGCCGAACTAAAACCATGATCTGTACATAACTGCTCTGGGGAGCAGGTCAAGAGGGAGTCCCATCCTTCCTAAAGTATTAGGATTGGACAGGCACCACAAGAAAGTGTCATGGGTGAGCTGAGGATTCAACGGAGAGCCTGGAAGTCTTTCAGATCCAGGCATCCAGTGAAATAGCCTTTCCTCCATGGATAACATTGGTAAAGAGTTCTCTGAGCTTAAAGAACTCAAAACATTATGTAAAATAGCTCTCTTTGGTCACAACTCTCACTTCTGCTAAAATAGGTGCAAATGCCATTTTCTCTAATTTTACTAGTAGGGTTAGGTCTGAATGAAGCCCTAACATCTGATTCATCATAACGTTGGGCAGATTGGATGTCATAATGGTGTTGGTTAGTTTTGTCTGTTATGACTTCACTAACTACATTGAACATTGCTTCTTTTGATAGTAATTCCCCCGCCTAGGAGCCCTTCATCATTAGAAACTTGAGGAGGCCTACATGTAAATATGCTCAAGTAAAAGGGAATAAGAGTGTCGGGTGCCAATAAAAGGGTCAAGATTACTCTCTGATCATAATTCCATCCAAACTCTCCGGTTTCACAAATATCACTTCACAACAAAACCGAACAAGACTGACCATAGGCAGGCCACTAACCAAAAATGTCACAGCCTTTAGAACATATCCACAGAAGGCACCAACAGGTCCCTGCATCCCCTTGGCTTCTGCAAAGCCTTCTAGGAACCAACTTTTGACCCATTGTTTCCTCATATCTCCTATTAATGTTGGTGCCCTGATGGACTCCCATCCGGCCTACACTCTCTAATGTTCACTTTGTGTTTTGTAATCGTGAGCTCCATTTTCCATTAGGCTAAGTAAGATACAGGTATGGTACTTTTAAATATAGACCTGCAGCAATATTTACTGCAAGATATTGACATGCGCAATATAATCAAGGTTGGGCCGACGCAGATGTAGAAATCAAAATCTACACTTCCCTTTCTATGCTAACCAGGATATTGAGGAAGGCGCTATCATGATTGTCTTTATGGTTAGTGTTGGGATGTACATATGTTCGTATGAGCGGTCACGAGCTCTCAAGTGTGTTGTAGCTCGTGACAAGCTCGTGCATTGGGATTGTTGTGTTGACATTTGAATAGGTAGAATGTGGGGAGTTAAGGTTGGGTGGACTGTTGTATTATTACTGACTTGGAGTAAGAGACGAGAGGATACGAATAAACGCTCCTCTGACTTCATCCGCTGATTATTGACTTCCCTACACTGGCGACGGGCGGGATTCGTCACCTGCATCAGAAGGATTAGAAGAATTTTTTTTTTTTTTTAAATATTTTTTTTTTTACCATATTTTACGTCTGCATGAGACGGTGAATAGCGCTGGACATGTGCTATTAATTCGGAAGCTGATTTATCCTCGGAACAGCGTTGAACCACTGCTGTCTATTGGGAAGCGAACTGAATTTTTTTAACAAACAGCATTGAACCACTGCGCTGTTCTGTAGGAAGCGGAAGCGGATTTAACTTCTTAGCGGCACGGAAATGCGGCTATTCCTTGAGAAGCTGATTCACTCTACATTTTAGTAAGAAAAGTGTGGAGAGATTACTTACTTTTGGGCGCATTATTTGAAATTATTCCTCTCGACTCACGAGCGTGTTGTTGTTGCCAACGTACGCGCGCAAGGGTTCGCGCACAAGGAACGACGTTGATTCAATACGCTGTCTGACGTCTGTGAAACAATTGACGCCTGCGCACTGTGGGAGCATTAGAGACGAGCGGAGTCTTTCTTCTATTCTTGGCCGACCTAGTCAGAAGCTTGTCTCAAACGTGACAACAACTACGCTCAGAGCCACAGTTTCCATCGCGCAAAATTTTGCAGTTTAATGAGGAAGCCTGGAAATTTATTATTTCGAAGGTTATGAGTGTCACGCACATTGTGTGTTGTGACTAAAATTTAAATAATTTTATTGTGAATTGATTTTTTAAAAAAGAAAAAAAAAAGTATATATATACATATATATATTTTTTTTTTATTATTTTTTTTTGCATTCAGACTGATTTACGTGAAATTTGTTTAACAACCCAAATAATATGTCTGGCATTGTACCCCCTCCCTCATTTTTGTCATCACCCGGTGAACCACCCATGGCTTGGGAGATTTGGGAACCTGTTTTCTTAGCCTACGTAGATGTATTGGAAGAAGGGGAGTGTGAACCAGAAAGGAAGCTATCACTCTTAAAACATTGTTTGGGTGGAATAGCTTTGAAAGAATTCAAAACATTACCAGTGTTAGTAAATCCGGGGAATATTAATGTATATGAATATGCATCATTACAGTTAAGTTTAAGATATGGTAAGAAAAAGAATATTGTTATGGAGAGGTTTATTTTTTATTCTCGGAAGCAACGCACAGATAAACCTGTAGAGGATTTTGTCTCAGCATTAAGATCTTTGGCTGTTACATGTGATTTCGAGCACATATCCTATGAACAAGTCTTAAGGGATCAAATTTTGATGAGGACTAATAACAAAAAAGTGCAGGAACGTCTTTGGACAACTTCTGATTTATCTCTTAATAATGCCATAGATATTGCAAAGTCAATAGAACATTCAGAAAAATTTGTCAAGGAGATTAGGGGCAATGATAAAAGTGATGTTTTTAGTGTATCTAAAGATTTTGACAAGGCTAAGAAAAGTTTTTCACAGAGAAATGAATTTCCTGTCAGAAATGATAACAAATTCAGAAATCAGAAACATGAGAGGAGAACCTCAAAACATTTATGTTTCAGGTGTGGAAGTGATGCACACTTAGCGGATTGTAAGAACTGTCCAGCCTTAGGTAAAACTTGTTCGAAATGTCATAAGAAAGGCCATTTTACAAGGTTTTGTAGGTCAACATCGGGAAAGATGAATTGTATACATGAATGTTGTGATGATTATCAATTGGATGATGAAGAAAATTTTCAAGTCAACACTGTTATCAATGTTTGTGAAGATGGGGATTGCACAAAATTTCCATCTTGTATGATAACAATTGATGATGTGTGTCTGGAGATTTTCGTGGATTCATGCGCATGGTATACCATCATTTCTCTAAGTGTTTTTCGAGAAAAGTTTCCAAATAGAAAGTTATTTGATTCTGATGTTTCTCCTGGGGGTTACACAGGTCACAAGATTAACCTGATAGGTTATTTTATTGCTAATATACAATTTTCTGACCAACACACATCTGGTAAAATTTATGTGTCAAGGTCTGGGTTATCACTTTTAAGTTGGCCACACCAGCATCAATTAGGGATGAAAATTGATCCCAGAGCTAGTCCTCCGGTTTATGTTGTGCAACCATTGAATGTATCAAGTGTAGCTGGGGATAGCTCATTGCTAGTAGAAAATTTACGCCAATCTTTTCCTAGTGTTTTTAGTGGAAATTTGGGTCGTTATAAAGGGTTTGAACATGTCATCAAGTTGAATGAGAATGCCATTCCAGTTAGACATAGAGTGAGAAATGTTCCTCTATCTTATATGATCAAACTTAAAGAAATGCTAAATGATTTATGTAAAAAAAAATATAATTGAACCGATAGAATCGTCACCTTGGGTTTCCCCTATTGTAATTTCTGTTAAATCTAATGGCGAGCTCAGGCTATGCATTGACCTTCGCAGTGTTAATGGTGCCATTTGGGTGGATTCGCACCCGTTACCCAATCTTCATGAAATGGTTTCAACCTTAGCTGGTGCACAAGTTTTCTCCTGTGTAGATCTAGCCAGTGCTTATCATCAGGTGGTACTAGCTGAGGAATCTAAGAACATAACTGCATTTATCACACCTGAGGGTTTATACAGATTTTGTCGCATGCCTTTTGGGTTAGCGAGTGCAGCTTCAGTTTTCCAGAGGCTCATGAAAGAAACCTTGGAGGGTCTAAGTGGCGCTGTAGCATTTCAAGATGACATTTTGGTGCATGGAAAGGATGACATAGAACACGACAATAATTTAAGGTGTGTGATCGCTGCTTTAGCAGAGAAAGGCCTTACATTACGTCTTGACAAATGCAAATTTAAGCAAAAAGAAGTGGAATATCTAGGCCATACTATTAGTGGGATGGGAATTAAACCTAAGAAAAATCATGTCAAAAGTATCATGAATGCTCCTGTGCCCACGTCAAAAGAACAACTAGTAGCCTTTCTAGGTCTCATTGAATTTTATGCTAAATTTATTCCGAATTTTTCGGTTAAAGTTGACCCTTTCAGGTGTCTATTGAAGAAAAATGCTAAGTTCGTTTGGACTGATGAAATGACAAATGCTTTTCAGTCTTTGAAAATGTTTGTTGTGAATGCTCCGTGTCTCAAACCTTTTGTGGTTGGTGTGAAGTGTATTATAATGGTTGATGCAAGTTCCTCAGGCCTAGGTGGAGTGCTTTTACAGAAGGATAGTGAGAGAGAATGGGTTGTTGCATATGCGTCGAGAGCTTTGAGAGATGCTGAAAAGAATTATTCTGTCATAGAAAGAGAATTGCTGGCTTGTGTTTGGGGAGCTGAGCATTTTAGGTCTTTCCTGTGGGGTACGAGATTCTTGATAAAGACTGATCATAAGCCCTTAGTGTATCTTATGGCTCCAGGTGGTGGAAGGACTATGTCGGCGCGTCTTGCAAGGTTGGCTTCAAGGTTGCAATCTTTCCAGTGCAGTATTGAGTACGTGCAGGGTAAGGCGAATGTACATGCTGATTGCATGTCAAGATTGATTTCTGACACGAATTCTCCTGAAGTGATTAATGATGATGAGTGTGAGGTTGCTTTTACTTTTCAGGATGTCAATTTGGTGTGTGGTGAACGGTTTGCTCTGCAGGAGGATGTTTGGAGGGAAGAGATGAGTAAAGATTTGGAGTTGGGTAATGTTGAAAACTATCTTGTACATGGTTGGCCAGAACAGAGGAAATTATCTGGCAATATGATGGGTTTTTTTAAAGTTCAGGAAGAGCTTGCTGTGGAGAGTGATGTAATTCTTCGTGGTGACAAGATTATTCCTCCTTTTTCTATTAGGAACACCTTACTTGAGATTGCTCATGAGGGTCACTTGGGGATATCTTTCACCAGAAGACGTTTAAAAGAATCGTTCTGGTGGCCAGGGATTGACTCTTGTGTAGACCATTTTGTGTGTTCTTGTTCGTTTTGTTCTAACAGTGACAAAACAGCGGTTGCTTTACGTCCAGAGCCCTGTCCTATTGATTTACCTTTGGGACCTTGGCGGAAGCTTGGGATAGACATTATTGGCCCGTTCAGTTGTTTGCCTAAACAGGAAGCTTTTGGTATTGTCCTTATTGACTATTATTCCAAATGGCCAGAGGTCAAGATGGTTAAAGAGGTTACTTCTCATCAGGTGATAGAGTTTTTAGATGAAATTTTCTGCAGAGAGGGCATTCCTCAGGAAGTTGTAACTGATAATGGCCCGCAGTTTGTGAGCAAGGAAATAGAACAGTTTTTTGTCAAATGTGGGATTATTCATAGAAGGATTGCAGTTTTCCATCCTGAAGCAAATGGCCAGGTTGAACGATTCAACCGCGTGATCAAAGAGGCCATCCAACTTTCTATCAAAGGTAAATTGAATTGGAGAGTGGCATTACAGTCCATGTTGTTGGCTTACAGGACCTCACCTAACTCAGTAACATTGGTCACTCATTTTGAGCTTTTAAGAGGAAGGAAACCTAGTACAAGGCTGGTTCCTTGGTGGTTGAAAAAGAACTTAGCTGGTTTTGAAAATTGTTTAAAAGTAGATTTTGATGCTGTTCAGCATAGGGTTCAGTTGTACAAGGATAAGATGAAACATAACATGGTTAAGAGGATTGGTTCTACGTCTAGTCGTTCTATTAAGGTGGGCGATTTTGTTCACATTAAAAGGAAAGAGGGTGTGAGTAAAGGGTTTCCTGTTTGGTCAAGTCCAAGGAAAGTTATTGAAGTTTTTAGGAATGCGGTTAGGATTGATGGTGGTTCCGTGTGGAATTTGAGCAGAGTTTCTTTGTTTAATGGGACTAATCAATCAGTGGATGATGTTGACAGCAATGTTTTTCTGGATGTTGGGGAACAAAGAGAGAATGGGGATCGTACACATGCTGAATGTAACTTAAACAATACTAGAGCTATACGTTCTCATCGTCTACCTGTTCGGTTTAATGATTTTGTGATGAACTAGTTTCTTGATTTTGTTTTTTTACAGAGAATGCTGAATGTAATTTAAACAAATCTAGTATATTACATTTTCATTGTTCATCTGTACAGTCATTGATTTTGTGATGAATTAAGGAACATCTGTTTTTTGTTTTTGTTTTTTTTTAAAGGGGGGAAGGTGTGTTGGGATGTACATATGTTCGTATGAGCGGTCACGAGCTCTCAAGTGTGTTGTAGTTCGTGACAAGCTCGTGCATTGGGATTGTTGTGTTGACATTTGAATAGGTAGAATGTGGGGAGTTAAGGTTGGGTGGACTGTTGTATTATTACTGACTTGGAGTAAGAGACGAGAGGATACGAATAAACGCTCCTCTGACTTCATCCGCTATCTTGCCTGATTATTGACTTCCCTACAGTTAGGGGTCAATATTTTATATTTGTCAGTCTGCTATACAGATATGGAAGAGAACAAACATAACTATAGAAACAGGCATAATGATTTATGTTTGCCTACACAATACGAGTATACCGCTGGAGACCCTAATAAAATCCCTCAAATAAGTGGGTATAGGAAGTGGACAAACAACAATGCTGATGAGCGATTGCTTGTCATGTTTGGCATTGTATTTGAGCTTAAAATACTAGTAGACAGATTTTCCAGACCTGACTACACAGGACCATATATTCAGTAGGATTGGGTATACTCTCTGGCCGTCTTAAAATCAGCCCCTTATACTCTTTATTGAGATATTATGATGAAAGTTCAATTTCTGCGAGTAATACCACTGTTATATGATGTACAAATGTCCCTATTGGTGATTAATGCTCCCAAGTCAGCAGCAGTCGTTGGTGGTGGATGTGTTTCCGCGAGTCTCGGCGCCTCCCTCCTCTGGTCCTCAGCCTTTCGGGGCCCTCGGACACCATGCAAGCTGCCGGTGGAGGGTGATGCCGTGTGTCGTTTGCAGGGGCTAGGCGTGAAGAGCGGTCACAAGTAGGAGTCCCCCAAGTACTCTGAGGAAGCACCGTGGAGACCAGACGCAAGCGAATTACAGGTCCATAACCAATGCTTGACCCTAAAATGACCACCTCTGGGGACATCTGAAATGTATAGCTGCCACTCTCTCATGACAGTGAAGTCCGAATGTGCACAGCAGAGAACCCGGCGAGGAAGCACCATTAGTCATAGATACCTGGCCTGGGTGCCCCATCAAGTAGTGGGGCCAGAGAGCTCCTCGCATCAGCATTGCACAACAAACATCCCCCTCCCCCGAGCGAAATACTAAAATGGGAACCGGCTGATTTTAACTTCAAGGTCAGAATCCCTTGACTGACCTCAAGTTGGCTGCCACAGTGGTCCCTACCACGACAGTGGACATCAACCAGATCTCGAACGCATCCCCATTCCAGCCTACCCATCAGGATACTGAATCTATGAACCTACCTCTGACCATGGAGACCTAGCTTTTTGGTCGATGCCCGGTAGAGCTACTTGATAGCTAAAGAGGAGATGGGCGGTGGACTACCCCTTCGGCCGTCACCTACCCAGCCGGACTTTGGGCAGACCTTACTGCGTCTCTCCATTGTATTCTCCCTCCTACCCCTTTACTCCACCCCCTTTACGCTCCATTTATCCCTCCTCTTTACTCTTTAATTGTTTTCCCGTTGAGACCTAGCTGTTTGGCTAATGCCCGGTGGAGCTACCTGATAGCTATAAAGGAGATGGGCTGTGGACTTCCCCCTCGGCCGTCACCTACCCAGCCGGTCTTTGGGCAGACTCTCCATCGTCTCTCCATCCTATCTACCTCCTATCCCTTTACCCTTCAAACTCCATTTATTTCGTCTTCTAAGCTCTTGAAATATTTTCCTAGTAGCTGATGTAACTTGTAACTGATGTAACTTTGTAATTTTGTGGAACCTTATGTAAAGCGCTCGGATACCTCCGGGTCTAGCCAGCGCTATATAAAACTCAAACAAACTAAACTAAACTAAACAAGTCTTATTTGGTCGCCCCACATACTGATGTTCGGAATAAAGGGCTGCTGAAGGCTAAAGATCTCTCCCCCATAGGGAAAAAAGAAAAATCTAAAGATGGTTCACATAGAAATGGAACAGGCCCAGCAGGCTCTAAAATCTCCAAGGAGCACTAAAGGGGGAGTTATTCATGTGAAAGAATTTGCTGTGCTGGATTCTCCGTAAATCCAATGGTTGGAGCAATGTCTGGGTAATAGCAAAAATCTCACATTTCCTGAGTTGAAGAGCATCGGGCTAAGATGTACGTTACTGAACAGAATCTAGCGACTCTCACTGTTAAGCAAAGCTGATTTCACCTTGTGAGAATGGCTCATTAGTTGGAGTGGGTGGTAGTCCACCACAAGCAATGATGGCACTACTCTTGTTAGGTTCAGTAAAGGTTTCAGCTCAACATTTGGTAGATATGGCACAGAGCAGGCAGGCTTAACTTAAGAAAATGTGTAAAGCATTTAGAAGTACCTAAACAGTTAAAAAGTCAAAGATAGAATATAATAAAAAATCCCACTCTAATTTACAAAAATATAGAGTATTTTAATATACAAAATTACATAGAAATGATTGAGCTAGACTGGGGGAAATTCAAAAGTTATGACCGACCATCATTGATCGCCAGTAAGCATGAGCGCAAAATCCGCTCCGATCGCGGATTTTGCGGATTTTCGGTAAATCCGCGATCCGCGAACTCTCGCGAATTTACCGAGAATCCGCAATCCGCGATCGGAGCGGATTTTGCGGTCAAAAGTTCAAGCCTACATCATTTACGATGGCGCCGGCAAGCTGCCAGCGCCATCCTCAAATGGTTACTTAATTAGCTTCGACAGGAAGCTCTAACAGATAAGATAAAGCAGGGGCTCGAGCGCCTGCTTTATTTTATCAGTTGGAGCTTCCTGTTGAAGCTAATTAAGTAACTTTTGCAGGATGGCGCTGGCAGCTTGCCGGCGCCATCGTAAATTATTCAAACGGTGGTGTCTTCTTGAATAAATATGAAGGGCAGGGTTCATTCGGGCACGACGGTCCTGGCACAAAAAATAAACCTCAGCAGGAAACACTGCAATCGTGAGCGTTGTGGGGGCTGGGCAGGTGTGCCTTCTTCCCAAATATACCATCGAAAATCCGCTGTGATGCTCGCCAGAGGCGTTTGCATCTTTGACTTTGACGAGCGGAATCCCCGTGCTGTTCCTGTGACCAGGGGCTTCTGTCTCTTAATCTGCTGCTCTGATCGGTCTCTGACCTTTTATACACACAAGCGGCATGCACCGTCTTCCCGCCATTTACCCACTATGATGGACATTTCACTCAAGGGACCCCTGCGCACTTCGGCGCGATTGCATAGTAACACACACTTGGTCGCTGGAACTAGTTGAAGCGCAAATGCAGTGACTCATTCATCAGCCCTAAAAACAATCGTGAGCGTTGGGAGGCTGGGCAGATGTGCCTTCTTCCCAAATATACCAGGGGCTTCTGTCTCTTAATCTGCTGCTCTGATCGGTCTCTGACCTTTTATACACACAAGCGGCATGTGCGCTCGCATGGAAGCCCCGTCCGTTTGGCCCCGCCCACACACGCGAGGAAGCCCCGCCCCCAAATCCGCCGATCCGCATAATCCGCGGATTTTGCGGATCCACGATCCGTGAATCCGCAAATTCGTGAATCGTGGATCCGCAAAATCCGCCCATGCTTAATCGCCAGTCGTATATAGGGACTCGGTTTGTCCCCGTCAAAGAGTTACCTTCTTTTCTTAAAACAGTTCCAGGGGTTAACGGGGCCATCAACAGGTTTGTCAGAATCGAAGGCAGCAGGCTCCCCCACACCTACTTGTTGTTCACTTTTGCTCCTCGTCGCATTTATTTATTTGCTCCCTTCACCCCTCTGCTCATTCCACTGCTTCCCCTTCCCCTTTTTGTCAAGTTCTTAATGTTTTAAAACGTATATTATTTCCTCTTTTTTCAATTTGCCACTCCTAGAAACATTGGAGCTTGAATACGCTAGCCGGATGAGAATTCAGTTTCGGTCCCTGAGCGACGAACGCCATAGGAAGCCAAGCGGCAGAACAAGCACACGAGTGTGCGGGTAATGATTATATGCAAGACGCTACCAGCACAACCAATTGCACATTAGCAGTCCACACTACTCAAGACGAGAAAAAGTAGTACACCGGCACGGGAACATGGGCAGAAGTAAGAGAGACAGCCCTTCCCAACGAGAAGCCCCCGAATATACTGCTCCCACAGTGAATCGAATTACAGATTAATCAAAAGGCCCTGATGAGAGTTTGGGAACCCTGGTGGCCCCAACTCGAAAACGCGTCGGCTTACCAATGGGAACACACTAGTATACTAAATATACACTAGGATTTTGTGAATAATTCTTTAATGTTCCCCGGCATTTGACGGTGCCTGTTGATAAATCACAAAGTAGAAAATTAATTATTATTATTATTATTATTATTATTATTATTATTATTATTATTATTATTATTATTATTATTATTATTATTATTATAAACCATTTTATAGCGCGCTCTGCTACTGGGGAGTATCCTGGCGCGGGAGCGAGAAAGGCAAACAGCAAAACATTAAAAAAAGGCCTCTTAAGTTACACTTTAAACAGGTGTGTTTTCAGATGTTTTTTGAATGCAGCTACAGTGGGTGTGGAGCGCAGATGAAGAGGAAGAGCATTCCAGGCGCGAGCCACGACCACCGCGATCGACTGACCACCAAGTCTGGCACGTTTGAAACGGGGAAGGGATAGTTGAAACAGAGTAGAGGATCTCAGGGTGCATGTAGGGACATAGCTAATAAATCTTTTTCTCAAATACTGGGGGCCTTGATTATGGATAGCACGAAACGCCAGAACTAGTGCCTTGAACAGGATGTGCTGTGCAACCGGCAGCCAGTGGAGTGTGCGCATCTCAGCGCGAACGCTCTTCCATCTAGGAATGTTAAATAAAAGACGGACTGTCGCGTTCTGGATAATTTGCAGGCGTTTTACCAGGTAAGAGGGGATTCCACTGAACAATGCATTTGCGTAGTCCAACCTGGCCAGTATGAGCGCTCGCGCAACAGACTCCTTTGCCTCCCTTGGGAGCAGAGGAAAGAATTTGTGGAGCATTTTTAAGGTCGCAAAACAGGTGCCAGAGAGTTTTTTAATGTGGTACTCGAATCTTAAATCCTCTCCGAACCAGATGCCCAGATTCTTGGCAGGTCTCCCCATCTCTTTCGGGCCTGGTATGTCAGGAGGCCATACAGTGCTCATGAACGAGGGGGGAAAGGAGCCATAAAAGAGAACCTCAGATTTGTCCTCATTGCACTTCAACTGAGCCTTCGCCAGCCAGCGAAATACAGAGGACAAACACAGATGAACTATAGATGTATCAAGGTTATCATCTGGCCAGGTGAACAACAATTGGGTGTCATCTGCATACCCTATGATCTTAGCCCCGAACTGTTCTGCTAGATAAAGCAGAGGAGTAATGTAAACGTTGAACAGTAAGGGGCTAAGGGTGGAGCCCTGCGGGACACCTGTAAGCAGAGGTTTAGGCTCAGAGGCATGGGGAGGCAGCCAGACCTGCTGGGTCCTGTCAGAAAGGAAGGAGGACAGCCAGTCTGACACAACCCCTCCAATGCCTATCTCAGCCAGCCGGCCAAGAAGAAGCTCATGGGGGACGGTATCGAACGCGGCAGAGAGGTCCAAAAGGATTAGGACCGCTCTGCCACCTCCGTCTAAACAGTCCCGAATAGCCTCGCTCATCTCCAATAGGGCTGTCTCGGTGCTGTAAGCAGCCCTGAAGCCCGATTGGGCCGGGTGGAGGGCGTTGGAGGTTTCAACAAAGCTCTCTATTTGTCGAAATACCACCTTCTCACAGATCTTTGTGAGTGCCGGTAGGAGGGAAATTGGTCGATAATTCCCAGGGGCCGTCCAGTCCAGTCCTGGTTTCTTCAGGAGTGGCAGGAGCTTAGCCTGTTTCCAAACAGTAGGAACCACGCCCATAGCCAGAGAGAGGTTCACAATCTGCGTGATCTCAGTACAGACTAATTCCGCCACCTCCGAGAGCACCCGGGCTGGACACGGATCGGCGGGAGAGCCAGATTTCAAGGACTGGATTAAAGGGAGAGTAGTAACCTCCGCAATTTGTTCAAAGGTCGTGAACTGCTGTTCCGAGCTAGGGCATAAGGCAGGGCACGGGCCCGCTGTTAGGTAGTCGGTAGAAAGAGCTGCTGCGAGGTCAAGCTGAATCCTCTTTATTTTGTTAGTAAAAAAGGAGGACAGTTCCTCGCACCATTGCATCGAGGAAGGGTGGGACACAGCCTCGGCGACAGGAGCCACAAAGCTTTTCACAATGGCAAAGATCTCTCTGCTACTGTTGTCTGCTTTGGCGATACGCCCGGCATAGTAGTTCCCCTTAGCACCCTTGATGGCTGTATAGTAATTTTTTTGAGCTAACCGTAAAGTGGATTTGGCCTCGGGGCTATAATCACGTCTCCACGCTCGTTCAAGCTTTTTACACCCCAGTTTTAATTCCCTCAATTCTGGGGTAAACCAAGGTTGGGAGGGGAAGCGTCTGGATCTGGTAAGCGTGGTCTGCTTAGTGGAGGCGGTAGCCGCCTGCTGTAGCCACTCATTAAATTCATAGACCGCATCGACCAGAGGCAGTTTAGATTTTGGGCGAGTATTATCCAGAGCCTGTCTAAACGCGGGTAGATTGATCTTTTGGGAGTGGCAAGTAGATGGTGCGGGACAGAGCTCCACGATCTCCCATTTAAATCTGACCAAATCATGGTCAGACCAGGTTGTTTTTTCAACAGCCACAGACTGAATAGGGAAATTAGAACATACCAGGTCGAGCAGATGGCCCCCCGCATGCGTCGGGGCAGTCACCCATTGCTTGAGCTGAGCAAGCTCCAAAATTTCACCAAGCCTGTGGGCATCGGGGGAATCAGGGACATCCATATGAATGTTCAGGTCCCCGACCAATAGGAACCTAGGAAAACCTAGGGCCCGTGGGACCAAATATTCTTCTAGGGAGTCCAAAAAGCGAGTAGCCAGACCCGGAGGTCTGTAAATCAGAGAACCTCCTAGGGTAAAATGGGGAGAGGTTATAATGGAAAAGTGAAGAACCTCACCCCCTGCATCCGCATCCGCAATTGCATTTGAAATAGTTTTGTCAAGATGTTGTCAGGTTGTGTTTTGTTCACTTTATGAATATAATTTTTGTTTTGTATGAAATGTATATATATGTAGTCAGTGAGTTAGAAATGTCAGTGTATTTGTTCATTTCTGCATAAACACACGTATGAAATGTTTTTAAAAATAAAAAGTAAATGGTACAAATTGAGGTACCGGATCTACCTAAATTTAATAACGGTGTGATCTATATCTGAATAATCATGTGTTAATAAATAAGAAGGGTGCAGGCAGTTGTTTTGTTGCATTGATTCATGAATGGTCCAGCCTGCCCCTGTCCCGCCAGGACCTAACTCCTTTTGGTTCTAAACTCCTAGATGAGCAGCATACATCTTGCAACAGTAAATAAAAAAGATAAAAATGGCAAACGCACCATGACATATGTGTGCTTGTGTGTGGTGACAAGTGCATGCATACGTCATTACACTGGGGTCACTGGGTATCATGACACATACATGCACATGCGGGAAAGCGCATGGATGCATATACACCATCACAATTCTTTCTGTCAATGCCGTTCATCAATGAGCAATGACCAATTTTCTATTTTTTTGTTTATGCTGGACAGCCTAAGAAAAGTCAATAGGTCTGCCTTGGCAAAGCTAAAACACGAGGACCAGGAAATGCCAGTGTTTGAGTTGTTTAAAGCAGCTCTTCCGGGAGTAAGGGAAACATGGGGCCTTATTTATGAGGCCGTCACACTTTTTGTGACAAATCAGCAGCGTAAACAATGTGCCTTGTTGCACCATATTTACAAAGTGACACATCTAGGTAGATGCGTCACTTTGTAAACCCCTGCGCCACATTATACCTGTGCCAGGTATAATGTATGCAGGGGGGCGTCCTGACGCAAGAGTCATAGAAGTGATGAAGTGAAATGTATAAGATTTCACTGCGCCACTTCTAGGACGCAAATACGTCAATATCTTACGCCTGCCTCACAGCAGGCGTAAGACTGACGCATGCCCTTTCACATGGAGCCTGCCCATGTGGAAGGACACATTGCTGGAGTTAAGTCACTTTTGTGACACACTCCAGCAATGCGTCAGTTTTGCGCCATACAGATACGTCAGAAATACTGACATATCTGTAACTCCTTGCGACATGATGCGTCATACAGTAAATATGACACATCCATCATGTCGCAAGGAGGGCACACTGAGAAGTGACGCATCGCTGCTTTCACGCAGGGATGTGTCACTTCTCATAAAAAAGGCCCATGGTATTTACCATTGACCAACCCATCTTACCAAGGAGTCAGGCTGCTTACCATCTCCCTGCTGCAGTGCAACCATGGACTCTCATTTCCCAGGCCATAGCCCCCTCCATGTTATGCCTTTCTGCCCCTGTGCTCCGCATAAATTCCAAAATGCATTTGACTGCGAATCTATCGGTGGAGTACGAGCCCATGAGGAGTTAATCACAGTCACAGGAGGACATCAGGATGCTCTAACAGGGAGAGGAAGGGCCAAGGTTGGCAATCATTTTAATGTTGATTTCTGGAGCATCCTAATACTTGTTTCTGAACCATTTCCTGGCCACATCATCTGCATAAGCCATCTTCTTCTTTACAGAGTTATGTGGGTCTGCAATTAAGTCCTATCTACTATGGGTCCCTGGCTGAAAAAGTGACCTATGAATTATTGCCTGTAGAAATTCAAGTTATTACTGTCATATTAATGGTCTGGTCCAATTTTGGCCATGAGCTAAGAGCATATCCGTGGGGGGAGAGTTCGAGGTGGGAGCTGGTGGGGGCTGGAAGAGGTAATGGAGTGGAGGTCTTGGGAGGAGGTTGGGGTGAGAACAAGGATGGCTATCGAGTGATAACATTGATTTTACTCTGTGGGTGCTAGCCAAAGAAGTGTGGGACGTTAGGGATTGTGGGACCCCCGTATTTGAGCAATTCTCAGGTTGCTAAAGCTGAAAATCACTCATCACACTTTGTACATGGGCCACTTAAGCAGAGATGTGCAGAGTCCAAGCAAGCTGGCTCATGCTGTTTCCAGTGTGTTGCATGCCTGCTCTTCAGCCTCCCCACCAGATGTGTATTTGCTCATGGCTTTGCTGGTTCTTTGGGGCTATACAGCTGCCAACCACACTCCATTGATGACTGTGCAGCAGCTTACACACTAGCAGCCCTGGGGTGGTGGAAAATAATCTACCATCTGCCTAACAAACTCAGGCACTCACCTGTGCAGTGTCCTTCAACCAGCCTTTCTGGTTTGTATATTTCAATTTTTATTTTTGGAGAAAAAAACGAAAACATAAAACTGCCTATTGTGCAGAGCAGGACGTGGGACTGCAAATTTAGGCTTGACTTCTGATGATAGCTTTTTGGGTTGAGAATGGCCATGGCAGTCTGTACACAGACCACTGAATGGATGCCATGGGTACAATGAATGCAATGCACAAGTGGCCTGCTCTTCCTGAGTAGCCTCTCTAGGGAACACTTCCTGGTTAGTCAGTCTAAAGATCTCATTAGGACTGAAATAAACTAATGTATTGACAGCGTTTTTCACAAAATGCTTGTTGCAGACAATGCAACACCAGTCAGTTACCCGAGCCACAGCCTGTCTGGATGTTTCTTTTCCTCTGATGCCCTTAAAATAATTGTTTTGGCTATGATTCTTTCACGGTTGGACTACGGGAACTGCTTGTACGTGGGCATTCTTGCCTACGAGCTGCGGCGCCTTCAGACCATCCAGAATCAGGCCGCCCGCCTTATCCATCGGCTTCCTAAGTCCCACCATATCACCCCCCTTCTCAAGTCCCTCCATTGGCTTCCCATCTTGCAGAGAACCCTCTTCAAGATGGGATGTCTAGTCTTTATGGCCCGTGCCCGCACTGCTCCTATCTTCATTAATTCCATGATCACCCATTACCACCCCGGTCGCAATCTCCGCTCCTCCGGCCAGGCACTCCTCAGTGTCCCCCGCTTCCGCAAGTCCAGAGCTGGTGGTACCAGATTCTCTACTCTTGCCCCCCGCTTCTGGAATAGTCTTCCACTTACCATCAGGTCCATCACTGTTTACCTGCACTTCCGTAAGGCGCTCAAAACCCATCTGTTTGCCCAAGCCTTCCCAACCCAGTAATTCCCTGGTGCCCCTTCCATCCGTCACTGTCAATCTTCCAGTGCCAGGAAGCCGCTTGGTCACAGTGCGCTTTACAAATACTTTCAACTTCAACTTCAACCAAGATCAGGGGGACAGGTCTTTCCCAAGGTGATTCCAAGGGCAGTTTAGGCTTTTACCACCCTGCAGATCCCACACGTTTGCCCTGCTGGAACAGTCGAAGAGTTTTAGGGTCGGCAACCTATCACACCAATAGTTGTACAAAGGTCTGGAGGCCAAGCCCTGAGCCCTGAAGAATTCCACAAAGCATTAGGTGCCACACAAGACAACACTTTACAGAAATGGGTGTCCTCTGCAGGGTCGATGCAGTTACTGAAAAATATTGTCCACACTCAGCCATTGGAGAAGTGTCTAACAGAGATGTTTTAAGCAGGGATCCCCAACCTTTTCTGTACTGAAGCTAATATTATTAGTGTTGTATAATATACATTTATTTTATATGTATATTAATTCAACCAAGCAAAAGCTTTCTTATTTCATAAGATGGGCTGCACACAGGTGAGATACTCTGAGGTAGCTGCTGAGCCTCAGTAGCTCATGAGCTACTGGTTGGAGACCCCTGTTTTAAGGCGTTGGCAAAGTGGGCTCTGGCCCAGGGCCCCCGCCTTTCGGGGTTAGTGGGAGGGGCTGATAGAGCCAGCTTTGTTCTGCAGAGTCTTGTCCTGATGACCTTGATTCATTTTTAAACAGATTGTTTTAAAAACACTTTTCCTTAAATTTATTTTTAATGTGGGTGATGTGTGAAAGTCTACAGACTACAGTCATTTTGCAGAGAAATGTTGTGTTTATGTTTCATGTTAAATCCATAAAAAAAATGTCTTTTAGAACAGAACAGGACCTCTCATATGAGAAATGGCAGGAGGGGTCACAGGGGTTATTTGCAGCAATATTAGTGAGCTGCTGCTGTGTTACAATATTGCCACTATCACTTAATATTAGATATCAGCACATTTAGAATGTAAACAAGTGTGCCTGTGCACTATCAGTGACTTGGCCAAAGTGGGCATGACAGAGCTGAAACTGGACCATGAATTCAAAGGTGTTCCGAACAGTGCCCCCCAAAATACGTTTGGCCCAGGGCCTCCAAAATACTTAAGATGTCCTGGTGTCTAAGTCTCTACCGAGCTTTCTGTGTGTCCTGGCATTTGACATTGTGCATTTGAACATCCTTCTTCGATGACCCTAGGCAGAGATCTGTTGACCCATATCAGCATAAGGCATGGCGTGCTTGTGTGTCATGCTTTTATATATGTTTCTGGACCTCAGTTATTTCTAATATATCAATATAAAAAATTATTTTCTGTAAAATAGTTAATTCAATAATTTATTTTGTGCACATCTGGTGCATTATATGAGATAGGATATAACCGACATTTCATATGAAAACTAAAAACAATAAGAAAGCATAAAGAATAAAATAAATGGCTCATTTTTTATATTTCTAGCATTCTAGACATTTGTGGCAATATTGAAGTGAGAATTAAGCGTTATCTCAATAATAGTTTTTCAAGAGAAGCACTCTACCACATTATGAAGATACCTGAGGTCTTACAGAGACGCCCTCCATCTATTCTTTGCTGGCCTTGTATTTTCTTTGGGGTTCATGACCTTTTGGTGAAGCCTCTCCCACTCGCAGCAGAAGATTCTCATTTTCCGCTGTATTTTTCCACATACTTTTCTAACCCTCTCCGGGCTGACCTCTGAAGCCCAGCTGTTGTCTGTCATCTGCAGCTTCCGCGCATGCTGTTTAAAACGCTGGGTGGGCTCGAAAACTGTCACAACGCGAGCATCAGGCTTCGGCTTTTTGGCAACATTCGTGGCGCTTGAAAGAAGCGCCTTTTCAGTGATAAAGCTTTTATTGAGAAATGTGGCAGGCGGTGGGGCTGAGCCGCCAAGAACCGGGAGCTGACGAGACGCAGCAGCGAAAGTATTAAAAATGTGGAAAAAATAAAAAGGGAGGGGCGCGTCGAAGAATTAGGGACAGTGGATGAATAGAAAAGTACTTGGGAAAAAAGGAATCTCAGCATACTTTATATGGTATATGCAGAATGAATGAGCCTAGTTCTCTAGGGGCAGATTTACGAGTTCAGGTGCATCTCTGCAAATCAGTGAGGATGCGCCACCACAAGTGCGTCGTATTTACAATGTGGCGCACTGTGGCTCGAGGAGAGGGCGATGCGTGTCGCATCCTGTGGCGTAAGGGCGGCGCATTGCTGGAGTCGTGTCGCAAGCGCGACGCGGCTCCAGCAATGCTCAGGGGCGCCCTATACCTAACATGCTGCGTCACTCCTTACGTCTGCTTCAAGCAGGCACAGGGTATTGACGCAGCATAGACGTAAAAGTGACTCAGTAAAATCTTGTAGATTTCATTGCGTCACTTTTACGAGGCGTTCCAGCGCCGGAACGCCCACATGAAACCTAACACAGGTTTCATGTGGCGCAGGGCTTTACAACGTGACGCATCTCCCTAGATGCATCACGTTGTAAATACGGCGCTACATGGCGCATGGTTTATGCCGCCGCTGCGTCACAGAAGTGACGCAACGGTGGCGTAAATGTGGTGCATGGGGCTTGTAAATCTGCCCCTAGGTTTATAGTAATAAACTCACAATGTGTCTACCTAATTGTTTACCACGCAAAAGACATGGGTGTGGTGTATTGACTAACCTTTGATAGGATGAACCAGTTTCTGATCCCAGCTTCAGTACTTGACTACAAATATGAGTGATTCTAGACAAATCACTGTATTTCCCAGTGCCTGAATTTCTGAATTTGTAAAAATGTGTCTTATAAAAATAAGTTTCAGTGTACGGTCTGGTGCAGTTCATGTCATATATCTTCAGGCTCAAACATTCCCTGCACCATCAGATTCTGATAACTGTATTACGGTATAATCTTGGCACAAGCACCTTCAAGATCCCCCAAAATATTGTCTACAGTTTCCCTTTCTGCATTAGTGAGGCGCCTGTCAATGGTTGTGGGAAAAGGTTGAGAACAAGTCCTAACCTTTTGACAGTTAAGTAGGGCACAACCTGATATCCTAAACTGCCCATCTGGGGTCTTAGTCATTCATTGGTGATTAGCTGGAATCAGGAGGTCAAGATGCAAGCCACTGGTCGCGGACCAGGCCTAGTGCCATCCTGTGCAACCCTTACAGCCTCAAGAGACTGTTGTGATTCGCAATGTACCCCTATATAGGCCTGGGTAGTCACCTAACCTTTCATCTACATTTACCCTCCCACTGTTCTACATAACGTGTTTGTGCTGACCTTTTACCTAGTTGTAATGTAATGTAATGGTATATTTGTTTAGAGCGACTATCACTCCGACGAGCATCTTGGCGCTGAGATGGAAACCAAGATGGAAAGAAGAGTTGGTTTACTGCTAACGGTAGGGAGGGGCAATCAGATCAGCGTTTTGCAGAGAGTGTCCGGTGCACTGAAGATCAAGGTTTTTAGTGCCTTCCTAAACAGGCACTCTGATTTAGTTAGGTGCTGCATAAATATTTCCGAAAACTACCCTCATTTATTATGCATGAGGGTTCTCAGAATCACCTCAGGATTGCCATCTTCTGCATAATAACTATGTATAAGGGTCATCCCAATCGTCATCCTTGGCTGACAGGCACAGCAAGGTAGAACCCCTGGGCGTACCTTTTGGGTATATAAGCACCATATCTTTGATGGGGCAGGCAGAGAAGAAAGACTTCCATGCTGAAACGCTGAAACGAGATGCTGAGGTTCCTGCATGCAGACACTCGAGCACGCAGTGGTCTGACATCCCTCGCGGAGTGTCCATTTCGGATGGGGTCCTTTGTTCTCTCACATCAGGTAATGGGGTTGGCTTCATCCTAGGGGAATTCTTGGCTCTACATCTACATAAATGCTAGGTACATTTAGGTACATCTATTTAGGGTTAGCATCCTAGGAGTTCGCATTATTACTGTCATGTATCTATATTCCTGCATATATTCATTGGCTTAGCACTATGGTAGAATTCTATCATCTATTTACCCTTTTGGTGCTTATAACAGTATACATCTGTTTCAGTCTTAAGGTTGGTGCAGCACATGTATTTTACACTAGAAACATGCTGGTTCAATAAATGCTTATTGAAAACGTCCCCACCGTTTATTGTGTGTAGCTCTATGAGACAAAGTGAGCACGAGAGACTGAGCGAAAAGTACTGCACTACTTCCACGATCCCTAAGGGGACAGGGTTGTTATGTTCGATAGTTGCCATAAACGATTGCCCCTTGGTAAGATGGGTTCCTAGTGGCACTGTGAGCTAGCTGGTATAGAGGCGAACTTATCCAGTGGGGGTGTCTGGAATCTGTCTGGACACCACTCCCACAGTTTATGTTGTCTAAACACCCAGATCCAATATAGATTTATAGGAACTTAACGACAAGCCCACACCATCCTCTTTGAAGAGAACCCTTCACTGCAAGGGTTCTCCCTAAATGGAGGTCTTCTCTGTCTCTTACTGCCCATGCCCCTGCCTGGCAGGACTCTCCCCTCTACCTCAGCACCACCCACAAGTACTTTGCTCCTCCCTGTGGTCTTCTTCTGCCTATAGAACTTTCAAAACTTTACATATGCACTCACACCCAACACTCTCCTGAGAGACACCCACACTCACAAACACACGCGTCAAATTGCAGCATTCTTTGTCAAACATGGTGAATTTCACCTTACACTTAGCAGCTTATCTTAGTCTTACTTTTCACCAGAGCTGTGTTTCATCCTCGGCCTCCGAACTGTGTATCTCCCAGGGCTTTGCAATAGCAAAACAATCCACCTGCTGCCATCAAATTCTGCATGTATCCAACCACTTCACATATGCAATAGGGAAGACAGCCCTACTGTCTTTGTGGTTGCATTTATGTCAGTAGTGAAGGAGCGGTCGCTGTCAGAGAATTGACGTGAATTCGGCAATGATTGAAAGGTATTTTCATGAAGTTTGACCATGACAAAAGGAAGAGGTGGAGTGCTCATACTGACTATAAGCAGGTCCTATCTATCTGGCTTTTGTCATTGAGACATTTCCTCTGCCTCCCATCCTGAACATTCTTCAAGCAGTGAGCCACTTGGTCTCAGAGCACAGATACAGCTTGCAACATGAGGCAGATCTGGGTGTTTTCTGACTACATATGGCGATTGATGCAGTACAGCTTCTGAGGAGGTTCAGCAACCGTCCATCCTATGTGAAGGCAAGAAATACAAACAATACAATTATGTATGTTGCCAAACACTGATTGCAGCAGCTAACAATGTAACTGTGCTCGTAAAAGGATCATTCAACTCCTAATGATGTCAGGCTCATTCATTGTAAGAGATAACCTTCTTAGAAAAATGGTGGTGAGACCACATCCTCTTTACAAGCATGAATGATAGAGCCAATACTAAGCATCAACACCACAACTCTAGTGAGTATCCACTCCCCTAGTAGGATGTGTTCCTTAATGTAGTCATAAGTCTTGAGTAATGTTTGTGTTAAATTTACAAAGTAGTCATTGGTAGCTTCATGAAGATATTTTACTAGTTCACCAATTTGTCCAACTAGGGGCCATATGTAGGTGGCCAAATACCGGTCGGTAACACCGAAAAAGGCTCTTTTTCGGCGTTACCGACCGGTATTTAGCCATGTGAGATGTACGTAATACCGAATGGAATTGGTAATAACGAATCGGTAAAAATTTCCCGATTCCTTATTTACCGATTGGAAAATACCGAAACAATGAATACCGAATCGGAATTAACGAATCGGTAAAACCCCCAGAAATGCGATGTAGCAAACCTCGGTATTACCGAATATGACCAGATTCGGTAATAACGATTCGGTATTTACCACGTTTCAAGAGCAGGTGGTGATCGGGTGCAGTGCATAAAAACAGGCCCAAAATGCATCTGTGTGAACACAATGGCGGCCCTCTACCTCATAGCAAGGCGGCTACGCTTGAGAGCAGCAGGAGTGAGGATCTGGAGACGTGAAGAGCGGGTGTACAGACTACGCATCACATTGTTCCAATTGACAGAACCTGAAATCCATGAAAGATACAGACGGCACCCAGATACCATCCGGGACCCAATACCGGACCTAAAACCCTATCTGGAGCATCAGACACCAAGGGCCCACGCAATCCCCACCCATGTCCAGGTACTCTGCTGCCTGCACCTCCTTGCATCAGGAAGTTTCCAGGGTGTGATAGCTGCAGTGGGTGGAGTGTCACAGAGCTGTCTATCCCGTTTCTTCAACACCTTCCTGGATGCCATGATGGACAGAATGGAACATTACAGTTCCTTCCCCAGTACACAGGCGGAGCTGCAGAGGACCAAGCTGGAGTTCTACCAACTTGCGCAGTTCCCACACGTAATTGGCTGCATCGATGGGACCCATATACCCATCTGCCCACCTGCAGCAAGTGAATACATATACAGAAACCGCAAATCCACCCACTCCATCAATGTGCAGGTGATATGTAATGCCAAGTACATTATAACTGACATCGTGGCCAAATTCCCCGGGAGTAGCCACGACTCGTACATCTTCCGGAACAGTGGCATCCATACACGTCTGCTTGCTGGTGAATTTGGAGACGGATACATACTAGGTAAGTCAATGTGACACACCCTGATGTACACCCTGGCTCAAGCTGTTGGTCATACAAATTAATGCCACTTACTTCTGTACATAGGTGACAGCGCATATGCACTCCGGCCTTATCTACTCACACCATATCTCAACCCAACCAACCCAAGGTAGAGGAGATACAATGTGGCACATAGGAGCACACGCAACGAGGTGGAGCGCACATTTGGATTGCTCAAAAGCAGATTCCGTTGCCTCCACAAAACTGGAGGTGCACGTCTGTACAGCCCCATCAAATGTTGCAAGATAATTGCTACATGTGCAATGCTACACAATCTGGCCACGAAAAAAGGAACAGCAGTGGAACTAACCGACTCAGAG
Source organism: Lissotriton helveticus (assembly GCF_964261635.1). NCBI lineage: Eukaryota > Metazoa > Chordata > Amphibia > Caudata > Salamandridae > Lissotriton > Lissotriton helveticus. Next base: position 83,399,461 of record NC_136059.1, on the reverse strand, counting down.
GACGAGGACGAGGACAACCCTCAGCCAGAGCACTGCGCAGCTGGTGTTGCAATTGAACATGATGGGAGTCAGAGATGGGCAGAGATTACGTCAAACTATTTCTGAGTGAGTAACGACACACAGCCAGTAGGAGTTACAGGTTAAGGTGTTTATTAGGCACACCTCCAGTATTGTGATCAATGTCCAATTGGACATGGGTTATATCACCCATCTCATGCATGGTAACAGCCATAGGTCTCTACTTCCTGCGTCCACGCGCTGCACGTGCACGTTCCCTATCGACACTGTCTGGTGTGTTGGACTGTTCCTGTGCAGCCACGTTGCGTTCAATACGCCTCCTGCACTCGGTGGGTGAGGGCGTAATGCTACCACGGCTGGTAGCATCCTCACTGTTCCCCCCCCTTCCATTGTGGCCGCCTTAGCATTTTGCAGGAGCTCCAAAGCTGAGGTCATAGACACCATCCCCCTGGCCACATCCCTGCTGCAATGGGCCATCTCCTCCTGCATGGCGATGGACCGGCGACACATCAGTGATGTTGCAGTGGCCAGCCGGTTCACCGACTTGGTATAGGCCTGGAGCCTCTTCTCTCCCTGCGCCTGCCAAGACGGTCCTGCTCAAGCTAGCTGCAGAGGTTGTCCACAGAGGTAGCTACTCTCTCCATTCCCGCACACAAGTTCTCCCCCATAGCACTGATGCCCTTCTCCATCCTGTGCATATGCTTGCTGATGTGTGCCAACTCCCTGTGCATTGACTTCATCTCCCTCCATTGCAGGCGCTGGACCTTCAGCATGTTGCCTTCCAGTCCAGCAAACACACTGTCACCCTGCTCGAATGCCTCTGTACTGTCTGGCCTTGCCCTGCGGTGTCTTGATGAGATGTGGGCACCCTCGGATGGAGAACCAGCACTCTCCCTGTTGTATCTATCTTCTATTGGACTTTTTTCGCCCACTGTGCCCTCCTCCTCCGACTCCTCCATCTGCTGGAGGGTGGCGACAGCATGCCTCCTGCCTGACTGTGGTGGTGGGGGTGTTGGTGATCGTCGCAGTGGGGACTGTGTGAGAGGGGATTGCGGCCTTCCCTGGCGCTGTGGTGATGGTTGTGGTGGAGGAATAGATGGCTGTGATGGCGCAGAGCTTGTGGTCCCTGCAGGCATGCTGACATCTTCATTTTGCCTTCCCTCTGGCCTGGCTGACTTAGCTCTGCTGCACTCTGCTGCACTGCGAGATGACTCGCCTGTAATGACACAAATGTAGATATACTCACTGCTCTGTCTGCAATGGAATTACATTAAACAACATGCCTACAGAGCACAGTGGTTGTCCTGACATAGCCAATTAATTTACCATGCTATTGTGTTTGCTAGCCTGACTGTCCTATACATGAGTTCCTTCTGACTACATCACCCATAATGCATTGCAGGTAACCAGTAAGACGTGGAGTGGGAGCCCCTTTGCCACTATGGGGATTTGGGTTGGGGAGGGGGTAGCACAGCATGCTGGGCATGCTTCTTACCTTGTTTTCTTGCTGCTCTGGCGGAGCTGTCTGCGTCTCCCATGCCACTCACACTCTCCTGCTGGATGGTGGACTCCACCATCAGTTCCAGTGGTGTTGGTGCTGGGACTCGGTTTTTACCTCCACCTGTTTTGTCAGCCTGCCTCTGTCTCTCTACCATCCTCACTTTTGCTGTCTTCCTGAGGTCGTACCACCTCTTCCTGATGTCCTCTATGGTGCGCTGAGTCACACCTACGGCATTGATTTTGTCCCGAATGCCACTCCAGATTTGCCTCTTCTGTGACTCGGGCACTTGGTGGGACTGGGCTCCAAAAAGCTTGTGGTGCTCTTGGCTGACATCCTGGATCAATACCTCCAGCTCCTTGTCACTGAACTTCAGTTTTCTTTTCCTGTCACCTCCCTCCTTCTCCCTGTCCTGGCTTGCCATTTCAATGCTTGTTATGTTGTTTTTCAGTCTTGCTTGTAGCTGTGTGGCTGTGTTGCTGCTGGCTCCTCAGCTCACCTGTCTGCCTGCCTGCCTCACAGTGTGCTCCAGGTCCTGTGCACCTGGCTGGGTGTGGCCACTTCCTGTTTGGGAGGTAATTGGGTGATACAGGATTGGCTGATTCAACAAATTACGATTTTTTGAATTACCGATTCGGTATTTACCGAATCGGTAATGGATTCTGTAACACCAAATCGGTATTTGACTTCAGTTTTTTTTTTTTTTTACCGATTCTTTACCGATTCGTTCACATTCGGTATTTAATACCGGATTTTAACGAATCGGTAAACTTTAACGAATATTTATCTACATCACGTTTACCGAATTCTTAATACCGATTCGGTAAAATTCGGTATTAAGGAATCGGTATTCTTGATTTACCTACATATGGCCCTAGATGACAAGAGAAAAGAATTTTTAAGAAATGGAGGGTAAGAAGGCCATCACAGTGAAGTTTTTCAGGAGAAAAAAACATACTGTATAATTTTGGGAAACAATTGTTGGTGTAAACATGCTTCTGTGGGGAATGTCCTGCAAAAAATATTTTTTGCAGGACATTTTACTTGCATGTTTTAGAACGGTCAAGGGTGTGTCTTATGCGAGTTGATGGAGGGGAGTAATCACACCCTATTTATTGATTATCGGATTCTTAATTTGAGATTTAAGTATTGCTCCAACCAATCCACCCCCATCCTAACACCATGGTTCAGGGGAAAATATGGTCACACCAAACCACCCCACCACCCACACACTATTGTGCAGAGGAACGTTAAAGACAGTATTAACACGGATTTGGATTGAAGTTGTCCAATGAGGTGCTGTAGAGAAGTCTTTCGTATTTAAAACTATGCTTCTCGCCGCTTCTGCATTGAGAATAGAGGCTTTCACTTGTTTACTTTTTTGATACCATACATCACAGGCACACAAAGGTGATATATATTCGCTGTTATTAGCTAGAGAGAAAAGGAAATATTAATGGTGCTTTAAAAGCTGGAAAACATTGGCATACATCATTCTCCCAACAATGTATTTATCTGCTCCAGAGGTGGAAGAATGAGATGTTGTTAACATAACAGACATTTTTACATTTTCTTGTTTCCCATAACTTTTATAAATGGCAAGCAGCACTTTATCTTACAAACCCTCACTCTTCCAGTCCTGGATGATAGAAACTTCAGGATTTTGCAACTTCAGCGCTGATGAGGTCTTTAAAGCATATCTATCTATCCGTAACATCAACATATTACTTAGATTATTCCAATAATACATGTAATTCAGTTCAAACAGTCTTCCTCAGTATTACTCCTGCTTTCAGTAACTACTTTCCTATTCAGCTTCCCTTTTTGCTTCCTATACAAAAATGGTTATGTAGTTTCTTTTATATTTTTATAATATTTTTATTTCAAACAAACTGAGGGTCTTTAATGTGTTCTTGGCTTGATGTAATTTTAACATACATTATGTTAAGAGACACTTCAAAACATACTGCACAATATGTGGAGGCAGCATTTTATCATGCACTATACTAGGAAACTTCAACACCTATTGCATAATACATTCAATCACGATAAAGCAATGTACATGAATTAACTGCAATTTAAATATATACCTACTAGTGCCTCAAACCAGACTTTTATCTTTTAACTGATTTAGGGGTCCTATTTTCTGAGTACATTTAGTACTGTTGTATGTTTTCAGGATTCTGGCATGGTTGAATGTAGTACAGTTTGACCATTGTGATTTATTAGCCAAGAGAAAGTCTTCTTTATACTGTGCTTAGCACATCTAAAACAACCACACAGAATAAAATTAAAACAGCAAAAATGCATATTGCGAACAGCGAAAGGAAAGGATGTGACATAACAGCGAGAGTTGCTGAATTTGGAGCTGGGGAACCAGGTCCATGTCTTGCCATTAGCTCAAAATTGTGTTATTCTGGGAAAACATTCAATCTCCCCATGCCTAACAAAAGAAATGAATGCGTCCTTGTGTAATGTAACTTGTGCACATGTAATGTGCTCCAATACCTTTGAGTCAGGTTTGCGCTTATAAAACTATTAAAAAAAAAAGCAAGAATAAAATACCATGGTTAAAATGTCATCTAAAAAATGTAACATCCACAACCTACTTCTATATGCTTCCCTAGGAGAGCATGGAGCAGTACAACATTCATATAGATTTTCTTAGGATGAATCAGTGCACTGCATACCTGTTTACAGCCAAGTGCTGTAATTATCAGAAGTCAGGGAAATCTGCTCCCGACTCGGTCTCAATATCAGCTTTCAGTATAAAGTGCGATATCGCAACATTTCTGGAAGACAAGATCTTCTCCGGCAGTATCTTGCGCAATAATATGGGGCTGATAGCTAGATTCATGAAGCCAAATTGCGATCGCAATAGCTGCGAATTAGCAATTGCGATCGCAATTTGAAGGAAAGGAATTCATGATACTGAAATCTCAAAAAAAGCGAATTCGCAAAATAAAAATTGCGAGTTCGCAAATAAAATCGCAGAATCCTGGAAGAAGGCTATTAGCGATTCTGAAATTGCGAGAAACCATGTAATCTGTGAATTCATTTGCGAAATTGCAAAACATTCGCAATCGCTATTCATGAAAAATCGCAAAATGGGAAAAACCCGAAAAATCGCTATTTGCAACACGCAAATTAAGAAGAACACAAATCAGGTGGTAACCAGTAAGGAATTTTTTTTTTCTTCAAAAAAACGTTAACAAACTACCAACAGGTGCAGGCCTGACCAAACACATTTAAGGACATGCAGCTGGAGCCTGAGGACTCTCAAAATGCCAGGACTCTACATGGTGGTGAGGCAGCGAAGGCTACAGCGAGCAGCACGGCAAATACGTAGGATCCAGGAGCGGATATTCCGCCAGCGGGTCACCCTTCTGGGCCAAACCAGGGAGCAAATTTACGCAAAGTACCGCCTGACTGGGGCAATGATCATCAAGCTGATCCGGGACCTAGACCCCCTGATGCAGCACCCAACAAGGAGGACCTATGCCGTGCCCACACATGTACAGGTATTGTGCTGCCTGCACCTCCTGGCCTCCGGAAGCTTCCAGGGGATGGTCGCTGTTGCAGGGGGGATATCCCAGCCCACCATGTCCCGCTGCCTAAGGAGTTTCCTGGAGGGTATGCTGACCCGGCTACACCACTACATCTCATTCTCCACCAGCCAACAGGACCTGAATGAGACTAAGCTTCAATTTTACAACGTTGCACAGTTTCCACATGTCATAGGATGCATTGACTGTACCCACATCCACATCTGCCCACCTGCTGAAACGGAGTACATGTACCGCAACCGAAAAAACTACCACTTCCTCAATATCCAGATGGTGTGCAATGCAAAAACATTCATCACGGACATAGTGGCACAGTACCCGGGGAGCACACATGACTCCTTCATATTCAGGCACAGCGGCATCCACACACGACTGGCCAGGGGAGACTTTGGGGAAGGACACCTACTAGGTAAGTACACATGCCCCAAAATAGTACACTGTGATCATGTAGTTGTGCAGAACAGGCACTCACCCTCTGCTCCTTCCATTCAGGTAACAGCGGCTACGGTCTCCGTGAGTACCTCCTCACCCCATACCTCAACCCTGCAACACCACAGCAACGGCGTTACAATGCTGCACATATACGCACAAGAAATTGTATTGAGAGGACATTTGGCCTGTTGAAGAGCAGGTTCCGCATACTTCACAAGACTGGTGGGGCCATGAAATACGAGCCTGAGGTCTGCTGCCGCATCGTGGCCGTGTGTGCTATCCTCCACAACATAGCTATCAAGCGCAGGATACCAGTAGAGATCTCTGGCAGTGAGTCGGAAGGGGATTACCGACCACCTGCACATGTGCGTCATGCACGCGGGGAGAATCCTGCAGAAGGACACAGGCACCGTAACCAAATCTGCTTGAACTGTTTCTAGTGTACCCACTCCCCACACCCAAGACTTCACTCATGCATGACAATAGTAATAATGACATTAGGCAGATTAAGTTTAACAGAGTATTTCTTATTGTTGTTTGCACAATAAATTGGGAATACCCCATACTGTAACATGATTGCCATATTGCGTCATATGTCCCATGTTCTTTAGGAGGGCATGCTTGTAGCAGCAGTATGGCCCTTCATGATACCAAGCAAATGTTTAATGCTGCCTCCGGGCAGATGCTCCCAACCTTCTCTCCAGCTCCTCCTCCTGATTTTGCCGTGAGCCAGCAGAGGGCCTTGTGCTGCGGCTGGGTGCTACCACCAGTGGCACGGATTGGCTACTATGGCTGGAATTAGCCTCACTTGTGTCATCCCCCCCCCCCGGCTGGCCATGGCCAGTTGCCTGCATACCCTGAACTGCAGTTGTCACTTGCTCCAGAGCTCTCGCAACGTCCTGACAGCACTGGACCATTTGCATCTGCATGGCCAAGGAGCGTCGTGAGAGCTGGGAGGTCGCGTTGCCAATAATGTGATTGGATCGCGTGTATGCAGATAGGCGGGTCAGCAGCTGTCGGTGTCTGCACCAGTTGAGGTTCTGATGGCTGTTCAAGGCATGGGTGTTGGCCTCAACAGCAGCGGTCAGCAGACCATAATTCCTGGCGGTCTTGTTTATCTGGAGATGGATAGCAGCGAGATGACGGGCTTGTGTCTGGTGGACCTGGAGCATTCTGCACTCAATGGAGAGCCCAGGTGCCCGCACGTTCACCCCCCTGCCAGCGCATGATGTGGTATTGCGCGGCTCCCTCACCAGTCCGCTGGACTGGCTCCTCACAGCCACAGGGCGGCGGGTCTGTCTGCGTGCTGCTGCTGGTGTTGTCTGCCCCACTGGTGTTTGACTCACTCGCTGTGTTACTGCTGCGCCTGTTTGCGCAGAGGTGGCACTGTCCACAGGGGCAGGTGGTGTTATGACTGCTGGTGCGGCAGCTTGCCCTGATGGTCCTGGCAGTGGGGATGGATGTACGTCTCCCTCAGTGTCCTCTGTGATATCTTCAATCTGCAGGGCATCGCTGTCCGTACTGGGTAGTTCAGCGCCACCTGTGATGTAAAGTGGACGTTGATTAGTGACATGTCACTTACACATTGGAGCTTGCTACATGCATGTGGGCTGCCATTCCCTGACTTGCTGCAGGATTGACTCTCACTGTACAGGTCTGGCTGTATGGGGCTAGATTGTAATTCTGGTCAGACTACATGTCCCACAATGCAAAAGGGATTTTGTGGTGTGCTTTGGCAGCATGACTGGGGTTTGTAATGGGATGAACTGGGGTCTTGGCCATTGTTAAGGGACAGGGTTGCAGTCGCATGTCACTTACCTTGTGTATCTTTGGTGAGTCGGGAGGAGTCCAGCTGGATTACCCCCACGCATGCCTGCGGGTTCAGGGTGTCCTCTACTCGGTCCTCAAGTGGGGTGTTGGGTGGGACAGTGGGCTCCCCTCCTCCTGTCGCCAGACGCTCCCCCAGCCTCTCTGCTATCTTCTCCTTGGCCCGCCCTCTGAGGTCGTACCATCGTTTTTTCATTTCATCCACTGTGCGCTGGGTGACCCCCACAGAATTCACTTTTGCGCCGATGCGCACCCAAATCCGCCTTTTATAAGCCTCAGGTACCCTTCTGGAGTCCTCCCCAAAGAGCCGGTTGTGGTCCTTGCACACTGTCAGGACCTGAACGTTCACGGGTCGCTGATCGGCATCGGCAAAGACACAAACCGCCATGAACTACAGTTCCCGGCATGCCCGAGGAGAACGTACGCATGCTTGACGTAAGGCACGCAATTCCCGGAAGTAAAAGACGGCACCTGAGATGACGGCGGGGCCGATAATTCTGCAGAAGTCAGAGGCTGTGGTTAGTACATTACTGAACTGCCGGTAAGCGTTGTAACTGTGTACGATGTTTAGTCTTCTGTGAACCCCGTTTCGGATTGGGTTCAGGTCCTTTTGGATACGAGGTGGAGTTCGCCTCGTGCAAGTCACGTAACCTGGGGTTGCTCTCTCGGCAGAGAGAGAGAGAGAGAGCAGCGGTTCCCCGTTGGTGGAAACAGACTTTCTGCTGTTTCGTTACGGGGAGCATTAAGGCACCATCAGCACTCCTTGTAATCAGGAGACCAGTGCCGAATGTTTATTTCAGACTCATATGGTGACAGAGTGAGTAGATAAGGATCGATTGGGGCTCCAGCCATACTCATTCTTCTACTTGTTTCCTGACATTGGAGTGCGGTCTAGAGGGTTCTAGATCACAGAGCTTTTCAGGATTGTTTACCTTCAGCTGTAAAAGTTAAGAATCGATTAACCCAGGCCTGCTATATTACTTTCTTTATCTTCAATGATGTACATCTTTATGTTCTAGTACAGGAGAGACGAACTGGGGGAGACACAGAGGGATTTATCTAACTACAAGACGTGAACTCCTGTGTATATAGGTATGTTGTGGATACGCTGACAGGACTTGTTTTGTACTAAGGTTATGAGAGTTTCAACACCTGCCTTATGTTTTTCTATTGCAGTTGATGAACCTCGGGTCTCACCTCATTCCTCATCCCTGATTTACGTCCTCAGTATTTTTCTTTACAGGTAGGGACGAGGATAGTACAGGGTTCAGAAGTAGAAAGTTCTTGATGGTGTTATACTGAGTGTTTGCTGGAGTATATGTACTAGGTGTATGCTCTTATCATTTCAGATCTCCCTCCCTGCTGTCCCCTTCCTTTCCTTCCCTCGCCTGACTATCCTAGCAGTCTGTGTATTTCCTCAAGACTCTTGGGGACGTTGTGAGGGGGAAGCGATAGGTAATTCAGCACAATCCCGAAGAAGCAAGAAGGTGGAGCCTGACACACACTCCCTCTATCATTTGTTCTAACTCCTGTTCAGAAAACTTGATTTTCCTTTTCCTCCCTGTGGAAGTTTCACCAGCAGCTTGAAGGACTGGACTTTTAACAGTACCAGCGGTGCCAGGGAACAACACCTATAACCTTCATGGGATACCTGTTTCGGCGCACAAATTACAGAGACACGGGATACTTCCTTCGCCGTCAAAGATCAGCGTTTATTACTGCAGGGAGGCAAAAGTCACAAGAAGTACAACAGTGTGTAGGTTCTGAGAGTCTGCTTCAAATTGTATATGTAGGTCGCTCTCTTTTATACAGAATGTTGCCATTGCATAACATGTGGACAAAAGATTACAATCCGGTTCCCACAGTAGACTTCAAAAGGGTCGCTTTCATGTGTTCAGAATCCCGGAACATAATTACAATAGCCATGCCGGTTCCCAACTGTAAAAGTACATTTTCCCACCATTAAGCACACCCATTAGAGTTGTAAATGACAAAGAAGAAGAGACAAGAGCAGCTGCAAGGAAGTCAGACACGTGTAGAGAAAAGAGTGTGGGGTAATATCGGAAGCATGATCGCGAGATCAAAAAGAGTTGGATCCATTGCCTGCAAGGCTGTCACAATAGACCGGTACAACCAAATTACCCTCAAGCTGTGCCATCTGCCTTTGCTGTGTCATTCCTCCGGCCATAAAGACGCATGAAAGGAATATGCGTCTTCCGCAAGGCTTGGGAACTAGAGGGTCAAGGGGGCGAACAGTTACCTGCTCGCTGACTACGTGAGGGCAAGAAACAAAATGGATGCCGTATCTAAAATGGAACCCGAGGGTTCAGATGAAGAACACGTAATATTAGACGAACCCTGGCAGGTAGTGTAGCGAAAATTCGCACACTTGCCGAACTCGTCATTTGCGGTTCGTAGATACCAAACTTGTCTATATTCGGCAATGCCCAGAACATCGTAATAATTTTTACGGAACCTCAGACGGTCCTTTTGCCCTCATGTAGGCAAGCACTAGTCGGAATCATAATCGATTTCGATACTCATCAGATCATTCAGATGTTGTTGATACATTATTCTATCCTTCAATGCCTCTTTGGTGACAACAGGCTGTCTTATACACGTCGTAGCACAAAGGCCACATAAGGCAGGACCACATTGCACACAAAGACAACATGAGAACAGAAATGTCACAACAACCCCTATGATCATCAGAATCTTCCAACCCCAAGTCGATATCAGACCCCAAAACCATCCCAGAAGCGTCCAATTTCCTTCGTCCACGTGTATGGACTCCGAAATTTTGTGCAACTTAGAGATGGCTTGATAAACCGTTGGAGCGTTATCAGGTATGAATATGCAGCAGCTCGAATGGATGACTTTACAAACCCCACCTCTATCTGCTAGAACGATATCTAGAACCATACGGTTCTGCAACGTCATCAGTCTATCCGCCTGGAGTTCGGCTGTCAAATTACCAAGGGCATTTGCAGTTATGTTGGCAGTTGATTCTACTACGTGGAGAAGTGTGACTCAGTGGTTAGAGGCGGCAGACCCGGAAGCTAAGATCAGCCATGGACCAGGGTTCGATTCCCCGCCTCGGCGGGTCTCGGGCTCAAAAATTCCACGGACTCGACAATTCTCGCTCCGGTGCCTACTCGACTCACGGGGTCACACTCTGCGACTCTGGGCAATAGCTTGCTTAATCTCCACTACGGCCCCTCGCGGCGGGATGCCTGGCTTTCACCTTGTGAATACCCTGCCGGGGTATCTCTCACAGGGGAATACCAGGACGGGTTCCCTAAGCAAGCGCCTTGAGACCCCTGGGTGAAACGTGCGCTATATAAATCGAAATACATTTACATTTACATTTACACGAGTTAACTGTCTCAGGTTCCTGCTATTAACCATCGGTCCCCAGAACGGTAGGAAACCCTTAAAGAAGTCTCCAGCTTCTTGTCCGGAAGTATCTTCTTTGCTAATCACACCTCTTACAATTCTATTTCTGTGATAATCAGAGGCCACAGTGAAAGTGGGAGGCAAAAGATTCGCAATATAGCAGGTACCCGAGAAGTCATGAGGTAACCACGTATAGGCTCGATCATAACATACAAAGTAAGTACCCTTGGCAGGCAGGAAGACAGGGGAAGAGAGCGTCGGTAAGACATACGTCTCGGTACAAGCACTCTCCCCAAACTGAGCTCTCGGATTTCGACCAAGACCTTTCAAGCAGAAATTACCAAGGTGAGGTACAATCCATATCGGTGGCGAGCTTTTAAGCTGCCTCTCACCCACTGATAAGCTGTACTCAGCTTCACTTAGTTCCTTATATGCTCGCACTTCTTCCTCTGGGATGAGCGATGCGTCAAAAATATCTCTATCTAAGTCTGCAATAGCTCTCGCCAGAGTCTTGTGGTACGGGCCAGGACCAGAGTTTGCTGAGCGTGGTTCTCGATGGGGGTAGGAATCTAGTGCGCTACGGAACATAGTTTGTAATGCTCGAGCTGACCCTTGTGCACTATAAGGCAGAACTAAGTACGGAATACCCTTATCCATGGTATGTGGCATTAATCCACACACCCAACAATTGGTAGTGTTTACCACTAACTGATGCTGATGCAGGAGTTGAATAAAAGAGTTGTTTCTGAATTCCGCACGTCTGACTTGTTCGTGTTGAGGCAGAGGATAAAAGGAATGTGGAGAAACAGTAGAAACGAAATATTGATCATGAGATGGAAGAGTAGGTGTAGCAGAAGACAATAAGAACTGAGACCCATAATATATTCCTCCTACCAATAGCATAGATATGGTGAGAAACAGTATGATTACTTGTGAGAAAAACCATTTTGTATGACATATTTTTTGCAATGTAGATCTTTGCGCCAACATTTCTTCTCTTTTCGACAGCTCAGACAATGATGATTCCATCCCCTAACGACCGTCCGCGACGTTCTTGACGCACTTCGTTCTGAGTAGCGGTTATCAATTCCCAGGAGTTCCCAGAAATTGATAATAGAAACCAACCTTGTGTCGATAGCTGCTAAACAGAAGGAAGTACCCGCACGGCCTTACGGTCAACCTGGATGGTAGGTTCTAACTAAATAATGTTCTTGGCTGTACGAAAAAAGAAAAAGATACACAATATATAATGTCCACTGTTTTCAGAGCAATGTAGAACCTATAAACAAAAATCTTTTTATTTATGGCTTGTTCGTGGACGAAGAAAATATCGGCTACTTCCAGGGCGAGTCTGATCTTCAAACAATGGATTGGACGGCAAAGGAGTGTTCAATTGTTCAGGCAATTGTTCAACAGTCGAATTTTCCAAGGTTGACGTGGAAGAGATTGTTTGAGAGGAGTCAGCAACGGTGTCAGATACAAGCCGAGCTTCGCTGAATGGAACGAAACGTGGTGGAGTGTCGGTCTCAGATGAAGAAAGACCTCTTCTCATCCAGGTGTCCGACGGCAGAGGAAGTGGGACTCTTTTGGTGTGGGTAGCGTGTACCCAGTTCCGGCATCCGTGTAGTCGAACCGCCGTCCTCGTAGCCAGCTGTACCTGAAACGGGCCCACAAATCTTGGTTCTAGGTTTCGTTTTCGTCCGTAGTTTCTGACGAGGATCCAGTCCCCTGGTTGAAGTCGATGACCAGGACCCTCTGTTTGTGATGGCAGAGACTCAAAGACCTGTTGATGAATCAAACTCAATTTAGCAGTCAGATCATAGAGATAATCAATCAACATAGGGTATTCAATTCTGTCAAATTCCTTAGGTCTTGGAACTCCCCATACATTAGCAGGACGACCGAACACAATCTCATATGGGCTGAGCCCTACTCGAGAGTGTACAGTTGCCCTGGTCGACAGGAGAGCCAGAGGCAAAGCGTCGGGCCATGATAAACCAGTTGTTGCCTGAATTTTAGCCAATTTCAGTTTTAAAGTGCCATTATATCCTTCCACCAATCCTGCTGATTGTGGATGATTTGCACTATGAAATGTTTGTACAATCCCTAAACCGCGACACACACTCTTCATCACACTCCCAACAAACTCACTTCCGTTGTCCGACCATACGACCCGAGGCATTCCGTAGCGGGGAAAATACTCTTTGAGCAAAATGTTTGCCGTGGATAAAGCCGTATTATCCTTAAGGGGGTAGGCCTCAATCCATCTAGAGAATGCACACACCACCACCAAAACGAACTTCAAATTATTACATCTCTCCATGTGGATAAAGTCCAACTGAATAACTTCGAAAGGGTACGTAGGAGGGGCAAAATGGCCAGGTGGAGTGGGGGTGCCCTTACCAGGATTGTGCATCAAACACACCATACAATTCTTAACCAATCTCTCTGCACATTTAGTAATCCCATCATTCTTCCATACATGAGACAACAACTTGCATATACCTTTCGTGTTGATGTGCGCCATACCATGAGCCATTGTAACAACAGCGAGCACATACGCATCCGGTAACATCCATCTCTGCCTCTCTGATAAATCAACCCAACATCCATTCTCATCCAATCTTCCCGTGCTCTCTCTCCATTTTGCCCTTTCCGTCTCAGTGGCTTCATTCTGTATTCCTTTCACACTTTCAAATGTGTCTTCACACATACCAGTCTCTGTTGGCCATCTCACTGAGCTCGTAACATACATTCTGTTCGTCAAATCTTTAGCCGTCTCTTTAGCCGTTTCATCCGCAACCGCATTACCACGACCCACATCGTCCGTTACTTTCTGATGTGCGCTACATTTGACTATGGCCACCTGTTTAGGCAATGTGAGTGCATCTAAAAGATCATTTACAAGCTGACCATGTTGAATCTTCGTGCCATGCGACGTAAGAAATCCTCTCTCTCTCCACAGTCGTCCAAAACTATGTGCCACACCAAACGCATACTGGCTATCTGTAAACACATTCACCCGTTTATCTTTAGACAACACACACGCTCTCGTCAAAGCGATTAACTCGGCAGCCTGAGCCGAATTCTGACTTAGTCTTTCGCTTTCCACAATCGTTCTCAATGTAACTACAGCATACGCAGTCGTCACATCACCGTTCGGCAACTTGAAACAAGAACCATCCACATACAAAGTACCATCGGGATCTGTCAATGGAGTATCTTTTAGGTCAATACGACCCTTAGTTTCCTCTTCAGTTCTGAGATAGCAGTCATGTACTGCTTCACCACTTAATTCAGTGTCGATCGGCAGCAATGTTGCTGGATTCAACACATTACATCGTTTTATCCGTATATGACTGGCCAGCAACGTCAACTCATATCCAGACAATCTTGCGCTCGTCAGATGTTGAGTTTTCGTTCGATTCAATAGAGTGTCAACTGCATGCTGAACCATTACCGTAAGCATATTATCCATGACTAGACCTGCGGACTGTCGAATGGACGCCGCAGCTGCCGCTGTTGCCCTTAAACAACTTGGCAAAGCTCTTGCTACTGGGTCTAAAGTCGAAGAAAAATAGGCACATGGGCGTTGCTTACCACCAAAAGGTTGTGTCAGAACACTCAACGCACAACAATCCCTCTCGTGAACGTATAGTGTAAACGGCTTACTGTAGTCAGGGGTGCCCAACACAGGAGCCGAACACAACGCATCACGTAATTCCGAAAAACTTTTCTGACACTCTTCAGTCCAAGGCAATGGGGATGGGACATCCTTGCACGTAAGGGCTATCAATGGTTTCGCCAACAATGAAAAATTTGGAATCCATTGTCTGCAGTAGGACGTAATACCTAAAAAGGCGCGAACATCTCTCTGGGTTTTTGGCACAGTCATTCGGGAAATCGCTGCAATTCTCTCTGGGGTCAACCTTCTCCCTTCTCTTGACAATAAGTGACCTAGATAGGTAACTTCTTGACAACAATACTGTAGCTTTGAAGGCGACACCTTGTGGTGTAAGTTATGTAGATAGTGTAACAATGATACTGTAGCCGTTTTGCAAATAGCTTCTGTATCAGCTGCCACTAAAAGATCGTCAACATATTGAATCAAAGCTGCACCTTTAGGTAATACAAAGGCATCAAGCTGACCTTTAAGTGCTTGGCTGTAGATTGACGGACTCTCACAGTAGCCCTGTGGAGCGCGTTTTAGCCTAAAACTGCGACCACCTAATGAGAATCCGAATAGGTCTCTGCTTTCCTCTGCAATCGGGATGCTAAAGAAAGCATTCTTTAGATCGATCACTGTGAACCAGGAGGCAGATGCCGGAATCATTGTTAGTAAAGCCGTAATGTCAGGGACCACAGGAAATTGTGGAACTACTATTTTGTTTACTTCTCTTAAATCTATAACGAAACGATACACAGGAGGTTTAGTTGGGTCAGTTCGTTTCAGAATTGGTAATACAGGGCTATTACACACGTTTCCACGAGTTTCTTCAACAACACCTTTTCCAATGAGATCATGAACGATTGCTAACAGCGCTCGTTCGCCCTCAAGAGAAATACGATATTGAGGTAAACGCGGTAATCGCGCATTTGGTTTCAATTGAATCACATAGGGTGGAATGTCTAACAGGCCCACATCATTGGGACCTGTGGCCCATAGGGACGCAGGGAGGGAACTCAATTCCGGTGGGAATTTATCGACCGATAAATACATGGGAGAGATCACTCTCCGTCCCAATGTAAGCTCCACTCCTTCGGGGGAACAATACAATGTTGCATATAATCGTTTCAACAAATCCAGGCCCAAAAGATTTTCACCACAACCTGTAGACAGAATCAGTGGAGCCATTAGCTCACGAGGTCCAATCATAAGGGGCAAAGGACTAGAGACTGGATTGCTAACAGGGGCGCCAGAGAATCCAACGGAAACGTTCGTTAAGCCAGACAAAGGTGCGCCAGGGAGTTTCGAATGCATGATGGAACTTTTCGTCGCACCAGTGTCTAACAGAAAAGGCTCAACTACACCCGATGTAGCCACTGCAACGTAAGGCCCACTCTGATCGACCGGAACTGACACTACTCCCTCTCTTTGTCGTTGGCTGTCCTAGTAATGGTTGTTTACTACAGTCTCATGCTCTACGTAATAATCGTCCACATTATACTGTGCAGATCGGACTGACCCCATTTTTCGCTGGTCAAAACAATTATTCGCATCTGATTGATTTTGATGGCGATCAATCTGATTGTGGGATGAACCACGACCTCTACCATGTGGTGCCTGTTGAGGACCACCACCACGGTTTCCACGTGTCGACACACCATTCAGACGGTCCCGTAAGGCAAGACAATCATATTTTAGATGTCCCTCTTTCCTACAATATGCGCACTGATTATACCCAAGTGAAAATCTATAATCAAAGTTATCAGAACGCGGCTGCATTCTATCAGGCTGTGCTCGTGGTCGATACTGCTGTTGTGAATCATTTTGGCTTGATCGTGGAGGGTATGCTTGCTGCAACAAAACCTTCGTTTTGAGCTCCTTCGTTTTCTTTTCTACACGATCACTTTCTTCCTTTTCCCTATTCTCATAATACTGGGCCGTTGCTAGTATTTGCGCAGGGGCTGAAACTGCCCACGCACTTTCCGAATTCTTCAATTTGTTGCTTAGTTCAGGCAACAGATTCGATACGAACTTGTCAACAAATAACCGTTGGCCTCCCTCAGCGCCCATGTCCTGGCCGCTGTGGTCGACAAACGCTTCCTCAAACCTTGTAAAGAAATCCGAGACACTCTCGTCTTTCTTTTGCTTACAAGCTGATAACTTATCCCAGTTCACCTTCATCGCTGGCATGAGAGTTTTCATGAGCGTAATTATTTTCTGAGGCAAATCCAAGATCAACTGGTCAGGTTTAGCCCCACCAACTTGTAATGCATCAGCTGCTAGCAGTGCAGCCCAATCACCCCCTAATTCAACTGCGTGATTGGCTTGACGAATTTTAGCCCAAACTGGTTGCGGTACAACATTGCCAAACAACATGTCGATGTCGGCAAGGTTCATAATAGAAGCTTCCACCAGTTGTGATAACTCCTTATAATAACCAGCCGGGTTTTTACGTGGATCGGGTAAGGATTGTTTTACTTGCAAAACTTCCGATCGTTTCCATGGAAGATGTATCCACACTCTTCGAAAATGCGGTAGAACCACAGGGTTAGCTTGCGGATCTCCAGGCACCCACAGTGGCGGAACCTCTCTCATAGGATACTGACCAGGAACCGCTTTCCAATTCTCGGTGGTATCATCTAATGACACCCGAGAATGTGCTGTGGATCTGAACGCTAATAAGCGTTCCACGGCACGTCGTACATCGTCTCCTATAATCATACCGTTCGAAAAGTGACTCTGAAGTTCAATTATGTCGGACGGTACATTATCTACATCATCATTATACCATTCTTCCCTCAAAAAGTTACACATCTCCTCAAACACGAATCTCTGCGTAGGCTCGTTAAACTGAGAAAACGTATCAAAGACTACACGTGGAGTGTAATTAGCAGGATGTTTCATCCACCTATGTGCCATGGTTACTAACGTCTCTTTCTCCC
Source organism: Lissotriton helveticus (assembly GCF_964261635.1). Lineage (NCBI taxonomy): Eukaryota > Metazoa > Chordata > Amphibia > Caudata > Salamandridae > Lissotriton > Lissotriton helveticus. The sequence goes on along the minus strand of NC_136059.1, from coordinate 83,382,115 downwards.
TACCACTAGGGATCTGACTCCGTCTCTGAGGAGTTTCAGATGAATCAGACGAAAATAATGGACCAGAAAGAGGTGAATAAAGGGTAGCAACAGAGTTAGGAACACGCTTACGAACAGAAGGAGAAAGAAAAACAGGGGCAACAACACTGGAGGTAAAGGAAGGCATAGTAGGAACGGACAAGATAGTCGGAGTAGCAGAAACAACAGTCTGTGAAGGTACAGGTACAGGAGCAGTAGGAACAAGGGCAGGTGGTGGAACAAACGTAGGGTTAACAACGGGCTGGCCCGCAGCCGCTGGAGCAACAAGGGGTACAACAGGAGGAACAACAGGAGCAGCTACAGGAGCAGTAGCACCCTGTACATAGGGAGGTGGTGATTTCATCAAATATGATAACAAGGAATCCTCCTTCAAATCTTCTTCTTTCTTTTCTAGATTATTCGGTAAAACTGGGTAACATTTATCTATTTTCATATGATGCAATCTAGTAGAGATTTCCATGTCCTTTTCTTCTTTGTCCTGTTTACATTCTTTTATAGCTTGCATTATCGGAACAAACTCTTGCTTTTGATCCTTTTTAAGTTGTTTGATTTCTTTCTGCTTGGCCTCTTTACGCCATATCCGAAAGGAATCAAACATAGTTGGCCTAGCTTTCTTTAAAAATAATTTAGCCTCAAGATTATCTAAAATCGAAAGTTCAAAAGTTCCATGTGGTGGCCATCTAAGGTCACCGTCTTTCTTCGTATAGCGAACCCAGTAATCATTATAGATTATAGGACCCACCCCATGTCGACTATAAAGATCATGTATCGGAGTTCCAACTGGAGGTATCGGACATGAGTCCTCCAACCGGGAATCCATTGCGCAACATTTGAAAATACGAAACAAACCACTATGGCTAGGCATCGTGCACACTAACCTAGTATCAAACTTCAAGGATTACCGAAGTAATTAAACCTCGTGTAAGTCAAAACCCTCGGTTTTTGGCAATTGCAACTGTCAAATAATACTAAGGACCAATACTAAGAACCACAAATGCAATGGAACCATGCAATACAACAAAGCCTTAAGGCTATTACAAAGCTCAGAGAGCTAACCACAAAGCCTGAGGAGGCTATTACAAAGCTCAGTGAGCTATTACAACAAAACCTTAAAGGCTAACAACAAAGCTTTCAAAAAGCTAGAACAACCACTAAGGACTGGGAGCGACCCACAAATACTTAACTCAGAACTTCAATGGCGTCACCAGGAAGGCCCGTCTGTCGTCTCGCTTGTACGTAAGGTCTACGCCGGGCGTCGAAGACAGGTCGACAGTCAGGGCATCGGTCCGTAGCAGCCGTCAGGAGGCGGGAATCTTCGCAGGGAAAAACTTCGGGCCACTTATTTCGACAACAGGATCGATGAAGCGGGGTGCACCTTCCCTCGGAGATTTCACACGAAGTTCCTCACGATCATCAGGCTTTGGACCGGTACCGCTGAAGTCGCCCCACGCTGGGCGCCAACTGAAGGACTGGACTTTTAACAGTACCAGCGGTGCCAGGGAACAACACCTATAACCTTCATGGGATACCTGTTTCGGCGCACAAATTACAGAGACACGGGATACTTCCTTCGGCGTCAAAGATCAGTGTTTATTACTGCAGGGAGGCAAAAGTCACAAGAAGTACAACAGTGTGTAGGTTCTGAGAGTCTGCTTCAAATTGTATATGTAGGTCGCTCTCTTTTATACAGAATGTTGCCATTGCATAACATGTGGACAAAAGATTACAATCCGGTTCCCACAGTAGACTTCAAAAGGGTCGCTTTCATGTGTTCAGAATCCCGGAACATAATTACAATAGCCATGCCGGTTCCCAACTGTAAAAGTACATTTTCCCACCATTAAGCACACCCATTAGAGTTGTAAATGACAAAGAAGAAGAGACAAGAGCAGCTGCAAGGAAGTCAGACACGTGTAGAGAAAAGAGTGTGGGGTAATATCGGAAGCATGATCGCGAGATCAAAAAGAGTTGGATCCATTGCCTGCAAGGCTGTCACAATAGACCGGTACAACCAAATTACCCTCAAGCTGTGCCATCTGCCTTTGCTGTGTCATTCCTCCGGCCATAAAGACGCATGAAAGGAATATGCGTCTTCCGCAAGGCTTGGGAACTAGAGGGTCAAGGGGGCGAACAGTTACCTGCTCGCTGACTACGTGAGGGCAAGAAACAAAATGGATGCCGTATCTAAAATGGAACCCGAGGGTTCAGATGAAGAACACGTAATATTAGACGAACCCTGGCAGGTAGTGTAGCGAAAATTCGCACACTTGCCGAACTCGTCATTTGCGGTTCGTAGATACCAAACTTGTCTATATTCGGCAATGCCCAGAACATCGTAATAATTTTTACGGAACCTCAAGCTTCCTGTGACATGTTGTACACTGGGGTGTCACCTGGATTTCACCTGTAGGTACTCTGGAGGGGAGCTCTGGCAATGCTGTTTCCTCTTCTGGCTCACAATGCTGAATGAGGGTGGAACCTGCCTACTTCCTGGTTGTGATGTCATCACTGTGCTCAGAATGAGACTTCCCGTTTTTGCGATCTCACAATTAGCGAGATCGCAATTTGCGATTTCGGTAATTGCGAAATCGCTATTTCAACAGGGGTATTGGCGGATTCTGCAAATTTTTTGCGATTTTAGGTGACTCGCAATCAGCGATTGCGGCCGATTGCGATTCGCTTTTTTTCCCACATTTTTTCATGAATGCCATTATGCGATTTCTAAATTGCGATTCGCTTTTTCTCGCAATTTAGAAATCGCAAAATTTGACATTGATGAATCTAGCTGTAAGGTTCTCTCTTGACAAGTAGGGAAGTGGCAGGCCTTTATACTATATCTTATCTAAGATTGAATTTCCTACATCACCTTAGGAATGTCTGTTATAACCAATGAGCATCAAGAATATAGCCTAAGAATCAATCTTATGAACAAATAAGGGAAAAACACTACAATTCAGACTACATTGTTTTGGCTATAGTTCTTGTTTGGCCTTGAATTTAAGATAACAAGGCACTTGTTCAAGACTGATGTCGCAACAGGTGTTTTGATGATGTCTATGTCTGAGTGACTTGACACTTTAACAGGTTCTTATAAAGAGAAGGGCAGATGATATCTGCATCAAAGACAGACATGTTGCTGAATCTGCAAAAATACAAAAAATGGAGTCTCCGCCTACTTAAAATGGAGCCGGGCCTTATAGACTTTACTTTAAAAGCTAGATGGTTTTACAGGATTGCTTCCCTGCTTTAGAATCAGCATCATTAAAGTCTTAATAGCAGGGTTGTTGATAATTTGCATAATTTTCTTTCTTGTAATTACGTAAATGTTTGGCAAAATGAAATGCAATTATCTGTAATTATGCTTAAAGCAACTTCATAATTTAGTGCCATATTTTAGAGTGAAATGTGTCCGTATGTCAATTTTTGGAACCAGGAGGCATTTTTTTGTGCCAAAACAAAGTGCAAACAAACAAAAGCATAATGAACAACAGCAGCGTTTTTCTTCTGTTCTCATGCATAAATCTTTACCATGAATGGCACCTAATTGCATAAAGTGGTGTTATTGCCTAATTTTGTACATTTTGCCTAGCAACCATAAAGCAAAATGTCCACAACTACATAAATTATGCAACATAATTTTAATTTCACCCAAGCCTTCTCAGTTCATGAGCCTGATGCTAAACCAGTATCAAAGTAAGAGTAACCAAATTTTATCAGGTACAGCATTGGTGAGCCTTTCAACGTTTTGTAAAATATATTCAGTATCCCAGCTGAGTCTGGAGTCTTCTCTAGCGGAAAGGAATAATTATAATTGGGTATTAAGCCTTTATCTGTCTTGATTACATATATATTTGTAACTAGTTTCCTTGATTTAAGGTAATTGACCAATATGCTGCCAGTGTTGTTGTCACCACAAAAGGCTTTTGCTTTTTGTATGTGCACCCATTGGACAGCTACTTCGATTATATTTGCATTATGCTCACATTTTAATGTTTTTACTGTATTGAATTTGACTATTATAATGTCTATGCTCTTTCTCTTAAAACTTTATATCACATAATATTTTCATGATCCTCCTTATCCTATTTTTCCTTTTTCATTAATTTCTTCAGCAATACTAATACTTGTAATGCAAATAGTAGGTGTCATTTCCTCCGACAGTGTTCTTGGGTCTACATTAGGATGGTCTTTAAACAACCTTCATGAATCAACAAGAGCCAGATTACACAAAGACTGGAAGGATTTTAAGCATTTGGCATTTCCATTCTTTGATCCAGAGCCCCTATCTAAAACCTGATCCATGATTAGGTTGACTTTTCCTCCCATAATCAGATTCGCGTCAATTAAAATCAGTAATAACCTTTGTTACAAATCCTTCTAAATAGCCTTCGTATCTGTAGTGGGCCAATAAATATTCACAATCCAAAATTCTTCTTTCCCTTTCTTGAAGTTACTCAATACCCATGTCCTTCTTTAAAATGTTCAAAGTCTAGCGTTGATATATTGGCATGTCCTGACAACAATATTATCACTCAATTTTTCTTTGCAAATGCCTCCGATCCTATAACTTCTACTCTCCCATCCACATTTGAGTTTCTTGTTGCCCTATTCTGGTTTCTTGTCAGAAAATGTATCTTCTTTTTAGTTTTTTTACAATATTCTAGTAACTTTCTCCATCTGACCAGTTTGTAAAGACCTTTAGTATTTAGGGACCATAACAAATATCATCCATCATCAGTAGGTATACATTCTGACCCTTAACACAATTTCTGCACCTCTTGATTGAGATGTTAGCAAGAATTGAAAACGTGTTAACAATGTTTTAATAGAGATGGACAAAATCTTATGCCAAAAAATCTAGAAGATATTTTTTTCCCATGGCCCCAAGTTTGGGATTTACTCTATGTAGAAAGGTTGTGAAAGCAAGTGTTGCTCATTACATAATATTGTCTAAGTTACGTGGTCCCCTTTTTTATTAACCTATATGATTACTTGAAGTACCAACATCCTTCTGCTATTTTAAGTACCTGGATAAATTATACAGCTCATACAGGTTGCAATGTATTCTAGAATGCTTTTATTATTTTTAGATTGTGTTTTTATCCTTTTGATTTAGGTCACATGAAAGGCCCTGGTTGAAAGTGTTGTAATAAATGTAAGTTAGGACCGTACATGCATTCAAAGCAACCAAAATTATTTTTAAAAAATCTAATATCTTTTGGTAACACTTTTTGTATATTTTGATCCACCCAGTTTTGCTATTTGGTCTGGTTCATGTTTACTTGCATGCTGCGTTTTATACATTTGACAATCAAACAATACAGTTGAGGACTGTAGAGTACAATAACGTTCAATACACCTCAAAAGATCAGAGATACTGCAGTTCACTCCAAGCACCTAAAACACGCCTGCTCCACAAAACAAGCAATTAAAGGTTTCCAAAATCCACTATTCCAGATAATTTGTATTTTCTATGGCTCATCTACAGCACTTGCTTAAGTGGTTTTAACTGTCAGAGTCAATTGTGCAGATCATTTTGTTCAAGTCCCAAAATGTGAATTTTACAGATTATCAGATAGTGTGCGGGGAAACATCAATATAGGGTTTACCACTTTTCTTTCATTGTGAGGCTCCTGCAAATTAAGCTGTTCCTTCTTTATGTGAGAAGCCAGTTGAGATCTAGACAAAAACGCAAGAGCTACAAAAGAATAATATATACTTTAACCAAATTGATCTTTGTTTATATAGTTTCTTTTTTAGGAGTAATGCAAAACCAGTGAATGCTGAGAAATAAATTGTCAAAACTTGAAAATGTGTATCAAGGTGGGTTTTGTCTGGCAAGGTAAGTTGGCAGATATGCCTTCTAGCACATGAACGACAGAGACAGACAAGGTGAAAATGAGGATTCAGGTGATGCGCCTGGTGCAAGAGACAGGCACAGACTGTTGAACCACCAGACATGGAAGCTGCACAACACCCAGCATGATGAAGGGAAGACTTCTGCAGATCACCAATGGGTGGTCACTGTGAAGGATTCCATCTGTGAGACTGGAGGGGGTCAGAAGCGAGCCACAGTGTTGGAAAGTGAATGCATCCAGAAAGAAGATGGTGGTGAAGGCAGTTGTGACTGAAGTAGGGAGCCACAGGGGGTTGCGATTAATGGTGGAAGGCCAAAAGATAGAAAGGACTAAATGGGCCTGTAGGAAAGTGCCCCTTTGTGCATGGTTGCCCCCCACTTTTTTTCCTGATGTTGATGCTCATTGAGTCAGTGTGCCCTGGGTTCCTGCCAACCAGGTACCCAGTGCCTATGTTCTTTCCCTAAACTGTACTGTTACAAGACTGACTGGCAACTCTCTGGCCACATGTAAGTCCCTTGTAAAAGGTACCAAGGGTACCAAGGGCACTGTGACCAGGGAAGGCCTCTAAGGACTGCAAAAAATATTTTCCCACCCCTAGAGCCCTGTACCTTAACACACACACTGCTCTTGCAGGCTGCGTGTTGTGGTGCCATAAAGAGTATATGGTCTGGGAGTTTGTCATTGTGAATTCCACAGGATCATAATGGCTTTACTGAAATCTGGGAAGTTTGATATCAAACTTCTTACCACATTAAACCCACACTGATACCAGTGTGGGACTTAATGTCAAATGCACTCAGAGGGCATCTTAGAGATGCCCCCTGAAAAACGACGTAACTCTTTTGTCCTGCCTGACAGGCTACTTGCCAGCTGTCACCACCTGACATGTTTCTGGATCCCTGGGTCGAGATCCAGTGATGTTTTGTATGGAGACCCAAGGAACTGTGTATTAAGAAAAACTGTTTTACTTACCTTATATCCAGGAAATGTTCAAGTTTGAAATCTAGGCATATCACAATGAGTAGAACAAGTAATCAAAATAGTATTCAAGAGTTTTCCAAAAGTGATTACTACTGTATTTGCAAATTTTTACAATCCTGTAAGAAAAGTAATTATTCATCCAGCTTGCTTTTGAACAAACTGTCTTGAAAAGTACAATCATATTTACCTGTACCAAGTACTGATTGGCTCTACAAATAAAATACAACAAAGAAACATTTTTGATACAAACAATTGGTCTGAGTTCAGTCTTTGAGTGTGTGACATTTCTTGCCTTAGTGTGTACAATAAATGCTTAACACCACCCTCTGATAAAGCCTTACTGCTCACACACACTATCACAAATAGAGAGTAAGTAATTATTCACTTTTACCTTTGTAAGCCTTTAGGGATCAAATGAACTCTGTGCACACTATACCTTATTTTGGTATAGTATACACAGAAATAAAAATTAGGGCTACTGTTCCTAAAGAGAAAAAGGAGATATCGACAGGTTGTGCAGGACTTGGGCATATGCACGGCGGCAGTCAGCAGGACTGTCCTAAATAAGGGAACCCCTTCTGATTATTCAATGTTAGATCTGGGAGAAGAGGGGGACAACTGACACCAAACAAACTATGAAAAACCTCCCACCTAACCTATATTTCTTTCATATAGGTGAAAATAAGATCAAATGGGTTATTGACATTCAATATGAAACATGATGCGTGCAACAATTACTATTGTATCAAAATATTTATATTTATTTTTTAGCATTATTTATTTCATTGTTTGTATCACAAAATTTAAAAACCATACATTATATTGATACTTTTTTCAATTTTTCTTTTTTTACAAATGTGCTGTACAATTCATAAATATTTTTGCACACAAATAATAATTTCTATATTGAACCCCTATTGATCCACCACACACTTGTACTGACCTCTCGCATCCACACTCATACTTTCTCGTACTATCCACACTATCAACCCATCCAAGAACACATACACATGATAGTCATACAAAGGACAGAGATGTTTAAGTCTCCGTGACCGTGTTGTGGGTTGGGCGCACACAAAGATAGGTCGCTGTTCATTTAGGTGGTATTAGCCAAATGATGACCACCTTCTTTAGGACAATCAAGGTTTGCAAATTTTGGGCGAGTGGTTGGGGTATCTGTAATGTTCAAAACAACATATAAAACTCATTAAATAAATAAACAATGTCTCAGTAAACCCATATAAAAAGTATAATATGATTTGTATTTGATTGATTGAACCAATAAATGCGCCAAAAGGATGGGAGGGCCTAGTCTTGGAGCCCCAAAGAGATAGGATATGGTGTACAGCTGTGCCCAGGGCTATCCCCATTTGTTTACCCCGTAGAGACTTAAGTGGAAAGGTGAGTGCATTAGGTAAGCCAAGGAGGGTGTAAGCCGGGAAGCGAGGAATCTCTGTGTCAAAGGAGGCATTTACATCTGTGAGAACTTCCTCCCAAAACCCCTGCACCTCTCTACACTCCCAAAGCAAATGGGTCAAGGTACCTGTTTCCCCACATCCCCTCCAACACTCTGAGCTACGGTCCGGATTGATTTGATGTAAGCGAGCTGGTGTTAGATGCCAATAAGTGGCTACCTTTACCGCCGCTTCCCTGCTCCCCAAATTCCATGCTGTGTGGTGTGCCCTGTAGTAAATTTGGTTCCATTCTTTCAGCGAAAGACTACGGCCTAGTTCCGCTTCCCAGCGGCGCTGGCCTGCCAACTTCTCCTGCCGGGGGAAGCAACATAGGGCATAGTTCAGAGATCATTTTACGATCAGAATGCTTGGTCAGGAGCCACCTCTTGAAGGCGGTAAGCTTGCGGCCAACCTGGGGGGCGGACATTGGGATGGAGCAGCCAATGACGGATCTGGAAATATTGAAATAGTTTGGGGTCTTTAATATCGTACCAGTCGGGTAAATCCGAAAAGGAGATAAAGCCCTGAAGATCAAATAGATGACCGGCTGAATTGCAGGGCGATACACGCCACTGGGGAAAAGCTTGCGCGTCCTTGCCCGGAGGGAAGTCGGGGTTATCAAAAAGAGGGGTAAGAGAAGAGGGAAAGGACATGAGGGCCCTTCGCATGGTGACTGAGTCCCATACCTTCAGCACGGATCAAGTGATCGGCGACCTCTGCATATACATGGGACGGTCGGCCGACTTCAGGAAAGGAACTTTCCACAGAGGTAGGCGAGCCATAGCCCTATCCTGAAAAAGCCACCTTTTTTCAGATTCAGGTCTGCTCTATTCTACTAGATACCGGAGCTGGGCAGCTTTGTAGTACGTGAAGATGTGGGGGATCCCGAGACCACCTTCAGATGTGGGGCGACAGGCCAAGTCCCATCGAATCCTCGGTCACCTCCCGCCCCATATAAAATGTTGAATCTCCGACTGCAACCCCCGAATGTATCGCATGGGAGGCATGGCCGGTATGGTCTGAAAAACAAAAAAAATCTTGGGTAAGAGAGACATTTTGACCGCGGCCACTCTGTCCAACAGCGACAGAGGGTACATTTTCCCAAAAATGTTTTTTTAAAGAAAGAAAGTTAGCTCGTAAGCATATTCAGATCTCATCACATAATCGTGGTGCGAATTAATGAAATAACAGATGTGACTTCCTTCCAAACATGCAAACACAGATTCTTAGTGAGCTTGTTAGTATATTGTGTTTCACAAGTCCCCAGGGAAGAATAAGGAATATGCATCAATGTGCAATACTCTAACTTACAACAACTACATAAGAGAAAAGATCATAAAGGAACCACTGTTCGGCAGATCACTAGAACTGAGGTAACATCAGAATTTTATTTAGCCTGTCTTCTAGGCGTGATGCATAAATCTCTATTTAGCACTGTGAAAAATGAAAGAATATATTAGGGACAACACTCACCTAAAAACAGTATCTAACTACTATGTTAATTCCAAGTCCCCTTCATATCTACCTGATGTCAGTGAAGTACCTCTGCACCATCTCAATCCAAATGAGTATAGTTCAAAAGGTTCGTCTCTATGTCACTCCCCACTTTATATTTGGGTTATCCTCAAAGCCTGTAAGGATATACAAAATGTAAATACCTTTTGGTGAGACATAGTGGGTAAAATGTGTCCCATCGATAGATCAGAACACTCCGAGTTCTAATAATTGGACGTCACTGAGGTCCAATATGATATGATATGTTAGGACAGGAATACACACCTGTTTGTATATTTCCTACTATGCCATGTCCACTTTGGAATGTTCTTGGTGTTAGTTCATCCGATCACAGGGTTTATCTGAGTCTCCAGTCCTCACTTAACATAACGTCACTAATGCAAGAAGAAAAGATATTTATTCTGGGTGTCCCGACAATGACCAAATCCAGGTTATTTGCTGGTGACTTAAATAAGTCATAATGAAGCAGTCCACAGTGTCCCAGTGTTGAATGCACCGGTATACTAGATTATCTTTCAACCAATCAATAAGTGCATTTTCCATAGCAACTATTGTTATTTTTAAGGAAGACAGCATAACTCCAATGATGAGCACTGCAAAGATAGCATCACCAAACTTTGTGCCACAATCCACTTTAATCCTCTATCTTGACAACATGTTAATGGTGTAATTTGGTAATAATTAGGCTCACTGCACAGACAAGAAATGTAACGGCATGATATATACTTAATCTGGGAACAAAAAGCTCCTAAGAACTTGGCGAATATACACTTGTATGCTTACAAGCCCGGATAATACTGTGACCTCATCCGCCCATGTCTTCCACAGCGGATTTATGAGGAGCGAAATTCACTTGTTCAAAAATGACCAGACACAGCAGTGCTATCTTACCCATATCTTACACAGCACCATGGCTGTGATTAAACAACACTTGCCTGCCACGGCTTGGTTGCAGAAAATGAACGAAAGCCTACGCCGTTGACATCCCACGAGGCACCCAGTCTGCCATCCAGTACATCGCATGTCACCCTCATATATTCACACTATACTTCACCAGGATACTGGAGGTACTACTCCAGACAAGAAGCTCCTTACATGGACCAGGGTTAAGTTCGCAATACCTTCTCCCATCTTACTTCCATTGTAGTGTACGCATGCTCCGAGTCCGATCCTTTCGCCATGCACACAAGGCGCTGTAAAAACGTGCAGCGTTATATTTCCAGGAATCTGGGCGTGATCTGAAAAGGGGGGGCTCTTGGCCCCCCCGCCCGCATTGCGGTGCGGCGACCGCTCCTCTCCTCTGTACCTCTCGGTGGTGGGGCGTGTCCTCAGGGGCGCGCCCTACCACCGATTGGTTGGCACCCTCCCTGACCCGGATGGCAATAAGCGACATCTGGGTCAGGGGGGCGGGCTGCAGGAGGGGCAAGGAGCGGGGGGCGTAGCCACCCCCCCCAAGCCCCTCGAGGATAAAGAAGCGGGGAGCGCCCAGGTGACCCCTTGTTGCCTGGACGCTCCCCCACACCGGTTGTGCCCCGCGCTCGGGGCTTCTTGTTTTAGTGATCTTCTCATTTATTTTACAGATTTCGGGATCCTGGTGCGGTCATCTTCGGACGAGCGCGGAGCCGAGGTGCGAGGTCGTCGCGGAGCTGAGGCGAGGTCGTGTGCCCCGGGGTCGGCGTTCGCAACGTTGAGCGGCGTTCGCAACATTGAGCGGTGTACGGGGGGAGTGCACTATGGGACACCGAGGTATTGTTTGGGGCGGCGGGTGGTGACGGCGAGCAGCGACGCCTTCTTGCATTCGCCCGCTGCTGCCGCTTTGACCACGGGGACCGAGCACCTGACTGAGGCGAGGAATTGGGTGAGGCGGCTGATGGTGACGGGAGCAGCGCCGCCTTTTTGTACTTACACCCGCTGCTGCAGCTCTTAGTTCGGGGACAAACTACACCATTTGGCAGAGCGTGTGACTGGGGATTGAAATATCTGTAGTTTTTCCTGATTGTTTTTGAAAACATAAATTGCAATTCTGTGCTGGTCTGTGCTGTCCCCCTCTAGTTTGTTTGTTTTTAAGCAGCAAAGGTTGGCTTGATGGTGGTCAGCAAGGGTTCGAGCCCCCATCCAAGTGTGGTATTAATAACAGTTTTCAGCAAATGTTTGAGTGCCACTCCTGGATATTAATAATTTTTTATATTGCAGGCAACTAATACAGTGTTTTTCACATCTCGTGCGCGGTGAGCCCAGAGTGGTGAACGGCAGACCTGGTCACAGATCCGATACCGGCTGAGACTACACAGGATTGGATCGGTAAGAGGAGAGCGGGGGGCTTGCATTTCATTGCTTCTAGTGGCCGCCGGGTGGGTCTACGTTAGAGTTTACTCACCCCAGACAAACCGGATAAGCCGGGGCATTGCGGATACGGTTGCATGGTGCTTACAGCCCCCTGCGCATCCTCCATCTGGTGAAGGTACAGAGCACACATACACCGAAGTTGCAACACTAGGAGTGTAGGGCAGTGGTCGGCAAGCATGCCAGAGCCAAAGGGTGGTAAGGGGTCCAGAATGGAGGTTATGATGCAGGCCATGATGCGTGAGATGAGTGATATTAATAAGAGGTTGGGGAAAGTTGATGAATTAGAGGCCCGCATGAATGAGAGGTTTGCTGATCCCCCAGGCCCATCAGGCAGGCCCATACGGCAGAGAACGGCACCCTTGCCAAGGGGGGATTTCGCTACACCACCAAAGAGGTCTAAGGCCAAGAAGCCCAGGTATAGTGCCCCAGCCCCCGTGCCTGTAGTTCCGGTCCCTATTACACCCGTACCTGCGGTGCCAGTCCCTCTTACACCTGTGCCTGTAATTCCGGCGCCCGCTGCACCGCCTCCTGCCATGCCGCCGGCGCCCTCTCCTGCGGGGCCTACCCCCCCGCCCGTGGTACCGATACCAGTCCCGGGCCTGCCGCCGCCAGCCGCTCCCTTGCCTACCACACCAGTGCCACCGGGCATGCCCCCAGGGGTGCCTGTGGTGCCAGCTGGTAACCCGGACCCGGTCCCTGTCGAGTTGGTATCTCAGATAGCGGCCTTATTGCCTTGGCTGCAAAAGGGGGGTGTGTTACCTGCTTCATCAGATCATGCGGCAGAAGCGGCAAAGTTGGTAGAAAAGATTATAGCTGCAACGGCGGCCGACAGTGCTGCAGTGCCCTCATCTTCTTCACTTACAGGTTCCAGTCCCGCCCAACCGAACGGAGATGGTGGTCTACCGGCCCAGGTGCCCGGAAATGGTAAGGAGGTGGCGCTGCCTCTCTTGGGGGACGGCTCAGTGCCATCCAGGAGTGAAAATTTGGCACAACATGTGTCCCAGGCAGTGAAAGAGTTGATTTGGGCGGGAAAATATGTCTACATTTTTTCTTTGTTACTAGACAATAGGGAAATGGAGCATGCCAAGTTACTGAAGGAATAGATGCATCCGAGTGAATGGAGGGCACAGTGCTCCAAGTTCAGGGTAGAGGAGACTTTGAATAATTGGGTCAGGGCCTTTTCCGTCCTTACGGCTATCACGGTCGAACGCCCCCCTAATGTGCAGGCACAAATGGCTTGCTACCAGAGCAGGATTGTGGGGTGGAGCGAACAATACCCTGGGGATGCGTGGAAGGAGTATGATGTTAATTTCAGGAAAGCCAAGGAATTTGACACATCACTGACATGGGACAGGGTTGACTCTATATCTTGGCATAAGCAGTTCTCAGGGAACACAGCCCCATCCCAGCCCACCAGTGCAGTCAGGGTGTTCTCAGCCAGACCCCAACAGCCCTTTCGGTCAGCCCAGGGGAGTGAGGTCCCGGGGAAGAATAGGGGGGGGTCGGAGAGAAAAGGGGTATTCTGGGACTTCAATAAGCGCTCCTGCACAAGGGCCCCGGGCACCTGTAGATTTAGACATGCATGTGCAGTCTGTGGTCACCCCTCCCACCCCGAGACAACTTGCAGGTCCAAGCACGGCAACCACGGTCAGAGGGGAAGGGGGAAGCCAGAGTAGTGCAGACGATTTGGGTACCCCCACGCCAATAGACGTTTTAGCAATGGTCCCATGGTTGAATAGATACCCGGACCACACAGCGGCCACTCTACTTCAGGAAGGTTTCTCACAAGGTTTTAGGATCCCGGCAGTGGGGTACACAGGTAGCGCACATTGCAGGAACCAACTGTCAGTAAAGCATAATCCTGCAGTGGTGGCTGCTAAGATTAGCAAGGAACTGTCTCTGGGCAGGATAGCTGGCCCTTTCCAGAAGGTGCCTGTCCCCAATTTTGTGTGTTCACCGCTGGGAGTAGTACCCAAAAAGGAGAAAGGCGAGTTTAGACTGATCCACAACCTGTCGGCGCCAAGAGGAGCGTCCTTGAACGATGCGATCGATGAGGGGATTTGTAGTGTAAAGTATGCCTAATTTGACCAGGCTGTTGACTTATTGCGTGCTCTGGGGCCAGGGGCACTGATGGCAAAATCCGACATAGAATCTGCTTTCCGTCTCCTCCCAGTCCATCCTTTGGATCACCACCTCCTAGGTTTCAATTTCGAAAGCAAGTTTTACATGGATAAATGCATGCCCATGGGCTGTTCCATATCATGAGCTTACTTTGAGACGTTTAGCTCATTTCTAGAATGGGTTATGAGACAGGCGACGGGCCACCAGCAGGTCATGCATTACCTGGACGATTTCCTTTTCTTAGGTGCGGCGGGCTCTCAGGAGTGTGCTTGGGCATTGCCGAAATTTTGCGTGCTCATGCGGGCTTTTGGGGTCCCGCTGGCGCCAGGGTAGACGGTCGGCCCGTCCACCTGCCTGGAATTCCTTGGGATCGAAATTGACTCTGTGGAGGGATGCTTCAGGTTGCCCAGGGACAAAGTGTCTAGGTTTAGAGCAGCTCTTCGTCAATGCCTACGCAAAGACAAGGTTTCCTTGCAACAGCTGCAGGAAGTGGTGGGGCAACTGAACTTTGCTCTGCGGGTCATCCCAATGGCACGCCCATTCTCACGCTCCATTGCCCAAGCTATGAAAGGACTACGGGAGAAACATCACCGCACGAGGTTGTCATCTGAGGTTCGCCAGGATATGCATATATGGATGGCATTCCTGGAGGATTTTAATGGCAGGGTAGTGTGGTCCGGTCCTCCCGCCACATCAGCAGAGTTGGGTTTATGGACAGGCGCTGCTGGTAGTGTGGGCTTCGGCGCCATCCTGGGGACCAAGTGGGTTGCCCAGCGGTGGCCGGAAGAATGGAGAGCATGGGGTCTGACCGCCAATATTGGCTTCCTGGAATTCTTCCCAATATGGGTGGCTTTGAAGGTCTGGCCGGAACACCTATGTAATCAATCAGTGGTGTTCTGGTCTGATAACATGACAGTTGTGGAATGTATAAACCAACAGGGGGCAAGCTGTCCGTTCATACTGCGCCTGATAAATGAGATTGTGTTACAGTGCTTAAAATGGAATGTGGTTTTCAGAGCCAAGCCTGTCCCAGGCATCCTCAACAATGCAGCTCACTCCCTTTCTCGCTTTAAAATGCAGGTTTTCAGGGAACATCTTCCTGCAGCAGACCCCTCGCCAGCACACTTCCCGGCAGTACTTTGGCAGATTGGTGCCCCAGATTACAGGACCTCGTGGTTGCTAGCTTAGCCCCCAGGACCAAGACAGCTTACGAAGGGGCGTTTTTGTCTTACCGTGCATTCTTGGGGTAGGAATGGGAGGTTAGGTGGGCACAGGAGGACAGCTTTGCGGCCTACTTAGAATTGATGCACAGGGAAGGGCGCTCAGTGGCGGCCGTGAGCAGGCATAGGGCGGCGGTCTCCTTCTTTGCGCAGGCTAAGGGCATGCGAGATCCCACTAACACCTTTATGGTGCGCAAGGCTTTGAGGGGTTGGCGCCGTTTACAAGGTCACTCTGCAGATAGAAGAAGGCCCATTGGGCTAGCGCGGCTGACAGCCTTATTGGTGACGCTTCACAGTGTCTTTTTTTTTTGCAGAGTTTTATATAGCGCGAACTAGACCCGAACCGAATCAGGTATCAGAGCGCTTTACATATTTTTCCAGTTACGTTACATTTTTACGTTTTCCAGTTACTTTCATTTTAGGCACGGGGAGATTAAGTGATTTGCCCAGAATCACAGGAGGTTTTGGCATCGTTAACGAGACTCGAACCCAGTTCCTCCAGGTCCGAGGTCGAGCGCCCTAGCCGTTAGGCCAACTCCTCTCCCCCTCTCCCCTGTCTGTAGCTCAGAGTGGGAGGTACTTCTGTTCAAGGCTGCATTTTCCCTGGCTTTCTATGGGGCTCTGAGAATTGGCGAGTTGGTTGCAGCGTCAAAAGAAGATAAGCTGGGCGGCCTACAGGGGGCCTGTGTAAAGATCAGAGAGGATACTATGTGGGTGACAATTCAGAGATCCAAAACTGACCAGGAATCTCGGGGTCACACCATAGTGCTCCACCGGCCCTGGCCAATCCTTGCTGCCCGGTTTCTCATGTGGAAGTCTTCCACAGGCAGCGTGAGGGCACGGCGGGGGGTGCACTGTTGTGTCACGCCGATGGTACGCCACTGACCAGGTACCAATTTAGGAGAGTCTTGGAGCTGACGGTCAGACAGGCAGGTTTTGATCCCAAAGAATTTGGCACTCACTCCTTTAGGATTGGGGCAGCAACTGAAGCAGTGGCAAGGGGTCTCCCAAGGTGAGAATGTGAAGAGAATCGGGAGATGGTCATCTGAATGTTACAAACGATATGTACGAATTGACATGTTGTGACAGGAGGGTGCTCACGCCTGGTATGTTTCTGTTTTTTTGCAGTTTCTCAAACCTGTGACGCAGGGGAGGAACTCGCCGCCGGGCGTCAACGATCTACACCATCGCAGCACAAGCGGCATGAAGAACACAGGAAATTGGTGACTTGGATTGTGGGCCACTCTTATGTGAGGCGTGCTGAACATGTTTTTCTTTCAGGAGACCGTAGGAACAGGGCTGCGCAAAAGGGGTTTCATATCTCATTTTTTAGAAGAGGGGGTCTATGCCTCAGCCAGTTTAGGAGCTTCTTCCAGGGACTCTTAGCTCAGCAGAATGATTTGGCCAAACTAGGGAGGCGCATCCTTATTGAGGAGATCATCTCCACTGCGGGGTGGGTGGCTAGGATTTGCCCGGGCTGCACAGTAGTATGGTCGCAACTTATCCCTCGTGTGGCAGTGGCGAGGGGGGGACTCGGTCAGGGCGTTGAATCACTCGGTAAAGAGGATCAACACACAGTTGGACAAACTATTTCGAGCCCCCCGGTTGCAGACGATTCCACATGGATGTATCTGGGGCAAGCAGTTCTACCTGGGGGACGGGGTACACTTGACTGAGGCAGGGAACGTCCTGTGGTCTAATATCTCTCGGCCTGGTTGGAGGGATTTGCAAAGTATGTCGGTCCTGGTTTAGGTCTAGGAAGGGGGAGGCCAGATCGTTGGTTAACAATGCTGGCCTGTGGCGGTAAGGTCATGACCGGTGAGCAGCTATTTTAAGGTCTGAGGGGGCGGGCATCATCCAATGGAGGTTCCCGCCCAGGGGGAGGGGCCATTGGCCCCTCCTAGAACTTCAGGGGCAAGGTAACTGGTGCTTCAAAGGGGCGCGGTTTGGAGGAGTCACGCTTTCCTTAGGCTGGTAGCCACCCCGCGCGCGCATACTCATGACGTCAGCGGATGGCGCAGAGTAAGGGCCCTCCCTTAGTGGGTAAATGGAGTTCACGGCGTGGACCGGGCCCGGCTGCGCATGCGCACATCTGTTGGTGAGGCGCAGCTAGTAGGACCTGACACCGGTTAGCGACCTTGCCAGATGGCCAGAAATGTTAGTATACAAAAATTTCAGATGAGGATGTTAGATTCGGTTAGGAAACAATCTGTATTAGAGTTTTGTTAAGAATAGTCTCTCACACCTATTGACAATCTTGTATCTAATGTCCTGCTGATTTTTTGTATAAACTGATTATCGTGCAATTAAAATGTATTGTTTTATATCTTAATAAATACGTCCGGGGGGGTCTTGCGACCCCCCGCCTTCCAAAGATAACCATGTTTCATGTTCATGTGTCCGGGGGTTGGTGTGGTCATAGGGAGGGGGCGGCAGCCAGTCACTGACCATGTCCGTAATACCTCTAACGTGACGTGGGGGTGTGTGTCTATGTTATACAGATCTGTAAGCTTTATGCCGCAACCGATGCCATCTTGAAAGCGATGGTATGAGTGTAATGAATACGCTACATTGGTTCAAAGACTACAAAAATGTGGTGCACTTACACAATGACATTTCCTTTTCTCATACTGCATGCCATGTATTATTGTGATCTGTGACAATTTTGTTGTACGGGGGTACCAGGCTTGGATTTTTTAGGATGGGAACTTCGCTGAAAGAAATTCTAAATGTGAGCTATTTTCCTAGATTGAATCTTTACCCTATCTATTTTTATGTTGTGTGTGTCTTGTATATGTCTTTACGTGTCTGGACGCCACTTCAGCACCAGACGAACATTTTGATCCCCAATAATGGACATCCTGGTCAATAAGACGCTCTTATGCCAGGAACATGATAATTCTGTCTCCTATTTCTCTCCTGACAGGTTGGAAAGCCAACATCAAAAAGTAGGTACCACTCAAAGGGCAACTTTTTTGACGGTTTTGTGGGGTAGGAAGATTCACTCACTATTCCTGTCCTGACGGAGCACCACGGATCCTCCTGCCCACTAGGGTTGCGAAACATGTTGACTGACTAGAGTTGGACCCTAAAGAGGGAACTCACATCAGACTACCAGGGTCCTTTATGACCCCATTGGTATCAGTTACCTATAAAGGTTTTTAATCTGACAGGTCGGTCCAGTCATTAAAAGTAGTTGGTAGCCTCTCTGACCAGTTTTAACCCACATCATCACACATGAGATACCAACCCACCTAGACTCCACCTTGCATTCGTCATACGGCATACCAATAAACTATCTCCGCCAAAGTGACCCTTCTGGGGACCCGTTGGGCATTGCAGTCCCGGCCCAACAATAGCCCTATGATGAAGCATGACATCCCTTTGGGATGTGTGAGGTCAACATGAAACAGTCCTGCTGACTGCCACCGTGCATATGCCTGAGTCCTGCATAACCTATCGATATCTCCTCTTTCTCTTTAGGAACAGTAGCCCTAATTTTTGTTGTGACATAAACCATGATGCACAGGTACTGGACCTCTCATACATCTCCTAGTCTCCCACCTCCTCTCCCTAGGAAATCCTTTGATTCATAGGGGCAGATCTACAAGGAAGTGCCACAGCACGGCAACACAAGCCCTTTGGCTGCGCCACACTGCGGCACTTCCGAAGCACAGGAATGTGACATAGTTACAATAATTTGTCGTATTCCTGTGCTCTCCCCTGCGCAGGCGCACTGCTGCCATGCGCCGGTGCAGGCACCCTTGCACCATGGTGCAAGTATGCCTGCGTCATGGGGAAATTGTTTTTGTGCAGAAAATGAAAACATTTCTCCTCGTTGCGCCTCGCTAAGCTTCCCCAGGGGAGGCGTAGCATTGACATGCATTTCCAGTTTCACGATTGCTCGTAAATCTGGAAATAAGGGCCCGATGTAGGTAAATCCCATTTACCGATTTTGAAATACCGAATCCTACCGATTCGGTATTCAAAAATCGGTAAATGGGATGTAGGTCCCAACATCTGGATTCGTTACCGAATCCTTAACAATTCTTAAATTACCGATTTGGTAAATACCGAATCGGTAATGCCCATTCATTCCTATGGGCTTTGAAGCCCATAGGAATGATTAGGCATTACCGAATCGGTATTTACCGATTCGGTAATTTAAGAATTCACAAGGGTGCAGGGGGTGTCACTTTGACACCCTCTAGCACCCCCAAAACGGCCATGTGTGCAATGTGGCACACAGACATGCCCTAAGGGCACGTCTGTCTGTCACATGGCACATGTGTACATGCACAGATGTGCATGTACACAGGAATCGGTTTTTTACCATGGATTTGTATTCCATGGTAAAATACCGAATCTGTAAGCCATGTGCTGCCGGAACATAGGCTACCTACATTGCATTTTCGGTAATTTTACCGAATCGTTATCATTACCGAATCGGTAAATATTACCGACTCGGTAAATTTACCGATTCGGTAATGATAACGAATCGGTAAAATTACCGAAAATGTGCCCCTACATCTCCATAGCCCTTTACCGATCGGAAACGGCCGAAAATCGGTATTTTCGGCCGATTCCGATCGGTAAAGGGCTACCTACATCGGGCCCTTAAGTCTTGTTCCATGGGTGTTGCGTGGGAACACCCACAGCAACACCCATGGAATGCCCCTTCCATGCATAATGCTGCGTATGAAGGGGCCATATTTTCAAGGAGAGGAAAAGTCATGCAGGGTGGCTTTTCCTCTCCTTGTAAATGTTATGTTATGTTATAGGTGCTTGTTATGTTATAGGTGCTTGTATAGCGCGCAGCTGCCCCAGCTAAGGGGCGTCCCGGCGCTTTAATGAGCAGGAGAAGCGACTACTGCAGAAGTGGACTTTGCGGCTACAACATAACAGAGCAGTTTAACAGAAGAGTTTTGATAACCTTTCTGAATGGCAAGAGGTCCTGTAGGCCCCGAATCTGGAGTGGCAGGGCGTTCCATAGTTTCGCGGAAGGAGCGTCCTCCCTTCCGCACGCGATTTATTCGAGGAATCACCACTAGGTGCTGACCTTCTGAGCGTACAGCTCGCCTGGGGATATAGGGGGTCAGAAGAGGACAGAGCATGGAGGGAGATGCAGAGTGCAAGATTTTAAATGCCAGACAGAGGGTCTTGAATTGAATCCTCTTGTCCACGGGCAGCCAGTGAAGTTTGGTCAAGGTGCTGGAAACCGACTGGGAGCGGGGGAGCCCTGTTAAGGCTCTTGCCACCGCGTTTTAGACTCATTGCAGTCTTCCTACCTCATCCTGGTTAGCTCCCAAAAGTAGGGAGCTCGCATAGTCAAGTCGAGATAGAATGGAAGCCTGAACTATGAGCTGGCGAGTAGGAGGATCAAAAAAATTTAGGATCGGCTTCAGGTTCCGAAGCATCCCAAAACAAGTAGCGGCAACCTTTTTAGTGAGGGTAATAACATTAAGCGAGAAGTCTAGCCAGACTCCAAGGTTTTTTACCTCACTCTTGGGTTCGGGAGGGGTTCCGAGCATGTCAGGCCACTATTTCTTTCCCCAGGCTGAGACATCCTTTCCTACAAGTAAGACCTCAGTCTTGTTGGCATTAAGCTATAGGTAATTAGATGTCATCCAGTTGGTAACTGCGGACAAGCCAAGTTTGAACTTGGATGCTTTCAGCCCTGAGTCTTCACTCAGCACTGCCACTAACTGAGTGTCGTCCGCGTATGAGACTATAGAAAGCTCCCCTCGTTTGGCAACCTCAGTGAGTGGCTGGACGTAGAGATTAAATAACGTCAGACTGAGTGCAGATCCTTGGGGTACTCCCTGCTCAATTGCACGTTCCATAGATAGAAACGGTGGGGTAGACACACGGAAGGACCTACCGGTCAGGAATGCCCTGAACCATTCTAGTGCTTGTCCACAGATTCCTACTGCCTCCAGTCGATGTAACAGTACCTCGTGTGAGACCGTGTCAAAGGCAGCGCTGAGATCAAGAAGAATCAGCGCTGCCGTCTGACCGGAATCCATGATGTTCCGAAGATGTTCTGTTACACCTAAAAGTGCCGTCTCGGTGCTATGTCCCCCACGGAATCCATGCTGGGAGGCTTCGAGGATGTTATTAGCGCAGAGGAATTTCGTTAAGATGCTGTTCACGTGGGATTCAGCCACCTTGGCAGGCCAAGGAAGCAGTGATATTGGCCAATAATTTTCTGGTTTTGGGGGGTCTAAAGTGGGTTTTTTGATTATAGGGGATAACCAAGCCTGCTTCCATCTAGTGGGTATGATGGTAGATCTAAAGGAAGACTTGATAATTTCACGGAGGGGACTGAGTATGAGTGCGGAGGCTTCTTTGAAATAGGCAGGTTTTAGCGGGTCTGCAGGAGAGCCCGATTTGATTTTCCCACAGAGTCTGAGAAAATCATCCTGACTTAGTTCGGGTATAGTCGTGAGTTTGCTGGTCGCCCCTCTACTAAGGAAGGTAAGTTCAGGAGTGGCTGGAAAGGAGCTATAGATATTTCGTATTTTATCTATAAAGAAGGAGGCAAGTTTTTCACAGTGCAGATAGGAGGCATTTGTTGCTACCACCGCTTTTTTGGCGGAGAGGTCTTTTAGGATTTTAAAGATGGTTTTCGAGGGGTTCTGACTGGCCTTGAACTCGTTGGTATAGTAGGCAGCTCTAGTCCTACAGATGTTTCTATGGTAGTTCTTTTGTGCCGCCCTGTATTGGCCTCTTAGTGCCAGGTCGTACGATTTCCTCCATCTACGTTCAATAAGTTTACATTCCTTCCTAAGGGTAGTGAGCTCCTCGTTGTACCATGGACTGGATTCCTGAGAGCGAGCTCTGATCCAGTCAGCTGGGATCAGAGAGTCTAAGGCTTGGGACAACCAGGTACAGAAGTTTTCATAGCCTAGCTCAGTGTCGCCCTCTGTTTCAAGGGGGTCCACTTTAAGGAGGGCGTAGAAATCCTCGAGACTCAGCTTTCGCCACGGGCGCTTGAGGACTCGTTGGGCATTGTTCCCGATGGACAACTCATGTATGGGACATGACATAGTTACCATCATGTGAGCGGATCAGGCAACTGGAATGGGCCCTCCAACCGAGACCTCAACTAGATTAGTAAAGATAGGGTCCAGAAGATGGCCTGCCCTATGCGTGGGGCACGTAACTAATTGGCGGGGTTGAAATGCTGCAAGGTCGGCTAATAGACTGTTGATTTTGTGGTCGGAAGTGAGATCAAAATAGAGGTTTAGATCTCCTAAGATATTAAAATTAGCCGTAGCTATTGCCAACAAGCCTACTGTTTCTATAAGGGCTTTAGTTAAGTTGTTATCTTGCCCTGGAGGTCTGTAAATCAGTAAACCCGACAGCGCTAAGTGGGATTTATCTTAATGCTGTAGCGGGCAGATTCGCTCCCCTGAATATCTATTTTGGTAAATTGGCATAGGTATTGTGATTTCAGTATAACTGCAATGCCTCCACCTCTGGATTGCCTGTTGAGAGTGTAGGCGGAGTATCCTGTTGGAGTGGCCAAGTTGATAATAGTGTTCATATCATCTTGGAGCCAAGTTTCTGTAAGAAATAAGATGTCCAAGGAATGTTCCTCAACTAGGTCATGGACTTCCATATGATGTTTGGCCAGTGATCTAGTGTTGAGTTGTGCAATCAACAGTCGTTGTTGTGGATTGGTACTAGCCAATAAGGGGCGTGCAGTAGGTTTAGGAAGCATATATCCACAAGTGCATTTAAAAGTGCACCTTCTGTACCGGGGGAATGTCTTACGGCATTGCACAGATGAGTGGCTAAGGCCTAAAAGTGTGTCCCTGGAATAGGTATATCTATCCCCTTCCTCGCGGCCAGGGTCCCTGGCGAGAGGCGACGTACTGGCGCGGATGGGCGCAGACGGGCGCGTCTTGGGCGCGTCTTCGGCGCGCGCCCGCTGCACTCTTGACTCGCCATCCCCTTATAGGCCGAGGGCCCGTCTGAATGCTGTGTGGTGCACACCGGAAGTCTAATCACTTCCGGTGTGATAGAACAACAACTTCCCTCCACAGCAATCTGCCGAGGCAGCGGTGGACTGGGGAAGCAACAGTAATTAAAAAACAGTTATTGCACAATCAGGTTTAAAAAAATAGAACCGGCAATGTTCGCCACTCGCTCTGCACGCAGCGCGCGTCTCCTACCATCAATCAGTTGGGACGGCAGGCTGAGGCTCCTTAAGTAGCGCTGTGCGGGCCCTTGAATGCTGTGTGGTGCACACCGGAAGTCTAATCACTTCCGGTGTGATAGAACAACAACTTCCCTCCACAGCAATCTGCCGAGGCAGCGGTGGACCGGGGAAGCGACAGTAATTAAAAAACAGTTGTTGCAAAATCAGGTTTAAAAAAATAGAACCGGCAATGTTCGCCACTCGCTCTGCACGCGGCGCGCGTCTCCTACTATCAATCAGTTGGGACGGCGGGCTGAGGCGCTTCCAGTACGTCACAAAAAGTGACTTACTGGTGGCGCAGGAGGTTGTTAATCTGCCCCATAGTATATACAGAGCCAGCTTCCTACAGGGCCATACGCCTCCGACCATAATGATGGACAGGAAACATTGCCACCACCCCCATGATCCACACACAATCTAATGGCCAACACATATACAATCTCCTGAAAGAGACTAAAATACAGGAGGTGGGGTTGAATATTATGCTTAGGCTGTGGGGTTTTAGGTTTAAACCTATAATAACTGATAAAACCCCACTGAAAGAAAAACAGCCCTCACTGGTGAAAACATATAAACACTGAAAAAACACCTGGACAACCACAAACTAAATGCCATTCAAAGAAAGGAAAAAGAGAGTGAAAGAGTCATTTTTTTCTTCCTGAAGGGGTCAATACGATGTAACTTTGTTATACAAGTAGCAGTAAGAAAGACTGGCTAACATTATTCTGCTTGAGTTTTGTTCTTTAGGGATGCCACTAAAATATTGTTTCTTCTTCCTTTTACTTTTTCAGTTCTGTGGCCTTTGGTCTAAAGATGCAGGGTTTAGTTTCATGTTTTAGGTCTAGTTTAATTATTTTATAAACTATAGAGAATCAGGAAATATCAAACTCATAATTGATATTTTGGCTGCATTTGATTCTTTCACCAAAAGGTAAGGTGGCTGGTTTCATACAAATCTTTCCTAATATGTGTCATCACATTTACCCACACAGAATGGGTAAAAACCCTTAATACATCAGACCATAGTTTCTAGTGGGTCAGTATTGATAGGTGAATTGCCAACACCTCAGACTTTAAACATTCAATGCAAGGTATAGTGACAAGTATATATATCACCAAGCATCTGAGATAGTGGTGAAAACATGACTCCAGACTTTTGGAAAACATGGAACGCAGTGTCATTTGTAATGCTCTGCAAAAAAGGTTCTTTCCAAGTTCAACAAAGATTGGAGTGATATTGTTTGCATTTGCAGTGATTCAGCTATGTATATAAAAAAGCTGTGTGATGACCTGTCAAAACTGATACCCGAGCTGAAGTGATTCCCTGTAGTAGATCCTTGCCACTTGTTAGATGGTATACTGAAAGCATCTTTACAATTTTAAGAGTTATTGAGGGATGCTATTGACTTTTTATTCCATTCTGGTGCACTGGTTTCTAATGCACAGGAACTAAAACGCAAATATTTATCATTTTGTGCTTTATGTGGCATCAAAGAAAGAGTCATCCCAACTGTGTCCCTTAGCTGATGGTTTTCAGCCCAATGGGCTAAGAATGCTGAGAGGGCCTTTTCACAGAAGTTTACATGGGAAGGAAAGAGCGAGCACACATGACCCAAAGACTCACTGAAGAAGTATTGTATGGTGTACTACAATATGATTAATTTTCAAAAATCTATTTGGACCTCATATACTATATATATATATATATATATTGTATACACTGTCTATATACCATGTTCTTTCAGTGCAGAAAGCAAGCAATAATAAAAGCAAAACGTTCCATAAAAACTGGAAAAACACTTTTTCTGTTGGTTTTAGTTGTGCGAAAATGTGTAACCACTGATAACAACTGTTTTTTAAGATATTGAAAACA
Source organism: Lissotriton helveticus (assembly GCF_964261635.1). NCBI lineage: Eukaryota > Metazoa > Chordata > Amphibia > Caudata > Salamandridae > Lissotriton > Lissotriton helveticus. Next base: position 83,356,502 of record NC_136059.1, on the reverse strand, counting down.
CTGAAAAAAAACCACCAGAATTTACCAAAAATAGAAACTGAAAACAGGACAGCCTAATCGTAGATAAAATAGTGTCTTAACAATAATAGAAGTTGCATAACGTAGAAAGTGTAATTCCATGTGAAATGTCGCATTAACAGTGATGTGCCTTATCAAAGAATACATATGCTTATTAATGAGCTGCTAACACAGATCTCAGAAACATAGTCAGCAGAGTGGCAGAATATGCAACCTGTAAGTCAAACTAAAGACCTCAAAAAGAGTGTAACTTGACTCCTGTCAGTCTCCACTTCCCTGGTGGAAAGACTCAAACAGGCAGAAGAAAGAGCCAGGAGTGGATAATTGCTGTTCCAGAAGAGACAGAAGGGGTCCACCACAACGAAGTCCAAGAAAATTAGCTATTAATGCTGGTACTAAAAGCAGAATTCTTCATTTGCTTTGTAGTCGGGACAGCCCTTAGGCCCGTGGTGCCATGTCCTCTGTCAAGCTGCTCAAATCCACCCACATCATGATTTTCCCTGACTACAAAAAGCTAATTACATGCTAAGCTGAAATAAGACAAAATTCCATGACTTTCTTCGTTAATATGAATGAGGAGCATATTAAAGAAGCTAATGAAAAATATATTTAAACAAGAAGCCAAGCAAAAATGGAAGAACAGCAAATCAGAATCTGTTTAAAGTCAGGCCCAAGGACAGACATCAAAGAACAAAATCCCAGCATCTAACAGGGGGAACAGAAACCCGAGACAATAGAGTCAGAGCCAAATGGTGAACTACAGTGGTTGTGTCCAGTGTGGTGCACAGGCAGAATATTGAGTTTCAAATATCGATATACAAAAATATCGAGTTTCAAATATCGTCATACGGGAATATTGAGAGCAAGAATATCGTGGTCCAGAATATCGACATTAAGGTAAGAAATATTGTTTTTGAAAATATCGAAGTTAGTAATATAGTTTGTTAAAATATCGTTGTTTATCGATTTTTATATTAGTGTTATGTATTTTAGTATGTTTTTTAAAGGTATGTAGTCATTTTTTGTATAAGTATTGATTTTGTTTTTTAATATATGTGTTACATTTTTAGTAGTGATGAATTTTATGTTAATGAAATTTTGCGTTTTTTAGTTCAGTGGCGGGTTGTGAGTTTATAGGGGAATAGGATGGGAAGTAATGTAATTATAATAAAGTCATTGAAATTTTTTATTTTTGGTATTTATTTAATTTAGATTGTATAGTGTTAATTGTGGGAATACATTTTTATTAATTGATTAATAATTGGTTGTTAATTTTGATCAATTAATTAATTGATAATTATGTTAAATTGTTGTTTTAGGAGCGGGTTGTGGGTTTATAGGGGAATAGGGTGGGAAAGTAATTTCATTATCATAAATTAAATATTTTTTTATTAGTAGTATTTATATACTTTAGGTTTTAATGTGTTAATTGTGTAAATTAATGTATTATTAATTAATTATTATTTGGTTGTTAATTATGAATTAATTGGTAATTATGTCAATTGTGTTATTTTTGTAGGAGCGGGTTGTGGGTGAATAGGGGAAGAGGGTGGGAAGTAATTTAATAAATGTAATAATAATTTTTATATATTAATATATTTTTAATTTTTCATTTATAGTGTGAATTGTGGGAATTAATTTATTAATAATTAGTTATCAACTGTGAGTTAATTAATATTAATTAATTAAATATTTCATAATTAAGTATGTTAATTCTGTCATATTTTAGGAATGGGTAATGAGGTTTATAGGGGAATAGAGTGTGAAGTAATGTAGTTAAAATGTATTTATAATTAATTGATAATTAATGGTAATTAATATATTAAAAATTAATTATGGCAATTGTATGATTAATTTGAGAAGTGAGTTGTGGAGTTTATAGTGGTAAGGGGTGTGAAGTTGTTCATTGAAAAAAATATTAAAAATTAAAATTAGTTATGCAATTTGTGTAATAACTTTTATGTGTTTGTTGTGGTGTTTATTGGGGTAGCGGGTGGAAAGAATTTTATGTTTTATTAATTAATATTAATTTGCTCATTATTATTCATTCTTTAATTGATATATTTTTATGGTTATTGTTTACTTTTATTTTGTGTGTGGATTTTGGTTTTATGGGGTAATGTTTGGTCAGGAAATACATTTTTATAAGCTTTAATTTGATTTTTAATTAATAATATTTGTTTATTTCATAATCAATTATGTTAATTATGGAGGTACCATTTTTTTAGAAATGTAGATGTGTGTTGTGAAATGTGCGTGTTATAGGGTTAGGAAATAAAGAATAATTAATGTTTTTGATTATAATTAATTCATAATAAATTGTTATTTCTTTGCAAAGTTATATTTTAATTTTTATAACATAATGTTTGTTGGTAATTTTTAGATTTTTTAACATGATAACATGTTTCTATTTTTTGTTATTTTTAATATTTTTTTATTTTTGCATTTTTTTTTACAATTTTTGTATTGTAGTTGATCTTTTGTTTGTTATTATTTTTTTACTGACTTTTTTGAGAATATTAATTTTAACCCTCTGCAATTCCAAACCAGAGAAGTATAGCTTTGAATCTGTAGCACAGAAGGCAAATGAACCATGTCTGGGCGTACCCTTGGCCATGTAGGGCTGTACAACTATCACTCATAGACAGGTGAATATTTTAGCCCCACTCACAGTCACAATAGGAAATGGAAGGAACCTATGGAGACTGGATGCCTGGGAACTTAGGGACAGATTAAGATGGCGGAGGAATCGCCACCGTCAGCCGTGCAGTGGCGGTCTCTCTGCCATCTGAATGCCCATTTCCCACCACCACATCAGGATGGCAGAGGGAATCGTCCCGCAAGCATGGCGGGTGCAAAAAGCGATTGCCTGGCGGAGCGGTTCAGCCTGGGGATATGGTGGCAGTGCCTAGCAGGCACCGCCCGCCTGATCATAATGCTAGCGTCAGCCAGCCTTTCCATGGTGGTGGAACCACCATGGAAAGGCTGGCGGAGGCTGGCTTCGGGGTCCCATTATGGGCCTCCTCTGTGTTGGGGAGGCAAGTTGTGCTCTGGGAAGTACCCACGGTAGCTCGCTACATTTGCATGCACAAGGTGGCCATTGAACATTGCGGCGGGTGCTGCAACCAGCAGCACCCGTCGCAATGTTAAATTGCCAGATGCGACCACCACAGTGATGGTCGCATCGTAATTAGGGGGACTGCCGCATTACAGGTAGGCGGTTCCGATCCAGCTACGACGCCCGCCATCGCCGCTTTGAGAGGAGAACCAATCGGAAGACCCTGGAATGACCTACCATTAGGATGTACTTTGAGAAGAACATGGGATCTCTATGGGAGAACACTATGCTAATGCGTGAGTCACTGGTTACTGATTCTAAAGAAATTTGAAACATACATTTACAGAGGGATTACAGAATCCCATGTATTATACTCCTATCTGTGACAAACTCCACAAAATGTCTGCTACCTATATCGCTTAACATCTTCAGAACACTTCACAAACTCCCTTACAATGGCGGCTCCTCCGCTAAGGTGGAGAGCATCACCTCACTGCCCGGAGCAGCAAAGAAAGGAAAACATAAAATGATGATAACAGAATGTTATTATGATTTTATTTTTTACTCCAGCTGCGGCAGTGCGTGAGGGTGCAGGGCGAAGCTACAGGGCTGCAGGGGAAGAGTGGTAGACACTCCTGTGCGCAATGACTGTTTGGTCTGTTCTCCATGGAGGCTGCATTGCATCCTACATGGAGTACATGTCCACCCCTACAGCCCCTGTCAGGGCGCTCAGACCAATCACAATGCTCCATTGGAGCTTGGCTGCCTGCTTCCTATTCCGACCTAGAGTCGCACACAGGCGAGCAGGAGAGAAGACACGGGACGGCAGCAAGGTACGTTTTATTTTTTTATTATTGTTTTTTTAAGACGTGAGCCAGACGTGAGCCACGCCGCCCCTCAGCCGAGAGTCATGCCGGACACCCCAACTCCCTTGCTATATGATAAACTGACAGAATCCCACTCTGCTCAAGATGCACATGTACGAGGGTGAAGAAATATGGAAAGCCCAACTAATGGTAAGTCTGAAGGGTTGAGAAAGAATTCTATGAGAGAAATGTGTCCCCTGCACTTGAGAAAATCAGATACAACATAAAGCACTGGTTTACACCCCGGCTGTTGAGAGTGGGGTGGGAAACCCCAGTTAAAGTTATCTCAGTAGCCCACCTGCAGTATGTTACCGGAATATCCTATACTAGCCGCCACTGGTGCAGGTAAGAGAGGTGGGGTGGTAGGGCATTTGGTCAGACGACGAGGGAAAATTAATGATTTAATCTTCCCTTATGGGCATGTGTTGAATCCTCCCCTAACCTGGCCCCTCCACAATTACCGGCACTGGCTGCTCCTGCCCCATACTATATTTCAAAGATGATATTTCATGAGATGGACAGCACTACATACACTGCTGTGGGACAGTAGTTTTCCACATATAGCAATGCTTACACGGTATAAAACAGTTTACAGCAATGGAATTGCACTCCTAAAATGCACGTGCTACAACTGGTCTGCACAAATGACTATCATCAATGACTGGGCTGTGGCGTCGCGCAAAGAACCTGTGGTTAGGATGTGTGGAATTTTAGATTCGTGTACTGAACATCATCTACGCCATCTTGCCGACTCACGTATGAACATACACGACAGCCATTTTAGGTACCATGGTCTCCCTGTTCACGATCGCCCGTCAGCACACTTCCCTGAACCTTGCAAGCCTTCCCCGCGCACCCTGGCTGCCCCCGCACTCACATGCACAAGTCATGAACCCTCCCCTCCCATGACTCTGTCTCAGGGAATCACACCCCGCGCCTGACCAACACCTCCTTTCCGTCCATGAATACCCCTCCTTTGATGACCCCTTCCTCTGAGCCCGACTGCCTGTACGAACCGCTGGTCATCCCTTAGCCCGAGGATACAGTTTATTGCCCACTACTGTATGCACTCGCCTTTCCTGAAAGAGGCCACTATTGATCATGACCTCCCCGCCCCCTGAGATTCGATCAGGCGCACACATTCCAAAGGAATCGGCAGGACACTCAGCTGCGTGATAGCCCCCTCCCAATCATATGAGGGGAAAGGGCCTCTACTGTTGTCATGTGTTGGAATGGGCCGGAACTGGGGGGTGCCGGGGATGTCGTTCTCATACTTCACAATGTCTTTGTTGTAATAAAGAGCGTCCACATGTCTTGAACCAGTGTATAAAAGACCAGGTCTCAGAGAGGTTGAGAGAGCACCTCGAGACAATACCTTGTTGTCCGATCTGATGTGTTCTACTCCGTCGGAATAAAACTTGTTTCCTGTCTTCCTGTCTCCAGCGCCTGCCTCTTTATTGGATAACTTCGTATGGTATTAGAGGCGTCTAACGCCGGGCAAATTTAACTTAGGAAACATCAACAGAATAGCCTGACCATTTTGAATTGATCTTTATCAATTGGCGTCCCAAACGCGGGGCCCATCAGCGACACGTGGATCCAGTGGGAGAGGTCCCGACGACAGAGTGAACGACTGCAATGATCGGGAGAGCTCCTGTCCGATAGACCCTCGTCTGACAGCCGATCATCTGAACTTCACTGATTCCGAGCAGACCTCTCCCGAGTGATCTACGGTCCTGACTGGGAACCACCAGGAGTGCCGCGATAGCAACAGAGAATAGAGGACGATCGGGCGCTGGAAGCGGAAGACGAGAAACTGTCCATACGGTCCGGGTAAGGTCGTGACACACGACGAATCGTGAAATTGATTGATTGATTGATTGTTTGAAAATACTAGTATTACTTATTGACTGTTTCTGAGAGATTCTCTATTTGCAAACAAGTACAGAATCGCCATACTCTGTTTCGTCTTTGCAGATAGTGAAGGATAGGTAACGCGGACTTTTGTCCCCCATTGTAATCTACCGTGCCTATTTTTCTCCCCATTGATTGATTGATTGAATCGAGCATTGAATTGTTCGAAGTTGGTTCTCTTAAGGATCTTCTCTGCCTATAAACGGGGAAGAATAGGAATATTCTCTCTCCCTTTGCAGATAGTGAAGGGTAGGTAACGCAAGCTTTTAACCCGTCGTGCCTATTTCATTCCTCATTGATTGATTGTTTATCCAAACATTGACTGTTTGGAATTGGTTCCTTCTGGAGGTATTCTCTGTTTGCAAACAGCGTAGAATAGAATATTCTGTCCAGTTTTTGCAAGTAGTGAAAAGATAGGTAGTGCAGGCTTTTGCCCCCCATTGTAACCCGTCATGCCTATCTTCTCCCCATTGGTTAGTAGTTGGGTCAACCCGGACCGCTTATTAGAGATGAACCATCCAGCTCCACTGGAAGGCACCCCTAATAAGGACATGTTTACTAAGCAAGGACTAGTCGCTATAGCTTATAGTAAGTTATGGCATAAATATACAAAAAAGGATCCTGAAAGTCAGTGGCCACTGATAGGTTCTTTTGATGAAAATAAAATAAAAACACTAGAAGCAGCTGTAAAAATAAATAAGGCAACGCCCACTATGCTCGATAGTAATGGCATGTGGCGCAAAGAAGCAGAACAGCGAAGGAAAAGAGAAGAAGCAAAAATAGTGAAAGAGTTACGGAAAGCAGCCCATCTGGCCGCAAAAGAACTAGATGAAGAAATAAGAAGAAAAGAGGAAGTTAAACAGACACAAGAATCAGGGCTGACAGGCCAATGCCCTGTCAGGACCCCCCCTACGCTCTACCCGGAGATGCCCTCCAAACAGCGGGCAAATGACGAGTTACTGCTCGGTCCTCCAATTATCTACATGCCCCCTCCTTATGCTCCCAGCCAGCCTCTAGCACAACACTCACCAGTTCAAAGTGCAGGCGTGGGTGACCCTAGCGCTAGTGCCCCGGCTCTTACGGCCTTCGCACCAGCCGCAGTGGTAACAACAGCAGATGAACATGAGACTAGCAGGCAGCTAACAGCCAGGCCAAATAGGTTGAGCAAAGATGAGCGAGATGGAATCGACCAGATAGCAAAGACCCTGGTAGAACGGAAGGAGAGCGAAGAATATACGATGAATATGCACAATTCACATGCCGGTAGTCACAGACGGCATTTCATTTTACGGTTCAGCTACCACACCCTGAACGCCTATGAGGATAGGTACCAGAATAAGGGTCCTGCTAAACTGACGGCTCTATATAGAAGGGTCGATGTTGGAGATGGGACTGAGAGCGATGTGACGGACCTCTTCATGCAAACGCTTGATGTTTTCCGCCACCTCGCGGAACAGAAACCAGAGGTCAAGATCAAAGTCCCTGAGACGATTGAACCCCCATTAGAAGCAGCCAACACTATGATGCCTATCAGAGAAGCCGCTCCCTACTGGGTTCCCCCAAGAGGTCAGGGAACAAACGATGATATCAACCACGCAGATGCAAAAGGGAGGGTTGTGTACAACTGGGTTTACCAACCATGGGATCGGCAAGATATTTTAACTTTTAGGCAAACCCTGCCCGATTTAAGAAAGAACCCTACATCATTTTATACAGAACTAGGCACAGCCTTGGGCTCAACCATAATGACTCTATCGGACATTGATTTGTTTTTCGGGTTGTGTCTGCCGGCCGATGTGTGGAAGCAAATCCGGAAAGCCGACCACACAGACCTGTTCGGACACACCTGGAAACAACTCAATGAACTAGATAGGCAGCGAGAGCCCGGAAAGAAACCTGTAAAAGACATACTGGAACTCCCCGACAAAATAGTGCAGAAGCTAAAGACGTTGATCCCAGAGAAGAAGGTAGACTGGTCGGTAGTCACGGCTTGCCGTCAGAAACCCCAGGAAGACGTATCAGAATACTTCTCCCGATTTGAAACGGTGTTCTCCGACTACAGTGGCCAAGACATGACCACCGCAACCGGACAACACCTATTCGTGCAAAACTACGTAAAAGGGCTATCGCAAGAGGTCTCCCAAAAGTTACAGACGAGTGAGAGTAGTTGGGGAGCCTCCAAACCTGCAGCTATCCTTCAGATGGCTCAGTATTACGAACACCAAAAGAACGAGAACGAGAGGGCGACTGAGAAAAAGAAAAAGGACTTAAAGGAACGAGTGATGATTGCTCAATTACAGGGAGTGACTACAGGAAGGGAACGGTATAGGGGGAACTACCAGTCGAATGCCCCTAGGAATCCGCCCACTAGAGACCGCAACCCCACACCCGGTGCTCCACGAACTGACCTCGATGAGAACCAGTGTGCATTTTGCAAAGAATTTGGACATTGGAAGTCCCAATGCCCGGCCCTTCGGGAAATGATTACAAATAAAGAGACAAGGGACATGACAAATGGCCCAAAAACTGGAGGGCAGGGGCGAGGGCAGACCTACGACACCACCAATGACAGACCTGGCAGACCAAACACATTTGACCGACCCCGACAAAATCAGTGCCACAGTCCGACTGCAACAATGCTCACGACTCTGCATAGGACTGCCAGGGGCAAGGGAGGGATCCAGTCGAGCTCTGTGTTGACCAGCAAGGTCCTTACGTCACTGCTAAGGTCCTGGGTACAAAGTCTCCATTCTTGGTAGACACTGGAGCGACACGTAGTGTATTATCAAAGCGACTGATTCCAAGGGCACCCTTGTCTGGCTCACACATTACATCGACAGGTTTCGATGGAACGCCCTCCACTAATCCCCTGTCTGTACCTATCTCCTTTGACCTAGGAAACAATCCCACTGACACAACATTTCTGCTCTCCTCCAACTCCCCTGACGCCATTATGGGTATTGATTTACTGAAACATTTCCGAGCTACTATTAGGTGTTCCCCGGATGGAGTCCGAGTCATCCTGTACGACAACCCGAGCATGTCCAGACCCTACCCCGCACGACATATGTACACCATAACAGATGCTGAACTATCCTTGCTCGATACCCTACCCCTGTACCTATGGGCCAGAAACGACTCGGATGTAGGACGAATGATGATCGATCCTGTACACATAACTGTTCGACCAGATGCAATACTCCCGAAACTCCCACAGTACCGGATATCGCCCGAAGGCGAGAAGGCATTGGTAGCGATTATTCAGTCCTTGGTAGATGCGGGAGTGGTAGAAGAAGTGGTTAGTAATGTCTGCAATAGCCCTATCCTACCCATTGTTAAGAAGCAAGGTGAGGGAGATGAGAAAGCGTACCGCTTCATCATCGACCTGCGAGAAGTCAACAAAGTGGTGGTGCCACAGTACCCCGTAGTCTCAGACATCGCCACCATTCTGACTCTCATCCCGTCCACTGCCACCACCTTCACCGTTATTGATCTTAAAAATGCATTTTTCTCTATCCCCATCCATCCAGACAGCCGTTATCTCTTCGGCTTCACTTTAAAAAACCGTTCATACCGATTTTGTAGAGCTCCCCAGGGCTACACTGAAAGTCCCAGCATTTACAGCCAGGCCCTCAAAAGACAGCTGGACGCCGTCCAGCTACCAGATGGAGTGGTGTTGATCCAATATGTCGATGATATCCTTTTGGCGGCCGACACCACTCCACTTGCAATCACAGCCACTATCCAACTCTTGCGCTTTCTTGCGGAGAATGGCCACAAAGTCTCCAAAAAGAAACTGCAGTTCTGCCAGCCCCAAGTGACATACCTAGGCCATCTCCTGTCCAAAGAAGGGAGGAAACTTACACCCGACCGAATCCAAACCATCCTAGACACCCCCATTCCAAAAACACAGAAGCAAGTCCGTTCATTAGTGGGCCTTACCTCTTTCTGCCGACAATGGTTACAGAATTTTAGTCTCATCATAAAGCCCCTACTTTCCCTGTTGGCCAAAGATGTTCCGTTCCCACTCCCTTGGACTCCCGAATGCCAAGCATCCTTTAAGGAGTTGCGGGATGCCCTTTGCTCGGCACCCGTTCTAGGAACACCAGATTACTCCAAGCCCTTCTCCCTTTTCACTCACGAAAGGGAGGGATGCGCATTGTCTGTTCTAACTCAGCCCATCGGCGCCAAACAGCGCCCTTGTGCCTACTTCTCTGCCACTCTTGATCCAGTCGCCAGAGCTCTACCTGCCTGCCTTTGAGCAGTAGCCGCTGCTGCTGTCTCTATCCGCCAGAGTGAGGGAATTGTTCTTTCGAACTCTCTCACGGTATTAGTACCCCATGCAGTTGACACCCTTTTGAACCAGACTAAAACTCAACACCTGACTATCGCACGACTAACAGGGTACGAATTGACTCTACTTGCACCCCACATCACTCTGAAGAGATGCACGACATTGAATCCTGCTACACTGTTACCCTTGCCCGAAAATGACCCCGATGTGCCCCCTATACACGACTGTGTGACCCTCACGGACGAACAGACCAGGAGTAGAATTGACCTCCGAGACATTGCCTTTACAGATCCTGATGGAGAATTATGGGTAGATGGCTCTTGTATCAAACTCCCAGACGGCACCACTTCAGCGGCCTATGCGGTGACTACAGCCCAAACAGTAGTTGAAACAGCTCGCATCACACAACGATCCGCACAGGCGGCCGAACTAATTGCCTTCACACGAGCATGTATCATAGCAGCAGGAACCACGGCGAACATTTACACGGACAGCCAGTGTGCCTTCAGGGTGGTTCATCATTTTGGACTCCTGTGGAGGGAAAGGGGATTCCTGACATCCCACGGTACGCCCATCCTTCACGGAGATCTAGTCTCCGCCCTGATTGAAGCAGTTCTTCTCCCCAAACGATTAGCAGTGATCAAATGCCAGGCACACAAGAAGGTGACAGATTTAGTTGGACAGGGAAACGCACTAGCCGACATCACTGCCAACCGGGAGAGTACGTCCTAGTCCGGAACTTTCAACGGGCAAGGAGTCTGGAACCCCGGTGGACGGGCCCCTGGCAAGTACTGATCACCACTCGGACGGCTCTTCGAGTAGAGGGGAAGAAGCACTGGCTGCACGCCCACCACTGCAAAAAGGTTTCCTCGACCCTGGCCACCACAGACAACGTCAGCACCCAAGAAGAGTTCCTGAACAAAGACCGACCATCACTGAACTGCTATCCTGATACCGAGGCACTTGAACTTGCAAAACACTCTGATCCCACTGTGCCATCCCGAGAAGGGTATTTCCTGCGTCGAAAGGAGGGAGCTTCGGCTAAGTAGGCCACTGACTAAGTTAAAAATCTCAGAACGGTGACCCAAAGCAAACAAGGGTTACCCGGAGAGAAGCTAAACAAAGTCTGTGGTTCTGCCCACTACCGAGCACCTTGAAGGTGAAGATGATGGAAGCGCCAGATAAGAAGATGATGGAAGCGCCAGATAAGAAGACGTCGGAAGCAACAGGAAATACCCACTACAGGAACCCAAAGACTGATAATTTGCACAAATCAAAGACAATCGCTTTCTTCATTGTCTTCCTCTTTTGCCTCCTCCTCATGACTTCCTTCTGGATCTTGGAGGAAAGCACACCCGCTCACCAGATGTTGCCAACCACTGTCCAGCCAACCACCATGAAAGAGCACCACCTGATCACCCTTTCACCTCAGCTCCGAGAAAGGCGTAAGGAGTTGTGGAACAATTCCTTCGTACAACTGTTGCACCAGCACAACCTTGCTGCAAATGCCACGAACTGCTGGATCTGTGGGTTGCTCCCACATGCTACCGGACACTCCATCCCCTTCATCCCTTCTCCTTTCTCAGTTCACGGCTCCTGCCTCGCCTGGTTGATCCTCATGCAGGAAAGCCACAAGGACAACGCCGCTTCCGGTCAAACAGTGTCACACTTCTACTATGGGTTCTGGCTGAACAAAACAGGAAAGACGTCTGCCCCCTTTTGTCCTGCAATTTCAGGTTCAACCTTCCTTACGAACATCCCTGCCAAAGAAAGGGTCGAAATGCAAGTGCTCCACAATCCAGCCAGACCCACCTTCTCCCGCCTGCGGAAACAAACGGCTGCCACCCTGACCGTGGCCCTGTCTGTCATCAATGTCACAGGACTCGTATGCCTCGAAGGACAGGGAACGCAGCTGGTGGGTCACAGTCACCCTCCTTTGTTGCTTCCCCGAATATGTACTTTGTTTGTGGCACCAAAGCTTACACTTGGCTCCCAAAAGGCTGGAGGGGTACGTGCTACATCGCCTTCATTCTTCCTCCCACGTATGTGGCTCGAGCCTACCATCACCGGCAAAAGCGCGCCGGAGACATTGGACAAGCCGACTCCACCGGAGCACAGTTCCTGGATGCGGCGAAGGGACTTGTTCCTCTGTGGGGCCCAATGGCAAATAGCCGCGCTATCCGACACCTGACTCAGGCAGTAGAAACAACCATTAACATCACCGCTGGCATCCTCGCCAACAACACGGCTGAGCTTCAGGCAGTCCGCCTGGTGGCTCTTCAAAACCGTCTTGTTCTAGATGTGGTTCTGGCCGACCGTGGAGGAGCATGCCGCATCATCGGCTCCAGCTGTTGCACCTACGTGCCAGATAACTCACCTTCAGTCTACAAAGCAATCGAACACCTCCACAGACTGTCCTCAGAGGTTCACCAGGAGCAGGAAGGATGGTCGCTTGGAGGCTGGTTCTGGGACACTTTGAAGAACTGGGGATGGAGATTGTTCACGTTTATATTGATACCAATCATGATACTGTGTGGGTGTTGCTTAGGTATTCAATGTTTACCACCTATGGGTCTCATGGGGATCGATCCGAACTGACAAGCTGGCGAGACATGTTAAAGGGAGGACTGTGGAATTTTAGATTTGTGTACTGAACATCATCTACGCCATCTTGCCGACTCACGTATGAACATACATGACAGCCATTTTAGGTACCATGGTCTCCCTGTTCACGATCGCCCGTCAGCACACTTCCCTGAACCTTGCAAGCCTTCCCCGCGCACCCTGGCTGCCCCCGCACTCACATGCACAAGTCATGAACCCTCCCCTCCCATGACTCTGTCTCAGGGAATCACACCCCGCGCCTGACCAACACCTCCTTTCCGTCCATGAATACCCCTCCTTTGATGACCCCTTCCTCTGAGCCCGACTGCATGTACGAACCGCTGGTCATCCCTTAGCCCGAGGATACAGTTTATTGCCCACTACTGTATGCACTCGCCTTTCCTGAAAGAGGCCACTATTGATCATGACCTCCCCGCCCCCTGAGATTCGATCAGGCGCACACATTCCAAAGGAATCGGCAGGACACTCAGCTGCGTGATAGCCCCCTACCAATCATATGAGGGGAAAGGGCCTCTACTGTTGTCATGTGTTGGAATGGGCCGGAACTGGGGGGTGCCGGGGATGTCGTTCTCATACTTCACAATGTCTTTGTTGTAATAAAGAGCGTCCACATGTCTTGAACCAGTGTATAAAAGACCAGGTCTCAGAGAGGTTGAGAGAGCACCTCGAGACGATACCTTGTTGTCCGATCTGATGTGTTCTACTCCGTCGGAATAAAACTTGTTTCCTGTCTTCCTGTCTCCAGCGCCTGCCTCTTTATTGGATAACTTCGTATGGTATTAGAGGCGTCTAACGCCGGGCAAATTTAACTTAGGAAACATCAACAGAATAGCCTGACCATTTTGAATTGATCTTTATCAGATGGACCGTATCACCACTGGAGACAGAGCGTACATGCATTTCCTGCACATTTACAGTAGAGGGGGGCGTAGACCAATCCCATAGGCTACAAGACCAGTGACGAAAACATGGAGAATGGCCACTGTGGAAGTGGACTAGAAAAATGTCAACCCCCACAAAACAGGGGGATGGGTGGGACACCTAATGAGAGATATCACACCACTGCAAGATTTTGAGAGAGGAGCCATTATCGGTACAACCACACTGGATGATATTCTAGGAGCAGAAGGAATAAGAGTTTCCGTCAACTTCAGGAAGAGTTTGGACTACAAATGTCAGAACATTTCAGCTTCCGGTGACTCAGGCATGCCTTACAAACACGCGGGATGGATGTCTCAATCCATGGCAATTTAGACTGAAACACCTTAAGTGACATCATATGGCCTACATAATTTGAGCAAACTACACAAGCTGGGTTGCCTCTGAAAGGGGTGACCCTCATATATCAAAGGAAGCAGGGACCTGGGTACACACTCTTTGGGCAGGTAGAGAAACAGAGAAATGTTGGTCAGAGGTGAGGAGGATTTGCCAGTCATGCTGGATAGAGGATTCTCCATGACAGCATACTTGGTCCTATTGGGGTCATTATTATTATTATTAAAACATTTATTAAGCGCACTGTTACCCGTGGGTGTCCTGGCGCTATGTGAAATCTTACCTAAAGATCGAACCAGGGTCATGCTAATCAGCAAACAGCCAAGTTTTTGAAGCTTTTCGGAAGGCCAGAAGGCTCGACATACCTCTTAGATACAGATGAAGCTTATTCCAAGCTCTGGCTGCATTAACTACAACCCTTTTTCTATAGGTGCTGGAAGTAGGGGTGCTGGAGGTGCTGCAGCACCCCAGAAATAATAATGTTGGAGTTCAGAAGATGAAAGAGCAATAAAAATGTCTTTCAATTTTGCGTTTATCTTGTCACATTTGCTGCAGGTTCAAAGACAGATGTCAAAAATCAGACCAAATTTTGACAAATTGATGGATTTTTCAGATACTGATGTTTACTTTTACTTCTCTGACTGCAAAGTGAGAACATTTTGTAAAAGTGATCTAAGCGACAATCTTGCTTGGAGAATGAAAAAACGGGCTGTAGTATGTCAGTTACTTTACCTAACCCACAACAGCATTTAAATATCGGGAAATTAACTACAGGCATACTTCAAATTACAGCAGCTATTAGGAAAACGTCAAATTAAGCACTTTTTCTAATTCTGAAATGTGATGGAAACAAAGATTTTAATAGGATCAAAGGAAATTAAGTCACTTTACTTGGTGATGCGCAAGTGATACATATTCACTGAAACACGATTTCCACTCCTTATCGTTTTTGCACCCTATAGTTTTTCCAGTAAAACTGCATGTCTGCAAATTTAGTGGCCATTTCAATGGAAAATGTGCTGTCTGTAAATGGCAGTGCGTTACCTCACCAGTGCTCCAAAATGCACAAACGGCTACATGCCACCCCCTTACCACTCACCTGCTGAATAGGCGTGGCTCATTTGCTACATAGTTGTTGGTTTTTTTTAAGACACTTTCTATGGCCACAGTGATAGAACTTTAATGACAGTTCCCTACTCTTCACTTGAGGCATAAACTACCCCTGTAGGACCTTAGGGCTAATGGTGGCCAAGAACAGGTTTTATGAGGAAATAGGGGAACCAGTCTTGACTCAGCAGGACCCAAGGGCTAAAGGGAATGGAATCAATGCAAGGAGAATACTATGACCTTGGAAACGAGGCAGGGGAAGATCCTCCTAGCTGAGTGCCTGGGTAGATTGTGATGGTGGAGTTTACAGAACTATTACCAGAGAAGATGAAACAGAAATTGGAATTCCAACCCCTAAAAGACGGGAAAAGTGGTCTCAGTTGACGTAGATTGCACCAGCGCAGTTGATATTCGACACATTTTGATGTCCTGATTAATGCCTGTATTTATTGCAATTTGATGAAAATAATAAACCTATAAAAAGTTGGAAAAAAATAAATATGGATCGACATCATATCGCCAGAGTATTCTTTATTTATTTATTTATTTATAAAGTTTTAAATAGCGCGAACAAGATCCCGAAGGATATTAGAGCACTTTACAAAAGGTGGAAGGAAGGTCAAATACCCAAAATTGACATCAAGTAAGAATACAAACCATGAATAATCGCATGATTCACATTCAAATGACACAAAGGAGAGTAATACAATAATCAAGTATATAGGGGGCTACGAGGGGGGCACACAATGCTGTAAAGAAGAGCAGAGTCACATCCCTTTGAGTCTGTTTGCATGACACCCATTCGAGGGAAAGTAAATAAATGTTAAATTCTTCTGACAGTACATACATTAGCAAAGCTAATAGTTCTGGATCTTTGTTAGATGAGGTGTTTGGTAATAATTGGGAGACTGTGTGATATTTGATAATTATTAAAGTTCTTTTGACCCATAGTACAAAACATAGCTGCCTTTTGCACAAACAAAAACATAGTATAAAAGTTAAATAGATGAAAAACAAGACTATCTGAAATCTCCGATATGCGAATGTTCCTAATTGTATTTAATAGCCCCCCAAACCCCACCCCCTCCTGCTATGGTGAAAAGTCTTCTTTCTCTGCGGTTTGCTATAAGGACGAGGTATTGGTGGGCATGCTGCATGGACCAAACAGCCAACATGGAGGCGAGATTTCAAACTGCCATGGGCAGACAATGTTTCTTGGAGCTTTAACATCAGTAATTGTTTATTCATCATGCATTTTGGGGCATGTTTACAATAAAGTGTGAAAGCATGTCTTTAAGCCAAGAAGGCTAACAACATGATTCGATAAAAACAAGATAGGGAGGGAAATTGTATAAGGAGCACTCTCAGTTCCCCAGGTAAGTATAATCATAACAACGAAAGAGTGTGCCCTTTTGAAAGTAGAGCACAACAGTAGAATACAACAAGGTTCTTAACCCATTCGATGCTGATGACGGCTCCCGGCCGTCATGAGTTACGGTGGGCGTGTGCTGATGACGGCCGGGAGCTGTCATGACCACGCCCACAATCGGAATGTGCAGCACAGGTGCGGAATTCCGGCCGCAGCCAGGGGGTTAAAAAGCCCTCACTCACCAACCTAGTGGGTGACATGCTTCATCATCGGGCCCCACCAGGAGAGGCTGAGTGCCACCCTGGTGTGCTTAAACACCAGAATTACTGCGGAGCTGGTAGTGTGTGTTCAGTGATTAGTGAGAGTGATTTAAAAATGATTCGATTGTGTCAAAAAATAAATTTTATTAGGAGCCAATCAGACATGTATAAAAACAAGGGATCCGGTTACAGTGGATCGTGCAGGTACCGAGTGGGTGCCTAGCAGTGCAGGTGGTGTGCCATTGTTGCTACCAACCCCCTCCCGAGACCCATGGTGTAGTTAGTGATTACACCTCATAATAAACTTGGTTCCTCTCAACACGAGGGTCACCAGACTTGTCCTGTTTTTAATAATTTTTCACACTTATAACCTCTGGTTAGGGTGGGCCTTAGCGCGCCCATACCACCGAGGTTTACACCTCTTTCTTGGTCCTGATGAATGCCTGATTAATCATTACACATAGGCAGAAACATGTTGACCACATTTTAATGGACATTGCTGAACAATTTATTAAGTACTAATATCCTACACCTTGTTTTTATACATGTCTGATAGGCTCCTAATTAAATTTATTTTTTGACACAATAGAGACATTTTTAAATCACTCTCACTAATCACTGAACACACACTACCAGCTCTGCAGTAATTCTGGCGTTGAAGCACACCAGGGTGGTACTCGGCCTCTCCTGGTGGGGCCCGATGATGAAGTATGTCACTAACTAGGTTGGTGAGTGAGGGCTTTATTAAGAACCTAGTTGGATTCTACTGTTGCGCTCTACTTTCAAATAGGCACACTCTTTCGTTGTTACGATTTTAACGACACGATTTGTCACTTTAGAAACGCAGGGCTGCACCATATTTACTAGAATATGGTACAGCCCTGCGTTTCCTCCTACGCTGGCGCTAACTTTAGCTGCCTAGCACCAACAGAGGCACCCTAGAGCAAGGGTGTCAGTGTTAGGGGAGATTTTGTATGTGCAAGAAGGCCCCCTTCCTGCACATAAACAATCTTTAAATGCCGTTTTGTAACTTCTATATGTGCTGCTTAATGCAGCACACATAGAAGTTGAAAAACAAATTTTTTTTTAAATGATTGTTTATGTGTAGGAAAGGGGACCCGTTTTTCTGTTTCTATGTGTTCTGCACAACGCAGCACTCATGGAAACAGCAGAAACGAGGAGAAATAAAGCATTTCTCCTCATTTCGCCTGTTTAAGACCAGGTTTTCCCTGGTCTTAATTTTGGTGCTGCCTCCTATTTACCCTGCTCTTTGTGAATAGAGGGCAGCGTCAAAACCAATAAGTATTGCAGAGGAACACCCACAGCAACACCCATGGGTGCCTTTTTTACTAGGAAGCATTACGCCACGTTAAGTGGCTTAATGTTGCCTTGTAAATAAGGTGAAGTTTCCGTCGCCACCGCAACGTCACTAAAAGTGGTGGTGTGGTGGTGATAGGGGCTTGTAAATATGTCCCTTTGTTTTTTACGTGGTAGCAGATTTAGGTTTCAAGACTGTGAAATTTGATCGCATAGCTGGATTTAGGCTGCAAGTGTTCTTTCCAGGCCTCATCAACAATGTAAGCAGTCTTTTCAGTCCATATTTAATTGGGCTATTTGACATTTGGACGCTATTGAGGAGTAACCAAACTCCGGCTCCAGCACAGCAGACAGGAAGCTTGCTGGTAATTTAAGCAATGTTTTCCAAAACTTCCTTTTGCAACGTCCTACATATTCTCTCGATCTGTCAAGCCCCCACAATTCTGCTCCATTGAAGATCTGGCTTGCAACGTTTGCTTGAAGGAAATTTTCAAAGGAACTAGAGAACCTATGACTGTGCTTGAACACTATTCACAAAATTGCATTTGTAGCAGCTTCTGAGTTTTCAATAGTAGTTTGGATATGAGTTGATTTTAGTGTTTTGGTGATTGTAACACCTAAATATTTCAAAGAAGCCACTGCTTCAAATTTCTCTTGGTTAATGAGGAAGGAAAACTTCCTCTGGTGCTTGCTCCTGAAGATCATTATCTTAGTTTTATTCATTTGTTTGTCTTGCAATAAGTTTCCATTGCTAGAAGCTAGGCCTGCAAGGCTTTAGGGGTTTTTGCTATAAGGATGGAATAATCCACATATAGTTAAGCTGGGATCTGAATACCATTGATTGACGGAACATCCGGCGATGATTTTATAACTTCTTCATATCCATCGTTAATATAAAGAGAGAACAAAAGAGATGCTAGTAGGCAACCTTGTTTGACTCCCCTATTTGTGTATAATTTCCTGCTGATGGGCCCCTTCGGCTTACTCTCACATGAGTGGAGGTTCCAGAATATAGCATTTGAATTAAAGACAAAAGGCTTGGCTCTATGCCTAGTATGCAAAGTTTTCCCAAAGGCGGTTTCTTGAGACCAGATCGGAGGCAGGCGAAAAGTAAAAAAATTCCACATAAACAGCATTTTTGTCAATGTGCTGGTCTTATGGATTAAGTGTAGAAGGTTACAATTCTGATCCATTGTTAACAGCCCCTCTCTAAAACCACCTTGTATGTGTCCCATTGCTGACCCACCCATCTAGGCCCTCAATTCCAGTTAGAATTTGTTTTACAATCAATGTCAATTAGACTTAGCAGTCTCTAGGACTTCAGGTCGTTTTTTGGGCCTTTCTTATATAGTGTGACAATAACACTATTTAACCAAACATTGGGACAGTAGTGAGATACTACAATTGCCCTGAAAACTACTGTAAGAACTTCTGCCCACCAATGTAAGTCTGCAAGGAAGATTTCCAGAGGGGTCATATTAAGGACTGGGGCCTTTCCTTAGCGAAGGCGTTTTATAGCCTGAATTATTTTGTCTTTTGTGAACACTTCCAGGAGACTGGAACTAGACACATTGATACTCGTTCCGGAAGTGACGCTAATTGGAAATGACTCTTGGCATGGGATAGCCATACACTAAAAGCAGTGCTAAAATGTTTTGCCCATACAGCTTCAGAGATGTTGGCTTCCAGGTGGTTTTTCCTTACTCCAAAGCCTTCCCCAATCTTTCTCCAAAAGGCCTTTGTGTCTTTCTCTGTGGCAAATCTTTTCAGCTCCAACCACTGACTATTTACAAACTCAGCCTTCTTTTTCTTAATTAGCTACTTATAGCCAGGTCTTGCGGCACTTATGGCCTGTTTGGTAAATTTTGTTTGGATAATGCCTTGGAATTCTTCGTCAAACTATCCCGTCTTAACATACTTATTTTGGTTTGTATAAGATTTTTTAAAGTGCTATATCTTGAAACAATTGGGATTAGTGATTTCAGCAAGAGTTCACAAAGGGGCAACATGGTCTCCCCGCTTCCTCCATTCGCTATCTGGGTCTTGACCTTCACTGTCGTAGGCTCGCGGAGACTGTGTGAGTTGCCCTAAGCCTTCATAGAAAAATAAGTCCATAATGAAGCAACACCTCAGACCACAACAGAATGGAAGCTGGGAGCAAAGTTGCTTTTCTCAGCAGATAAAATTAGCAGAGTTAAGCTGTACCATCAAAGATGCGTATTATGAAAAGAGGTCAGAAAACAAAATAGGGGGGACATTTAAAAGGCATACACAGCAGAATGTTGAATAGTAGACAGTTATGACAAAAAGACAGTACATTTAATTATATGGTATTATGAATGAGAAGTAAAACAAATAAATGGACAATGAAGATTAGTCAATAGCATTATGTGTTTATGAAAGGTAAAGGCATCTAAACAGCATGCCCAGCAATTAAAATGCCATCATGTCAACAAAGTAAATGGATCAAAGAGAACACATTGTTGTTAATTACAAGATAAACATTATGTGATATAAGCAATCTGACAAAAGAACTACATGAAGCTCTAGCACCAAAAGCTAATGGGAACACGAATGGGACAATGCGATCTTCAATGTAATGTCACTGCCTTGATGGTCAGCACATCGAAGCGAAGGCAAAGCATAATAGGGAGGCATTGGCTGAAGGTGGATCACCCAAAACCCACTCTTTGTTTTGCTTTATACTGCACTTTGTTGAAGACCTGCTGAAATCAGGGTTTCTAAAATATAAAATTACCTTAGTCAGACCTAAAAACAGATCTGAACTCCAACACCAACCATGTCTATCAGCCACCAACCGCACATCACCAAGCCAACGAATCAGCACCAACTCAGTTTCCATTTGAGTACAGAATCAGCATGTTGCACAGTCCTAAGCTATGGCAGTAATGCCCTGTACAGAATGTGCTTCGGTTGCCTCCAATAATATCCCCGTCAAGGTGGGCTCCCCTTAATATCGAATCCAGAATATCAAGGCATGTAAATATTGAGGGCAAAATTTCAAAATCCAAAATATCGGAAAGTAAGTATAGATAGTAGTGGCCAGCCCCAAAATCTTGTGAAACCACCACATATCTCAATTGGCCAACAATGCAGTCTAAGACCTTAGTTCAATGCACCAAAGCTTCAATGGGAAAGACAGGTTTTTGTGGCCCTGCAGAACCCCACCCAATGCATAGTTGAAGTGACATCAATGCTTTAGGGTTATTACCAGTCCCTAAAAAGGGATCCGGGGATACAGTGGTGATTAGACACAAACCTATTTTGTTCTCTTCGATACCACACACACAAACTGCACTAAGAAAAAGTCACCACTTTAACTAAAAAGAGTGTTGATTTCAACTGGTGCACCCTGTTGCTTAGAGCATCTAAAACAGCCATACAGAATATAATTAAAACAGCAGAGAAACGAAGGGAAAGGATGTGACATAACGGCAAGAGTTGCAGGCATTGGAGCTGGGAAACCAGGTCCACGGCTCCGCATTGGCTCAACATTGTGTAATTCTGTGAAAATCATTTAATCTCCCCATGATTAACAAAAAATAAATGTGTCCTTGTGTAATGTTACTTTTGCACATGTGACATGCTCCAATACCTTTGAGTCAAGGTTGTGCTATATAAAGCTACAAAAAAAAGCGAGAATAAAATAAACATTTTTATCATGGTTAAATGTCATCTAAAAGACCTAACATCCTAAAACCTACTTCTATGTGCTACGCTAGGTGAACATGGAATAGCATAACATTCATCTAAATTTTCTTAGGGTGAATAAGTGCACTGCATACCTGTTTACAGCCAAGTGCTGTATTTATCAGAAGTCGGGCAAAACTGCTGTCGGACTCGGCCTGGATATCAGTTTTCAGTAGAAAGTGCGATACAGCAGCATCTCTTGCAGACAAGATCTTCTCTGGCAGTATCTTGCACTATAATCTGGGGTGAAGGTTCTCTATTGACAAGTAGTCAAAATTGGCAGTCCTTTTATACTATACCTTATCTAAGATTGAATTTCCTACAATACCTTAGGAATGTCTGGTATACCCCATGAGCCTCAAGATGCTAGTCTAAGACACAATCTTATGAACAAATAAGGTGAAAATATGACCTTTCAGACTACATTGTTTTGGCTAATGTTCTTGTTTGACCTTGACATTGAGATAACAAGGCACTTGTTTGCGATTGATGTTGCATCAGGTGTCTTGCCGATTTCTATGTCTGAGTCACTTGATACTTTAACAGGTTCTTGTAAAGAGAAGGGCAGATGATATCTGTGTCAAAGGCAGACATGTTGATGAATCTGCAAAAATACAATAAATGGAGTTTCAGCCTACTTAAAATGGAGCCAGGCCTTTTAGTCTTTACGTCATAAGGTAGATGGTTTTACAGGACTGCTGCTTTAGAATTAGCATTATTAAAGACTTAGTAGCAGGGTTGTTGATAATTTGCATACATTGCTTTTTTGTATTTACTCACAACTTTGGCAAAATGAAATGCAATTATCTGTAATTATACAAAATGCAACTTCATAATTTAGTGCTATATTTTAGAGTGAAATGTGTCCTTATTTCAGTTTTTGACACCAGGATGCATTTTGTGCTAAAACAAAGTGCACACAAGCAAAAGCATCATGAACAACAGCCACTGTTTTCTGCTGTTCTCACGCATAAATCTTTACCATGAATGGCACGTAATTGCATATAGTGATGGTATGACGTAATTGTGGAAATTTTGCCTTGCAAGCATAAGGCAAAATTTTCCAAATTACATGAATTGTGCAGCATAATTTAAATTTCAACTAGGCCTTCTCAGTACATGAGCCTGACGCTAAACCAGTATCAAGGTAAGAGTAAACAATTTTATCAGGTGCAGTATTGGTGAGCCTTATAACATTTTGTAAAATATACTCAGTATCCCAGCTGAGCCTGAGGTCTCCCATCGTGGAAATGAATCATTATAATTGGTTATTAAGCTGTTATCTGTCTTGATTGCATTTATATTTGTAACTAGTTTTCTTGATTTTAGGTAATTGACCAATATGCTGCCAGCGTTGTTTTCACTGGATGTATGACATTACAACCGATGCTTTTACATCGCATGCTTTTACAACGCGGTTTTTACAACGCATACCATTACAACGCATAGTGCTTTGGGGTGCTGGATAGTGAATAACTTAATTTACTATTCCAACTCCAGTCCCCGTGGATAGTAGGGAAGGTGTTGGACAGTAAATTAAACCTATTCCCTATCCTAGAGCGCCCCCCAACGCAATGCGTTGTAATGGTTTGCGTTGTAAAAGTTGCATCGTAAAGGCACTGAGTGGTAAAAGTTGCGTTGTAAAGGATGTTTCCCATTTTCACCACCTAGCACTTTTGCTTTTTGTATGTCCACACATTGGACAACTTCTTCGATTATGATTGCATTATTATCATATTTTAATGGTTTTATTTAATTGAATTTGACTATTACAATATCTATGCTCTTTCTCTTAAAACTTTATATCACATTTTATTTCCATGATCCTTATCCTATTTTTTCTTTTTTAATTCATTTCTGCAGCAATACTATAACTTGTACCCCAAATAGTAGGTGTCATTGCTCCAATATTGTACCTGGGTCTACAATAGGAAGGTCTTTAAACAACCTTCATGAATCAACAAGAGCCAGATTACAAAAAGACTGGAGGGTTATTAAGTTTTTGACATTTCTATTCTTAGAACCAGAAATCCTATCTAAAACCTGATCCATGGTTACGTTGACGTCTCCTCCCACAATCAGATTATTGTCTGTTGAAATCAGGAATAACCTTTGTTACAAATCCTCCTAAATAGCCAGAGTAACTGTAATGGGCCAATAAATATTCACAACCACAAATTCTTCTTTACTCAATAACCATTTCCTTTCCTTAAAATGTTTAAAGGCTGGGTTCAATATAGTGGCATGCCCTGACAGCAATTTTATCACTCAATTTTTCCTTGAAATTGTGTCTGATCCTAGAACGTCTACTCACCCTTCCACATTTGAGTTTTTATTTCCCAATTCTGGGTTCTTGTAAGAGAATTTATCTCCTTTTTTTTTAAAAACATTCTAGTACTTTCTCCTTTTGACGAGTTTGCTAAGACCTTTAGTATTTAGGCACAAAACCAAATATCATCTATTAACAGCAGGTATAAATTCTGACTCTTAACACTCACTTTTTCTGCACCTCTTGATTGAGGTGTTAGCAAGAATTGAAAATTTGTTAACAATCTTGTAACTCCTTTGACGCTGCTCCTTCGACGCCACGGTGCTTGTGTGCTCATGACGTGCTGAGCTCGTCATTACCGTTAGAACGCTCGTATGCTGGGCTAATTCCCCTGCTGTGCGAGCGTTCTAAAGAAACGGGTGTGGTCATGTTGAGCTGAGCTCGTCATGAGCACCGGGGCGCTGTGTGCGCCTCCCTCCCCCCAGCACAGTGGGGAATGTGCCCCGCAGGGAAGGAGTTAATAGAAATAGACAAAATCTAATACCAAAAAAATCAAGAAGATATTTTTGTCCAATGGCCCCAAGTTTGGGATGACCTCTACATAGAAAGGTTGTGAAAGTAAGTGTTTCACATTAAATAATATATCTAAGTTACTTGGTCCCCTTATTTTATTAAACTGTATGATTACTGTCAGTACCAACATCCTACTGCGATTTTAGGTATTCCCCAATAAATTATACATCTCATACAGGTTGCAATGTTTTATAGAATGCTTTTATTATTTTTAAATTGTGTTTTTGTACTTTTGGTTTCTGTCACATGAAAGGCCCCGCTTTAAAGTGTCTTAATAAAATTAAGTTTGGACTGCACACTCATTCAAAGCAACAAAAAACTTCAAACTTTTTTTTTCAAATACTTTTTGGCGAAACATTTTGTATATTTTGGTCCACCCAGTTTTGCTATTTGGTCTGGTTTATGTTTAATTGTATGCTGTGTTTTATTCATTTGACTATCAAGCAATACAATTGAGGACTGTGAGTACATTAAAGTTCAATGAACCTCAATAGAGCAGAGGTAATGCAATTCACTCCAAGCACCTAAAACATGCCTGCTCCACAAAATAAGATCAGCAAATAAAGGTTTCTAAAATCCACTATTCCAGATCATTTGTATTTTCCATGGCTCATCTACAGCAAATGCTTAAGTGGTTTTAACTGTCAGGGTCAATTGTGCAGATCATTTGGTTTAAGTTCCAAAATGTGAATTTAGCAGATTATCAGATAGTGTGTGTGGAAACATCAATATAGGGTTTACCACTTTTCTATTACTGTCAGTCTCCTGAAAATTAAGCTGTTCCTACTTTATGTGAGAAGCCAGTCATCATCTAGACAAAAACACAAGAGCTACAAAAGAATAATATATACTTTAACCAAATGGATCGCTGTTTATATATTTTGTTATGGAGTAATGCAAAACCAGTGACTGCGGAGAACTAATTGTCAAAATCACAAAATATGTATAGGGTTTCGCCTGGCAAGGCAAGATGGGAGATATGTCTTCTGGCACAGGAATGACAGAGACAGACCATGTGAAAATGAGGGCTCTGGTGATGCACCTGGCTCGAGCAAGGGACAGGCACAGAGGGTAGAGCCACCAGGCATAGAAGCTGCACAACATCCACAATGATGAAGGGAAGACGTGTGAAGATCGCCAGTGGCTGTTCACTGTGAAAGATTCCTTATGTGAGCCTGGCGGGCTCAGAAGCAAGCCGCAGGGGTGGAAGATGATCACATCCAGCAAGAAGATGGTGATTAATGCTGTTATGGCTGAGGTGTGAAGCCACAGGGGGGTGTGACAAATGGTGGATGCACAGAAAATGGAAAGGACCAAACGGGTCATGCGCCTCCGACGAATAATGATGAACAGGACACATTGCCACCATCCCCTTGATCTACACACTATCAAATGGCCAACATATATACAATCCTCTGAAAGAAAAAAATCCTCGGCTAGGCCTGGCAGCAGATAGTGAATAGACAACATTGTAAGGAAATTGTGTGGGGAGAACTGGAAGCAGTCCAGGGGGGGAGAGGATCTGGTCTGCAGTGAGACAGGAGGAAAGTGGCTTTGGAAGGAGAAGGCGAACGGCCTGAGGGGGGTACACTTTTATGTTCCTAAAAGAGCAAGCAACACTGGTGAACATTTGATGATGACAATGGGGTATGTGGTATTTAAGACCCTGATTGAACCATTTGACATTACAAGAGACAAGGGACCAGTGCCCCCAAAATCAAAGGAAACTAGACATGGATGCAAAGGTGACAAGGATAAGGAAGCAACAGACGCCAATAATGGTGATGAGCTTGGAGGCGTTGAGAGGGATGATGGATGCAGCATCTCAATGAAGACACTAAAAAAGACCTTGAGAGACAACCAAACTAACTTGGAGACTAAAATACAAGGGTTGAATATTATGCTGCTAACACAAGATCTCGGAAACCTAGTCAACAGAGTGACATTCATACAGGGAAGAATATGCGACCTTGAAGCTACAGTCATTGACCTAAATAAAAAAATGCAACTTGAACCCTGTCATCCTCCACATCCCTGGAGGAAAGGCTTAAACAGATGGGTTTGGGGTTCCAGGAGAGACAGAAGGGATCCACCACAAGCAAGTCCAAGAAAAGTAGCTCTAAATGCTGGTACCAAAAGAAGACTTCTCCATTTGTTTTGTGGTATGGGAGAGCTCTTAGGCCCCTGGTGCCACGTCCTCTGTTGAGAGCTCCAAAGAGGAGAATATGAACCAACACTTTGAATTTGTGAGACAGAAATGCAGTAGTGTGGGTGTTGAGGAAACTGGGAAATAAGCTGCTCAAATAAACCCTTGTCAGGTTTTCCCACAATACACAAATCTCCTGATTAAATAGAGGAAACCCTTTGACGATGTGAGGAGAAAACCAAAAGCTATTCAGCTAACATACAGCGTCACTGCACCTCTACCGCACAAGGCTTTAGCCCTTACCACGCAGCAGTCTTTCAACACTGCGGACCATCCGGGCATACAGGTGGCCATCCAGAAAGTGATCTTAGATTCCCTGGGTGATGTCCCCTCACCCAGCAGGGAGGCTAGCAGGCCCTGGCCCCCAGACCTGGTCACAAGCAGAGGTCTTGCAGATCTTCCCCTCCTCACACAGCCCATCTGGCTGCTTGGAAGATGACAATTTTTGGGATCTCCTCCTCCCCGTTTTTATAGTCCATTGCAAGCCACCAAATGTGATTTAGGGCTGAGTCTCTGATGTTTAATGTCGGGTTTCTGCTTTGTTTGAAGTGGATACTCCTCTGATCCTTCTTCCTCTTGAAAATCAGTCTGTCACAGCAGGGATGTCTCTGAGAGTGAAAGCCCCACAACACAGTGGCTAGAGTTCACACCTTGATGTCTGCTACAGTGATATGTGTGTCAAAGGTTTAGCCCAGGGCTCCCAGCCCTACTCTTTATGATTCTCTTAACAGCCCCAACACCTTCCGTAGAGGTGCCCAGAATATTTCCTTGCACCTTCTCACTGAATCAAAGAGCGCCCTTTAAAGTGTACAGTGGAGGCCTGGTCATCCCCTCCCCAGTGTATACCCCATTCTGCTTACAGGAATGCAGCAATACGCAATTCTGTCTGGGGGCTCGCTCTACCTCCACTCCATGTTTCACCATGCAAGCCTGGGTCTCCCAAAATGGAACCCAGGACCATGTATTGTACCAACAGCAGGCACATATACATCCAGTGCATGTATATAAAGCATATAGGCACTCCACTGTACTGTATCCTCCATGTACTATACCATTCAGAGGCTGCATACACCCAGCACATGTAGTTATCCTTCATGAATCATACAGAACTACATCCTTCCAGTACTGCACAACTCAATCAATCAAAATACTTTATTCGGCTCGATTGAGCCATAAAAGTCACACCGCAGGAAAAAAAGATATACATTAATCAATACATACCTAAATATCATAAAAATACTTTGATAAAATAACTAAGTTATGAAATCCTTAAATAAAATCATTGGCATCCAATTGAATGAAAAAAGCAGCTTTAGCGGCCAGCTTCGCGCGCTACTATGCGACCCAATATACTCCTCGGGAGTCTCTTCCGGCGGAGGATGTAGACAAATTCCTAGCGGATCTCCCGCCACGGGCACTGTCAGATGAGGGACGTGCCAAACTTGATCTTCCATTGTCGGCCGAAGAGCTGGACGCGGCGCTAGGAGAACTGAACACTGGCAAGGCCCCGGGGCCCAGCGGCTTTCCCTGTGAGTTCATGAAGACATTTCATCTCCAATTGGGTGCCTACTATAGGCGAGCGTTGGAGGCGGCCAGAGACGGTGCTCGCCTTCCGGCAGACTGGCGACACGCCGAAATTGTGGTTTTCTGTAAACCTGGGAGGTCTCCTAAACAACATGAGTCTTACAGGCCGATTTCGCTCCTGAATGTGGAGGCGAAGCTGCTGGCAAAGGCCTTGGCCAATCGTCTGCTCCCATACATAGCGGATCTGGTTCACCCGGACCAGGCCGGATTCATGCCCGGTAGGGCGACACGCCACAATATCAGGCGTGCACAGGTGGTGGTGGAGGCGGCTCGAGCGGCCTGGATTCCGGCGGCGCTTCTCCTGGCGGACATTGACAGGGCGTTCGACTCTCTGAGCTGGGTCTACCTACGTGCCCTCTTGTCTCGTCTGAACCTGGGGCCCCGATTTCTTTCCTATATACAATTGCTATACACCGACTTAACAGCTTCTGTGAGAGTGGCGGGTGCAGTGTCCAGCCCCTTCCCTATAGGCCGGGGCACCCGTCAGGGCTGTCCCCTTTCGCCCTGGCGATGGAATCGCTTGCGGCATGGGTGCGAATGGATGCACAAATGCGAGGTGTGGAATGGGAGGCGGGACCATCCGACAGAATAGCGCTCTACGCCGACGATGTCCTTTTCTTTCTTACAGACTTAAATAGGTCGGGCCGAGGGTCCTGGAAATCATGCGTATCTTTGGTGAGGTATCGGGCCTCTGCCTGAACCTACGGAAGTCTACGCTGTGGACGCTGGGGGATCGCGGGGGTCTGGGGCCCTGGGCGGATGTATGGCAGGAGGCTGCTGGAGGAATTAAATACCTAGGGATATTCCTGACGGACGTCCCGGGGATCTCGTGGGCTCGCAATGTACTGCCTGTTTGGGATCGTGTGCGCTCGGAC
Source organism: Lissotriton helveticus (assembly GCF_964261635.1). Lineage (NCBI taxonomy): Eukaryota > Metazoa > Chordata > Amphibia > Caudata > Salamandridae > Lissotriton > Lissotriton helveticus. The sequence continues at coordinate 83,327,181 of NC_136059.1, read as the reverse complement.
ATGACGACATGGTCCAGAATGCCCCTGAACATCTACGGCCGCTCGGCTATATTCAAAATGGGGGCTCTCCCACGCCTACTGTACCAGCTACAAAATCACCCATACCCAATTCCGCCACAGTGGTTTCGTCGAGTGAACTTGGCGCTGAGCCAGTTCCTTTGGGCGGGTGGGGTAGCGAGAGTGGCACTTCGCACATGTTTCCTCTCTACTTACTGCGGGGGATTGGCCACGTCGGACATTCTGTCCTATTATCAGGCGTCTCACCTATTGATACTAAATGAATGGTGGTATGGAGATCGGAGCGACCCGGCCTATGCCCTTGAGAGGTATTTGATGGACCCAGATACGTTACACACCATCTTGTATTCAGCGGTGGTGCGGAAGAGGCTTCCGGAGGTCACACAGGTGGTCTTTCGGGTGTGGAGCGGAGCGCTGCGCCGAATGGGATGGTGGAACAAATTGACGAGGGAGACTCCCCTCTGGCACAATGGGCGGCTGCCGGCGCTGGCATCCCTGCGGGGCTTTAGTGGCTGGGACGCTATAGGTATATCGGCCCTGGGCCATGTAATGAAAGGCACGACTTTTAAGACGTTCCAAGCCCTGCGAGAAGAATATGATATGCCCCAAACACAGTTCTTTCGCTATCTACAGCTCCGACATGCTTTGTCTCCCTCCCTAGTCGGTCAAGACTCCTTGCCCGAATTCAGCCCGCTGGAGGCTAAGGTCTTCATGGGTGAGATAGACACTAAGAAAATATCAAGTATATACCAGACGTTAATCACACATTGCTCCTCATCTCTAGATACTCTGAGATCTGCATGGGAGGGGGACATAGGAGACCTGGAAGAAGAAGACTGGAGGGAGGCCTTGGAGGCCCCGAGGGGGGCGGCATTAGCGGTTCACCTGCGCTTTATCCAATTTAAATACTTGCATAGAGCCTACTATACTAGAGACAGATTGTGGAGGGCGGGTCTGATAGCCTCCCCTGATTGCCTGCGGTGTGGCCGTGCGGTTGGAACCTTTGTGCATACGGTGTGGGCGTGTGATAAACTGTTGAGATATTGGACTGGTGTCTGGGACTGCCTATCTGAATTGTTGGTTTGGGACCTCCCCCACTCCCCGAAATTGGGCCTCTTGCATGTTATGGAACAAGTGGGAGGTAACATCTACAAACGCCACTTACTACTTCTGGGTCTGACAGTGGTCAAACGCGATATCGCCCGAGCCTGGAAAGACCCAAGGGCTCCCTTGCTGGGGGTGTGGAAAAGGGGATTGGACTTCTGTATGGGGCTGGAGCGTCCGGTGTTTATTGCCAGGGGCTGCCCCCAAAAGCATTTTAAAATTTGGAAGAGGTGGGCGGAATATAGAGGGCTGTGGCTGGAACCGCCAGCATGTCAGGATGTTGATGAAGGGCACTCGCTTGTGGACCGAGGGAAACGGATACACGCACGGACTTTGTTACTGAAATGTATTTGCTATTGGACCACGTTGACACTGTGAGGGGCTAGGGGTGGGATCCGGGCGGGAGAATAATGGGACGGGAGGTTAGGGGAAGGGAGTTCAGGGATGGGTGTTCCTATTGAATGTTGCTTGTACTGATTGAAAATGATGTTTATTTCTTGTACACTGCACCTCTGGTGATCGGAGAGCAGTGCCCTCTTTGCAATACTTCAACACCAAAAATAAAATAATAAAAATTGTTTTGAAAAAAAAAGCAGCTGTATACAAAGAAGTTGAAGTATTTTGATCATTATCTTAGGGCCCTTAAAATATAGTTCAAGCCAGCATAAACAATGTTTTCAATCTGGAGCCCAGTGCTCACAGTACTGGGGGCAGGACCTGCCTTCTTTGTTGGGAATAAAATGTACAAAATAAACTTAAGTGCATAGTGCTATGATCAGCTGGGACTTCTCAGTGACAGGGGGGCAGTGTTCAAAACCAAGGGCCTCATTTACTAGAAAGTGCTGCAGCGTGGAAACGCAAGCCCTTTGGCTGTGCAACGCTGTAGCACTTTCAAAGCACAGGGTCATGTCTACAAGGATATTATGGATCCCTTTGCTGTCCCCTGTGCTGGCACACATTTGCTGCCATGCGCCAACGTGGACACTCTTGCACCATGGTGCAAGGATGCCTGCGTCATGGGGATGATTGTTAATGTGCAGGAAGGTGTTACTTCCTGCACATAAACAATCTGAAATGGTGAAATTTGCAACTTCTATGTGTGCTACATTAGGACACATCGAACTTGCAAAACGTCACTTTTTTAATGTGCAGGAAGAGACACCTTCCTGCACATAAACAATCACCAGAGGTGAATTCATCATCCTATGTGTGCTGCAGACTGCAGCATGCATGTAAAGAGGAAAAGAACGAGGAGAAATGAACTCATTTCTCCTCGTTGCTCCTCCCTACGCCTCCTCTGGGGAGGCGTACCCTTCAGACGCATTTCCAGGTTTCTGATTTCTCGTAAATCTGGAAATGTGTCAGCTTCCATGGGTGTTGTGTGCGAACACCCACAGCAACACCCATGGAACACCCCTTTCACACCAAATTGTAATGGGGTGTATTTACAAGAACAGGAAAAGCCATGCAGGGTGGCTTTTCCTGTCCTTGTTAATATGGGGCAGCAACATGCTCAGAAAGTGCGTCACATAACGTGATGCACCGGCAGCGCAGAGGGCCTGTAAATAAGCCCACAAGTGCGTTTGGTAAGGAAGGCTACCAAAATATGTATAGTATTGAGTCAGAATCTTGTCAAAAGAAATGTATGTCTCTTGCTCACTAGTAGCAGTAAATAAAATGCGGGCAGAATCCAAGAGATAACTCCTTTCTCCTCATAACTGTTCCCTGATCGTACCCTTTGCCTGTATTGGAGAAAGAGTTCTTTTTTTTTGGGTTGAGGGAGTGCTAGATAAAAAGGATGGGTTATGATAAAAGGCTGGAATACCCAGGCTATCAAAGCTCGTTTAAACATATTTGAGCCTAGGGATGTCTAAGCAATTATCCAAATTCATACGATTTAACAGGACAGATGTGCACAATTGTACGTCTGGATATGTCCAAATTCCCTCCCACAGTAAACGGAGTTGTAATTTGATGTAATCTTCTAAATAATTTAACCTTACCTCATCATGGCAAAATAATGTTGAGGTGGACAGTGGGGTTATTGTTTACATTCTGTAGGGCTTTACAATTTACATGCCACAAGAATCCTGCATCAAATATTGCAACTGATACACATTTGCTTTTAAAAATACAGAGCATTTCACTTATTGGTTTGTGTCTTAGCCTTTTAGAAAATCTAAAAACTGCATCAATTGCCCTTTGAAATTGCAACACTCTTAAGTTCAAAAAAACAATATTAATCAGGACACGCAGATACGTAAGAACTTCCTAGTCTTGGACAATTTTGGGCCACACTTCATAACATATGACCTGGTACAATTCGTTTTTAAAGCTAGGTTATCCATAAAGTTTAGTTATTTAAAGCGCCTAATAAGACTTGAAGGCCAGTAGCTGTCGAGCTACAAGAACAGCTTCGTCTGTGTAAAGTAACACAGGAATTTCTGGTAACTTGATTTTAGAGATATCTTTACCTGGCCTTATCAGATGATCTCCCAATACGTTAATATAGATTAAAAAAAGAAAGTCGTGCCAGGACACAACCCTGTCTAACCCCAGTTACTGATGGAAAATGTTCAGTGAGATCCCTGTTCATACTACAGCGAACTCTGGCCGTGTGTGTGTATAAAGCCTTGAAACAGAGAAATATTGCGACATCTGTACCAAATTCTGACATTATTGACCATAATCTTAAGCAGTCTACTATGTCAAAGGCACATGTCAAGTCCTTAAAGGCTGGATAGACACAGCCCTTTTGGGCCTTTGTATATTTTTGGACTATGAGAGAAAGATTTAATGTCTGCTCTACTGTTCCCAAGCCTGGGCAGAACCCAAACTGTAAATCCGCTAGCCCCTATGTCTCTACAGTCCAACTTTCTAATTTGGCAAATATAACCCTTCCTAAGATCTTAACCATACTATCCAAGAGTGAACTTGGCCGATAACAATGGGGCTGACTTTTATCCTCCTTTTCAAAGATTGGAATGATGCTAGCCTCTTCCCATATTTTGACCAAGGGGCTGGTGATTGCACTTCTAGGGACATTAGATATAAGAGGTGCTGTGGAAGATTACAAAATATCCAAAGGAATCCTATCAAGTCCTGGAGCTTTCTCAGAGGGGCTATTATCTATTTCTAAAACAAGATCATTGACCTCGATGGATCTACTCAATTCCAAGCTACCTATGGAATCGCAGATAGCTTTGGCATCATAATCTTGTATAAGGGTCTGTACCTTTGTGCCAAATATAATTGAGAAGTGAGTCACTGAGGAACTGCTTGAAACAACACACTCAACTTTAGAGAGGGTCTCGCCCAGGACAGTCTGAGAGTTTAAAACGTACTCAACTGATAGGCACAAGTACATCCAGCCCACTCATACACTGTGCACGCACTGATCAGTACTGCACTATCCTAATATTGTTCAAGGCACCCATACACCCAGTGCAGATACACCTTATGCACGGTGTAGAACTTCATACCATGCTGCTACCACCGCATTTGTGCTGTTTAACCCCTGGTGAAGGCGCTAGCCTTTCACCACTATGAGGATAGCAATTTGGGCCCCCTTCCCGGTCCAACAAGACTGCAAACTGTGAGGCACATTTACGTCATGGCGCACACGTGTGGCCCTTGTTCACCTATGAAAACAAAAATCAGCATTAGGGATCCAGGGAAAGGGTGCACATCCATTACCATCCAGAGGACTTTTGCGCCCCAACACATTCCTTTTTTAGAAGATCAGAAGCAATCCATCAGCACCTAAACTGCTTTCAGCAACCAAAGATCTGGGGAAATACTTGAGTTCCACAGCCATTCCAGGAACCTCTTAATTTTCCATGAGGGTCAGTTACAGGATTACCAACGCCATTAGGAAGTAAAGGTCTCTTGTAACAAGGGCCACAGACAGTGCAGAAGCATTAGACTGAAGGGATCTTTACAAGGGGGCCAGATTAACGTTGGAAAGACACCAGGTTGGAAATATGATATGATTCCAGCCTATATCACTAGACCTAGATCTAGGTACGCGCCAGGTATCCAGTTTTTTCTTGGAAACTTCTCATCATCATAAAGCGGATAAGTGGGGTTTGTAATCTAGTAGCCTAGGCTATTGGCTTCCAATTGATGGTGCAATAATTATGTCATATTGGATTTGCCTCAATACCTACTACGTCCCCTTCTATGTACAAGACTTACTTTTGTGTGCCATATGTTCCTCAGTTTCTACTCTGTCGTTTTAGGTTTTCCAATTCAGTCAGCCCCCTTACCTTTTTCGATACACTAGTCATCTTCTACCAAGTCTAGTCTAGTAGTCTCTGCATTTATCCCTCTATTCTTTGACAGTACCCTCAGTTTTGCTCCTCGCTTCCTCAAAACTCCTACTGCTTTCTCTCAACCTATTTTTATTTTCAAATATATCTTTCTCTATCTCTCTTTTTATGGACTGGCTTGCCAGCAAAGCTGTCGCCAGACAATTATGAGAGCAACACTAGAGCGGGGTTTTGGCTCCACCCACATGTTGGGAGAAAGGAGTGCATGTTTTGATTAGGCAGAAGTTGTGTGCTTCCACAAATGAAGTGTTTGCTCTCCACCAGCTGTGATTATTTTGTTTATTCATCCAACTAGCTTAGATTGAAATTTCTGGGGCACACCCATGACATTGTAGTGCTGTAAAAGTGTCTCAGATCCCTAGATACTTTATGGTGTGTGTCTTTCTCTGGGACATTAGAGGCGGACAGTCAATAATCTATATGGAATTTGAGGTCTAGCTTAACAGTGCTCCTGTCACCTAATCTTTTAACCTACACCAATAGTATTCTACGTTTTTTGGCTTCCACACAAATACATATTATCTCCCATATTGTTAACTTGTAATGCTTCTCATTACCATACAACATTCTTTTAAAGCCACACATATCAGCATCACTAATTCTTGCTCACCCTTTCCTCCCCTTCTCTGTCTCTTTTTCCCTCTCTCTCCTCGTATGCCCTGGATACTGATTTCTAATTCAAAGTTTGTCTCTCAGTTTCAGATCATCTTTTATCTTTTGCTGACATCACAGCTTGTCTAGCTCTGTCTCATGTCTTGCCGGCCCCCTTAACTGCTTTAAACCCCATCTGTCTCTTGGCTGTCTACTCTCTCCCCTGGCTCCCCTACTCTAGCTTTGTACCTCATGTCTTCATTTTCCATGCATGATTTCCTGCCTGCCTCTTTATCTTCATGCCTAACTTTTAATTTGTGACAATCCTTGTGTGTTGTCTTTTGATGATGTGTTGTACTTTTGCTTTGTGTCGAGTAGTAGTGCTACCAGTATTGTGTGTGCACATATGTGGGTGTTTGTGTAGTTTGGCATATATCTGTCATTCACAACCCTTGTCCCTATCTTGCATGTCCTCCTATGTGTGGCTTCTTATGCTGTGTGTACGTGCCATGTTTCATAAATCTGAAATGATATAGAGGAGCAGGAGCTATTATGGAGTTGCAAGAGCCATTATGCAATAAGATATTTGCAGAGAATGAGGATAAGTGTTTCTGAGGTGGAGAAGAACATTCACAACATCACTGAAATTATCTGGGGCCATATTACAATAAATTCCCGGCGGGTGCAAAGGCCGTTTGGGCCCACCTTGCATGCCCCTGGGGCACTTTGATATTATAGAAGGGGTGCAGACTCTTGTGAGTCCCCTCCAGGAATACCGATAGCGCTGGCACACTTGAAGCACCTGCACTACCTTCAGGGGGCGTTCCCTCCTTTGATAGGGGCGTGCCCTATGCAAATGAAGGATTTCCTATGCCTCTGTGCCTGAGCCATATTACAGACGCAGACGCAGAGGCAAAGAAGCTCTCAGGGGGCGCACTTACACTAGCACTGTGAGTGCGCCCCCTGAGAGCAGCAGTCTGGAGGGGAGAAAGGGGATCCAAAGGACTCCCCAGACATCCCCTTGCAGGTGGGTGCAGTCAATGACAACACCCGTCTGCAGGGGTATCTCTAATCCCCTTTAA